>NW_027141814.1:830000-1143929 GCF_036365525.1 Heterodontus francisci | reverse complement strand
ACGCGGCTGTGAGTCTTGCCCACATCCCACCAAAGCCTCAAGGAGGGGAAGCCCCCCTGCGTCCTTCTCTAGTCGGCCCAGAATCGACAGAACGAGTCCCGAAATCGCTCGTCCTCCAGCAACCGGTTGTTAAAGTGCCAGTACACGGACCCTGCCCGCGTGCGGAGTGGAGTGAACTCCGCCCACACCAGGTGGTGGTCCGAGCACGGCACCAGCCGCATGGAGGCCGCCGAGACAAGGGAGACGTATGCCTGCGAAAAGTAGAGGCGGTCGATTCGAGACACTCCTCCTCCAGACCTCCACGTGAAGGCGCTGGAGTCGGGATGGAGATTCCGCCAGACGTCCACCAGGTTAAGTGAGCTGATCAGTCCCCTCAACTTCTCCACCGACGCTTGGCCGCGCTGGGGACCGGAACGATCCCCCACCTCGAGGGTGCAGTTAAAATCCCCCCCGAAGATGATGCACTCGCCGCTATCGATGGAGCTCAAGAGAGCGGGCACTTCTTCAAAGAAGCGCACTTACAATGTGCCGGGCCTGGGCGCATACCCGTTCACAAACAGGAGCGGCACGCTACATAGGCGAACGGCGAGGTGGAGCAAGCGGCCCGGCACTAGCTCCTTGACCCCCAAGATCTCTGGCTGAAAAGTCAGGGCCAACAAGATAGCCACTCCACTAGAAACAGGGGTGAGGTGACTCATGTAGATCTCACTCTGCCACTCCAGGAGCCAGGAGGCTTTGTCTCCCGGAACGGTGTTGGTTTTCTGCAGAAAACTCACTGCGTATCTCCCTTCCATGAGGACTGAGGGATTGTGAACTCTGCAGTGGGACCCCGTGCTGCCGTTGATGTTGAGGCTGGCGATGGTTATCTTCATGTCAAAGGTAGTTAAAACCGTCACCAACACCTCACTGTGAGGAGGGAGTGGAAGTGCACCTGGCCCTCCACTCCCACGGTAACCCATTGAGGAACAGATTAAAACGGCGCCTCTCAACCAGTTTCACGCCCGCGCGCTTGCCCGCTTTCTTGAGGGCGGCACGGACGGACTGGATGATCTGCGCCAGATTCAACCAACGGCCGAGGGCCAGCTGAACTTTATTGCGGCAACCCCTGCAAACCGCGAGGAAATCCCGGAGTTCCGCCATGGAGATGAGAGGAGATTCGGTGGGAGGCACGAGGGACTCCACCAACTCACTGGCGATGGAATCCAGGTCATCCTCCGTGCCCCACACATAATTCCCTTCCTCTTCCGGGTTGTCACCACCAGCGGCCGACACATCCACCACACACTGTGGGGCGGACGTCCCGGCCGCGCCACCTCGCCCCGCCTCCGTCGCGATCCCACCCCCAGGATCGTTGGCGGAGGAGTCCTCTCTGGGTTCTACTGTGAAACTAGAGCCTGTGGGCGCCAGCGGTTCAGGACGCCCCTCCACCTCCACCCCGAGGCCAATGAGCAGTACAGGGGAGACGGAAGTTCCCGACTCCGGAAATCCAGCCGGAGCCGAGACCGGAGGTGGAGAGAGGAGGCGATCTCCCGCTCCGCCAGCACCCACAGGCCCAGCGGATGGGGTAGCATTCTCGGATATAACCGGGTCGGGTGTCTCCTGGTTGGTGGTGGACTCTGGCTCGGAGTGCCGACCCTTTGGGGCCTCGCCCTCCCCTCCACTCAGGGCACCCGACCCAGTGCAGTGGCAAATAGGCGGCGTCCTCAGGCTCCCCCACCACCAGCAGGGTCCCACTTACACCTTCAGGAGGGCCTCATGTACCGGGGCCTTCCCCTCCCCTCTTTCCTGCGGAATCGGGAGCTCCTGCCCGGACTTTGTAGCCTTGGTGGTGGTGGTAGGGGAAACCTGGGGACCCGAAACAGGTGCCTCAGGGCCCCTCGTTACCTCTGTGGAGGGGTGCCTTCTCCTCTTTTTCCCACTAGGGCGCAGTGGCTTAGAGACCTCCATGTCATCAGAGGCCTCTGCCTCGCCACCCTCCTTTTTTCAGTCACCCTGGGCCTGAGCCCAGCCCTGGGACAGGTGGGGTCCGTGAGAACGGGCTTTGGGCTGAGCTCAGGCTCGGGTTTTTTCAATGTGTCCAGGGGACGCACCTCTTGATGTTTCATTTTCCTCTGCGTCTTCCTTCCACTCGGACGGGCACTCCCCTCCCCGCTAGAGGCCGTGAAAATACAGCCTTACGAACATGCCACACTCCCTTGCAGCCGTGGTACCGCGCCCCATCCGAGGTCCAAAAGTCGTTGTCGGCCGTCCCCTGGAACTCTACATTAAATTGGCCCTCCGAGACCTCCTCCCGTGCCAGCTGCATAAATAACTGGCGGCGGAAGGAAAAGACATGTTGGAGGCTGTGTTCCCGAAGACCAAGCCGGACTGGGGTGATCCCCGACCTCACCTCCCCCAGATGGTGCAGGTGGGGGAGCAGGAGCTCACTGGGAATGAAGGGTGGGACGTTACAGAGATTAGCAGAAAATATTGAATATGTATTAAAAACAAACAAACAAACAAACAACAGAATCGGGGAGAGGCTGAGGGAATAGAGGAGAAGTAAAGATAGGATGTAAGGGATGGCTTGCTTTCTGGAGGTGGTGCTCACAGCACATTTAAAACAGTCTTTGCACTTGGTCTTCCGGTCTTCTGGTCTGCTGGTTGGGGGAGGCGTCTTCACCTGGGTCAGCTGAAGCTGCCCAGGCACTATTATCCCCTTCTGTCTGTTTAGCCGGGCAGTTTAAGCTGACCAAGGCTGGGAAATACGGGTGGGGAGGGAGCTTCCCTGTGTGCTTTTTTTTTTCTTTTTTTTTTAAGGTGACCTTTAAACCCCAGGCCCCTTTTATATATTTTTATATATATTTTATTATGTCGAGGAGGCCTTTATTCCTCAGGCCCCCTTTATATACCCGCTTATATTTTTAAAATAACTTCATTAAAACCAGATAAATAAACAAAAACTCAAATTAAAATGCCATTCTCGGCGTCGACAATGCACTCCAGTCCCTGCGGTGCCCACCGTTCGCGGAAGGCCTCAAGCGTACCGGCGGACACCGCATGCTCCTTTTCCAGGGACACCCGGGCGCGAACGTAACAGCGGAAGAGGGGCAGGCAATCGGGGAGGACGGACGCCCCGACGGCCCGCAACCTGGACCTGTGAATTGCCACCTTGGCCAGGCCCAGGAGCAGACCGACGAGGAGATCCTCCTCCCGGCCCAAGCCCCTCCGCACTGGGTGCCCAAAGATCAGGAGCGTGGGACTGAAGTGCAGCCAGAATTTGAGGAGCAGCCCCTTCAGATACTCAAATAGGGGCTGCAACCTCGCACACTCCGTATAAATGTGGAACACGGACTCGTCCAGGCCGCAGAAAGTACAGCTGGCCTGGGAGTCCGTGAACCTACTTAAAAGCCTATTGCACGGGACTGCTCTGTGCAGCACCCTCCATCCCAGGTCCCCGATGTAAAGGGGGAAGACTCCCGCGTAGAGAGACCTCCATCGGGGATTCCCCTCGCCGCCAGATGGCAACGCGGACCGCCAGGGCGTGTCCGGCCGGCTGACGAGGGCGAGGAAGTGGAGAGTGTGCAGGAGCAGCCCGTACAGGAAACTCCTCCGTGCCAATTGGAATGGCATGGAGGGCATTTCCGAGAGGCGGCTCGGGTTGTGCGGGACCGGCTCCCGAGGAGGGTTTCGGGGCCTGGGTCCGACGAGCAGTTCCGGCCGAGCAGGGGTCAGCCCTGCCGGGATCGCTCCACTCTCCCGAGCCCCCTCGCCACCCTCAGTGAAGGGCGTCCCGGAGGTTTCGGCTACTCCTCCACCCGCCAGACCGTCCCCAGAGTCGGCCACCCAGACAGCCGAGGCGCTCTCCTCCGCCGGCGGGGGAGCGCCCTGACTGGAGGCGACCATGTTCCAGACTCTGAATAGATCTCGGTAAAAGACAGGCAACTCCCGAAGAGAGGCACGGCTAACGGACTCCACCGGGAGCTGCGTGTCGTCTTGAAGGCAGTGAAACTGGCGGAAAAAATACGTCGCCAGCGTACACCATCTGGGAGGACGCTCGACGTACAGGTATCTCTGCAGGGTCCGAAGGTGGAGAGTCGCAGCCTGGGTGGGGATGCACACCAGCGACTGACCACCCTCCTCGATCGGGAGTCTCAGGACCGCGGCAGAAACCCAGTGTTTCCTCTTGCCCCAGAAGAAATCGACGATGGGCTCCACGCAGATGGTATACAATTGGCCGGACATGGGGCTCCCCTGACGCATTCCTCTCCCAAAGCGAAGGGGCGCCGTCAAGGACCCGTTGACATTGACTGGAGACTCTGCGGCGGCGTATAAAAGTCGGACCCGGGCCACAAAATGCGGCCCGAGTCTGAAAGCTCGCAGAGTCCCAAAAAGGTAATCGTGATCCACCCTGTCGAACGCCTTCTCCTGATTGAGGGAGAGAAAGGCGACCGACTGACCAGTCCTCTGGGAAAGATGGATCAGGTCCCAGAACAGGTGGATGTTGTCCTGGATGGACCGGCCCGGGACGGTGTAGGACTGGTTGGGGTGGATCATGTGGGCCAGCACGGAGCCCAGGTGGGTAGACATAGCCCGGGCAAAGATCTTATAATCCGTGCTGAGGAGGAAGACCGGACGCCAGTTTTTAAGCAGGCGAAGATCGCCCCTCTTCGGCAGCAGGACGATGACCGCCCTGCGCCACGAGAAGGGCATCTCCCCGGTCGCCAGGCTTTCCCCCAGGACCCGGGCGTAATCGTCCCCCAGGACGTCCCAGAACGCCCTGAGGAACTCCACGGTCAACCCATCCAGCCCTGGGGATTTGCCCCTCGAGAGCTGGTGGAGGGCGCCAGACAGCTCCGCCAACGTGAGCGGAGGCTCCAAACATTCGGCGCCCTCCGGGCTGACCTGCAGCATGTCCTCCCACAAAACTCTGCGTGCATCCTCGCTGGACGGATCCGGAGAGAACAACGCACTGTAATAAGTACGGACCAGGAGGCCCATTTCCTCCGGATCCGCGATGGAGGAGCCGTCATCGGCCAGCAGCTCGACGAGCTGCTTACGGACCCCACGCCATTTTTCCAGCGACGAGAAGAAGGGTGAGGCGCGGTCCAAATCTTCCAGGATCTGGATCCGCGACCTCATGTACGCGCCTCAGGACCCTATGAGCTGCAGGTCCCTCAGCGCGCACTTCTTCTCTTTGTACGCCTGCCACAGGGCCAGGTCAATGACGGCATGACCGAGGCGGGACTCCAAGTCCAGCACCTCCCTCTCAAGGCGCCCAATCTCCGCTTCCCGCCTCTTGGTCAACCCGTTCGCGTACTCCTGACAGAAGACGCGGATGTGAGTCTTGCCCACATCCCACCATAGCCTCAAGGAGGGGAAGCCCCCCTGCTTCCTTCTCCAGTCGGCCCAGAATCGACAGAACGAGTCCCGAAATCCCACGTCCTCCAGCAGCCGGTTGTTAAAGTGCCAGTACGCGGACCCCGCCCGCGTGCAGAGCGGAAAAACTCCGCCCACACCAGGTGTGGTCCGAGCACGGCACCAGCCGCATGGAGGTCGCCGAAACGCGGGAGACGTACGCCTGCGAAATGTAGAGGCGGTCGATTCGCGACCCCCCTCCTCCAGACCTCCACATGAAGGCGTTGGAGTCGGGATGGAGATTCCGCCAGACGACCACCAAGTTAAGGGAGCTGATCAGTCCCCTCAACTTCTCCACCGACGCTTGGCCGCGCTGGAGACCGGAGCGATCCGCAACCTCGAGGGTGCAGTTAAAATCACCCCCGAGGATGATGCACTCGCCGCTATCGATGGAGCTCAAGAGAGCGGACACTTCTTCAAAGAAGCGCGCTTGCAACGCGCCGGGCCTGGGCGCGTACACGTTCACAAAGTGGAGCGGCACGCTCCGCAGGCGAACGGCGAGGTGGAGCAAGTGGCCCGGCACTAGCTCCTTGACCCCCAAGATCTCCGGCTGAAAAGTCGGGGCCAACAAGATAGCCACCCCACTAGAAATAAGGGTGAGGTGACTCATATAGACCCCACCCTGCCACTCCAGGAGCCAGGTGGCTTCGTCTCCCGGAACGGTGTGGGTTTCCTGCAGAAAGCTCACCGCGTATCTCCCTTCCCTGAGGACTGAGAGATTGTGAAATCTGCAGTGAGACCCCCTGCTGCCGTTGATGTTGAGGCTGGCTATGGTTATCTTCTTGTCAAAGGTAATTAAAACCCGTCACCAACAACTCACTGTGAGTGCACCTGGCCCTCCACTCCCCCAGCAACCCATTGAGGAACACATTAAAACGGCGCCTCTCAACCAGTTTCACGCCCGCGCGCTTGCCCGCTTTCTTGAGGGCGACAGGGACGGACTGGATGATCTGCGCCAGATTCAACCAACGGTCGAGGGCCAGCTGAACGTTATTGCGGCAACCCCTCCAAGCCGCGAGGAAATCGCGGAGTTCCGCCGTGGAGATGAGAGGAGATTCGGTGGGAGGCACGAGGGACTCCACCAACTCACTAGGGATGGAATCACGGTCATCCTCCGTGCCCCACACATAATACCCTTCCTCATCCGGGTTGTCACCACCAGCGGCCAACACATCCACCACACACTGTGGGGCGGACGTCCCGGCCGCGCCAGCTGGCCCCGCCTCCGTCACGATCCCACCCCCAGGATCGTTGGCGGAGGAGTCCTCTCTGGGTTCTACTGTGAAAATAGAGCCTATGGGCGCCAGGGGTTCAGGACGTCCCCTCCACCTCCACCCTGAGGCCAATGAGCGGTCCAGGGGAGACGGAAGTTCCCGACTCTGGAAATCAAGCCGGAGCCGAGACCGGAGGTGGAGAGAGGAGGCCATCTCCCACTTCCCCAGCACCCACAGGCCCAGCAGATCGGGTAGCATTCTCGGATATAACATGGTCGGGTGTCTCCTGGTTGGTGGTGGACTCTGGCTCGGAGGGCCGACCCTTTGGGGCCCCGCCCTCCCCTCCAATCAGGGCACTCGACCCAGTGCAGTGGCAAATAGGCGGCGTCCTCAGGCTCCCCCACCACAAGCAGGGTCCCACTTACGCCTTCAGGAGGGCCTCATGTGCAGGGGCCTTCCCCTCCCCTCTTGCCTGCGGAATAGGGAGCTCCTGCCCGGACTTTTTAGCCTTGGTGGTGGTGGTAGGGGAAACCTGGGGACCCGAAACAGGTGACAGCTCCCCTCCAACAGATGGGCCCTGCGCCCCAGGCCCCTCGTTACCTCTGTGGAGGGTTGCCTTCTCCTCTTTTTCCCACTAGGGCGCAGAGGCTCAGAGACCTGCATGTCATCAGAGGCCTCCGCCTCGCCACCCTCCTGTTTTTTAGTCACCCTGGGCCTGGGCCCAGCCCTGGGACAGGTGGGGTCCGTGAGAACGGGCTTTGGGCTGAGCTCAGGCTTGGGTTGTTTCAATGTGTCCAGGGGATGCACCTCTTGATGTTTCATTTTCCTCCGCGTCTTCCTTCCACTCGGACGGGCACTCCACTCCCCGCTAGAGGCCGTGAAAATGCAGCCTTACGAACATGCCACACTCCCTTGCAGCCGTGGCACCGCGCCCCATCCGAGGTCCAAAAGACGTTGTCCGCCGTCCCCTGGAACTCTACATTAAGTTGGCCCTCCGAGACCTCCTCCCGTGCCAGTTGCATAAATAACTGGCGGTGGAAGAAAAAGACATGTTGGAGGCTGTGTTCCCGAAGACCAAGCCGGACAGGGGTGATCCCCGACCTCACCTCCCCCAGATGGTGCAGGTGGGGAAGGAGGAGCTCACTGGGAATGAAGGGTGGGACGTTACAGAGATTAGCAGAAAATATTGAATATGTATTAAAAACAAACAATGAAACAACAGGTTAGGGGAGAGGCTGCGGGAATAGAGGAGAAGTAAAGATAGGATGTAAGGGATGGCTTGCTTTCTGGAGGTGGTGCTCAGAGCACATTTAAAACAGTCTTTGCACTTGGTCTTCCGGTCTTCTGGTCTTTTGGTTGGGGGAGGCGTCTTCACCTGGGTCAGCTGAAGCTGCCCAGGCACTATTATCCCCTTCCGTCTGTTTAGCCGGGCCGCTTAAGCTGACCTAGGCTGGGAGATACGGGTGGGGAGGGAGCTTCCCTGTGTGCTTGTTGCAGCAGTACAAATTCCTGTTGAATTGGCAGCCCCGCCCCTTGTTGTTCCGGCCACTTGTTCCACCCACAACAGTCCAAAGTAAATTACTGGTGTTCAGCACCCACCTCCAGACAAAACCTTGTTTCCAACAATAAAGAATGTCTCTTTCTTCACATTAATGGCGATTGTTGTTGAAGTTTTCCCTCTGCTTGGTTGCAACTGCTCTCCCTTGCTCAGTCTCGCTCCTCTCTCCACCTCTGCAACTTCCAACTGCCACCAGCACTCTCAGCTGAGGCTCGTTGCTGCAATCAGCAGTCAACACTCCAATTGGACAGCAGCCAACCCTGTGCTGTAGCTATCCTGGGAGTTTTTGATGGGCACTGTGCAGAGGAAGCTTTATTCTGTATCTAACCCCGTTCTGTACCTGTCCTGGGAGTGTTTGATGGGGACAGTGTAGAGGAAGCTTTACTCTGTATCTAACCCCGTCCTGTACCTATCCTGGAGTGTTTAACTTAACAGTTTAGAGGCAGCTTTATTCTGTATCTAAGCTGTGCTGCCCCTGCCATAAACTTCAGCACAAATAAAACTCCTTTACAAACTCGCACCAAGTTCAAGGCCTGCTCAAGTCACAAACAAAAAGCTGACCTGAATCCAACGGAAGCACATGGGACCCGAGCCCGACCCGGCCCAGGTCCCTCCATTTTCCCCCCGAGACCGACCCGCCTCGACCCGACCCGACCCGACCCAAGCCCAAAGGTCGAGCTCGGAAGAGTGGCCCGACACATCTCATCGGGACCCATCGGGTTCAGGTCGGGTAACACGCCTTTACACCAAGTCCCGTTCAACCATCACTCCTGTGCTCACTGACTTACGTTGGTTCCTGATCCAGTAAAGCCTCGATTTTAAAATTCTCATCCTCGGTTTCTGACCCAACTCATTCCGAACTATTCAGAAATGAAGCTGCCTCCTCAAAATACTAAATGTTAGTTTGTTTGAGGGAACACCTTCACCACACGGACTGCTGTTGTTCAGGATGAAGGCCCACCATTTTCTCATGGTAACCAGGGATGGGGAAGTAATGCTGGCCTTGTCAGTATCACCCATATCCTGAGAACAAACAGACAGGAAATAAAATAGGAATAAAATCAATGAGTTTGTAATTGACTGATTGAAACCAGGCGAGGTCTGTGATCAGAAAGAGATGTCATAATCCGATAAACAAATTGTCAACACAATTTACCTCACCAACCCCTTGTGTTTGCCTTTCTGTTGTTGTCTTCATCAGAAAACAAGTAACAAATAATCTCTATCTTAAAAGATGCTGGATTATCAATTGTACACATGAGATACGTACTCAATGGTTTCTGTTATCAGACAGTCAGAGAATCACACAGCACAGGAGGAGACTATTTCACAAATCGTACCAGTTCCAGCTCTTTGAAGGAGATTTCCAATTATTCCTCTCCCCTGTTTTTTTTTAAGATTAGAGATACAGCACTGAAGCAGGCCCTTCGGCCCACCGAGTCTGTGCCGACCATCAACCACCCATTTATACTCATCCTATATTCCTACCAAACATCCCCACCTGTTCCTATATTTTCCTACCACCTACCTATACTAGTGACAATTTATAATGGCCAATTTACCTATCAACCTGCAAGTATTTTGGCTTGTGGGAGGAAACCAGAGCACCCGGAGAAAACCCACGCAGACACAGGGAGAACTTTCAAACTCCACACAGGCAGTGCCCAGAATCGAACCCGAGTCCCTGGAGCTGTGAGGCTGCAGTGCTAACCACTGCGCCACTGTGCCGCCCTATTCTTTTCTCCCAGTCCAGTAAATCACCCTGTGAGTATTGATCCAATTCCCGACTGAAAGTTTCTGTTAAATCTGCTTCCATAACCCTTTCAGGAAGGGAATTCCAAATCATAAACACTCGCTGTGTGAAGAAAAGAAAATCTCCTCATCTCTCCTCCATTTGTTTGTTAATCAACATTAAACTGGTTACTGACCCTTCATCCAGTGAAACCAGATTCTCCTTATTTATTCGAGAAACACACATCATCATTTTGAGCCCCTCGATTAAATCTCCCTTTTATCTTCTCTGCTCTAAGGAGAACAATCTCAGCTTCTCTCCACATAACTGAAGTCCCTCATCCCTGTTACCATTCTAGTACATCATCTAGCACCATCTCCAAGGCCTTGGAATCCTTCATAAAGTGTGGTGTCCAGAATGGAGCACAATATTCCAGCTGAGGCTAAAACAGTCATTTATCTAGTCTTAGCAGAATGTTCTTGTGTTGTTGTTTTTTAATTCTTTGCTTCTAGTTATAAAGCTAACGACCCCCTATGCCTTTTTAAATCCTTCACCACTTGTCCAGCCACCATCGAAGATGTCTGTACATACACACCCAGTCTCTGTGCTCCTGTACCATCTATTAAATGGTGCAGTTCAGTTTCTATTCATTCCCCTTATTCTCCCTCACAAAATAACCACTTCCCCAATTCTATGTGTTAGATTTCAGTCACCTTGTGTATTCTCATGTCACCACCAGACTGTCCATGTCCTCCTTAATACTGCTACTATCTACCACACTAATGACAGCATTTATGATTTACATGTCATCTGCAAGAGTTGAAATTATGCTTTTGTTTTACTCTAAGTCTATGTCATTTATATATTTATCTATATGTCAGGACGAGCACTCGTTTATCTAATCTCTCCTTTTCAAAAGAGGATGTAACATTTACAACACTTCTGGCCAGTGCCTTTGCTATTTCCACCATTCCTTCCTTCAGCAACCCTCACACATCCCATCCAGACCAGCTAAATGTTCCACTTTATTGTGGTACAAAAGTACTGGATTGAAAGGGGTTAACTCAACCTGTTTGTTCAGTGACTGTAATTAATGTCAGTCTCTTTGGACACTAATTGTGTCACTGGAGGGTTCCGCTCTTCTATTAATAAGGGTCTTCATTTAATGTCTTACCCATAATGTCAGCTGGAGCATCAAATCCGGCACTTACAGGGATCAGTGGCTCCAGAGAGATGGAGAGGATAGATCAGAATCTGTGAGCAGTAGATTGGAACGTTACAACAATGGGTCAGAATCTGAGAACATTAGATTAGAATGTTACAACAATTGGTCAGAATCTGAGAACATTAGATTGGAATGTTACAACAAAGGGATAGAATCTGTGAGCAGTAGATTGGAATGTTACAACAATGGGTCAGAATCTGAGAACAATAGATTGGAATGTTATAACAATGGACAGCAGGAGTTTCTCCTTTTGGTTTGGTTTAGTTCCTGCAGATTATACTTGGCTAACATTAGTTCGGCAGATCTATTATGCACTGAAGATGATTCAAACAATTTACTATCCCAGCCTCGCTATTATTGGTGTCCCCGGTAAGTCTATGTATCCAACTAATAGATTCATAAACCATATTTCACTGAATTAGTGTTCTTGTCATTTAAATCGTGAGAAGACTGAATCCATTGTCTTCACTTTCTGTCACAAACTCTATTCCCTCTCCACGATCTGCGATCCCCTCACTGAGGCTGAACCAGGAAGTTTACAGCCTCTGGTATCTTTAATGCTGAACTCAGTTCACCCCCATATTAACTCCATCTCCAACCCTTCATATTGGTACAGCCAGGTGAGGAGGGGTCACTGTCCTTCCTCTTAATTGACCACAATAGTGTTTGGTCGTTTTTAACCGTGAATGTATTTACCATTTTTGTGATGTTTTACTTTTTACCTTTGGTGTGATAGTGAAGGAACCAATCGGAAAGGTTTTCTTGCGTTTAAACATGAAAGAGGTGAGTTTAATACACTTAACATCTAAACCCGATCAAAATAAAATAATAAAAATGTAAGTTATACAGTTATGCTGCCACTGACACAAGAATCTCACGTGCACAAATATATTACAGAATGAGAAGTAAAATCGTGGCTGGATTAGAGTCCAGAATAAATCAAAACATAATATGCAGTCTGTGAGGTCTGATAATTCCCTGATCCTCCGGCTGAAGTTGGACTCTTGAAGTCTTTGGCTGGTCGAGTTGCCTATTGTGGCTGATCCACATGGCTCAGGATTTTCTTGAAGGCAGACTGGTAGGTGGCCTTTTTCCCCTGGTGCCTCAGTCTGTAGCAATCTGTAGATTTGGAGGGTCCACAGTCGCAAATAGTTTTCAAACTTGTGATGTCATCTGGAAAGAGACAGAAAGATAACGGGGCTTGGGGTTGGTTGGGAGGGGGACGCGGGTGGGGTGGTGCTGGGGGAGGGGGGAAGGAAACCAACCTTCTGCTTCTTCCATTTTGAATCACTGGCTTGCCTGTCTTTGTCCAGGGGAAACTCCCAGCTTTCACAGAAATGGTCAGACGATCTCATGGCTGCCTCAATATATTTTCTGGAGCCTTCTAATGAGATTCAAGGTGAGGAATTTCCATCTCCCCAGGGCTCGGGATGCCATTATTTACACTTGGAGTAGTTTACGCTTTCAAAAGTCAGTGTGTCAGGATGTCCTTGAATTCCATGCTAATGAATGCAATCTTAGCAAATTCAGTCTCAAGAGCAAGCCATTATTTTGGGTCCAGGCTCATCCGACATGTGTCTCCTGTTGGAGACGTTGGAAAGTGAAAAGGTGCTTCAGATACAAATTGCAGTGGCCATCTTGGCTGCCAGTTTTTTGCAGGATATTTTCCATTAAAACTTTAATGTAAGTTTCCAACTGATGAATTAAAATTCCTCATTGGCATATTGTGTTTCCTTGACATGAATAACACCTCTGTAATATCTGCCTCAGCCTACCAGCTGCATAAACCCTCATCGTATCTTTGTTAAATCCACACTTGACTCTTCAAATTATATGCTGGCCGTCCTCCAGTTATAAATCTCCATAAACCACAGCCCATCCAGAACTCTGCTGCCTATATCTATCTCACACCAAATACCGATCACACATCACCCCTGTGCTCACTGATCAACAGTGCCTTTCGGTCTGGCAGCACCTTAATTTTAATATTCTCAGCCTTGTGTATGAATCCCTCCGTGTCCTCACCTGTCCAATTAATCCCATTCCCCTGTCCATTCCCCATAGTCTTGTAAATCTTATGCCTTTGAGCCTGCTACCAATTCCATTTTTAAAGTGAGTTGCTTTCCCTCTCTATCTCAGCCAGCTGTGGTTTTCATTCTGCGGTCCCACCGGTGCCATCATTACAGAAACCTAGATCCATAAAATGATGTGAACTAACAGCTGGTCACTTATAGTGTGGTCAGCACAGTGTCCCATGTTGGGCAGGGATCTAGCCTGGGTGCCATGTATGTGTTGTTAGTGTGAGGAGGGGCTTGTACTGATGTCAATCAGCCACTTTTGCAGCACTGATGTACGATTTTGAAACTTGGTCTGTGCATGTCCACTGACCACCTGTGTAAGTCACTCTCAGCAGAGCATAGATTCAGCAGCATGAGGAACCCCCACCCCACCCTCCCCCACTGACACCCCCGAAAGTTATTTCAAAGGATCAGGCATCCAACTTGCAGGTGAGGACCTTTTGACTTACTTTTGCCATTGTAAAGTTAGTGGAGGTGCTGTGGATAGTTTTCTGGAGGTTGTGTTGTGAGCTGCTGCAGACATTCAGGGAGGGCAGAGGATTTGGTGAACCAACTCTGGACGAGGCATGGGGACTGTAGTTACAGTGTCTCTGGGTCTGAAACATGACCAACAAATGGAGCAGAGGCAGCAGAGAAGGGAGTCTCTGTAAAGAGGGAGGAGGAGGGGGCTCTGTCCTTCCAACCCGGTTTTCCCAAGGGCATTTTTTCTACCTACACCTAATCCAGGAGCAGTGTGTGAGGTGACTCTGATTCAATAAGGAAGTGGTCACAGAGCTGTGTCACCTCCTGTAACACGACCTGGAGCCTCACACCAGGGTGAGGACGGAGCTATCGGTGGCTGTTTAAGTCACAGTTTTATTGATCTTCACTGCATCCGGATCTTTCCCCAGGCAGGAGTGGGCGGCGTATCCAACATAGTCACAGAGAGTCATAGAGTCATTTACGACACAGGAGGAGACGAGTCGGACTCTCCATGTGTCTCTCTGTGTAACAATCCAGTCGGTCCCATTCCCCCACTCAGTCCTCGGATCCCTGCAAGTTCATTTCCTTCAGGTGCCCATCCAATTTCCTTTTGAAATCATTGATTGTCTTGGCTTCCATCACCCTCATGGGCAGTGAGTTCCAGCTCATTACCATCCACTGTGTAAAAAAAGTTCTTCCTCATATTCCCCCTGCATCTCTTACCCAAAACCTTCCATCTGTGTCCCCAATTCCGTGTTTCATCAGTTAATGGGAACAGTTTTTCCTTATCTATCTTACCTAAACCTATCATAATCTTGTACACTTCTTTCAAATCTCTCTCAATCTCCTTTACTCCAGGGAGAGCAACTCCATCTTCTCCAAACTAACCTTGTAACTAAAACACCCCAATCCCTGGAAGCATTCTTGTATTCTAGTAGAATCACATAAAGTTAAGGCACAGATATCGGCCACTTGGCCCATCTTGTCTGCGCCAGCCAGAAAACGATCCACCTATTCTAATCCCACCTTCCAGCATTTGGTGCGTGGAGCTGCAGATTACAGTACTTAAGGTGCATATCCAGACTATTTTTGAATGAGTTAAGGGTTTCTGCCTCAACTTTCCTTTCAGGTAGTGAATTCCAGACCCCCACCACTCTCATCTCCCCTCTGATCTTTATACCAATCACGTGAACTCTATTCCCCCTCTTAAAATTCTATGGTGAATAGAGTCTTCACCTCCTCTCTATCCAGGCCCGTTATAATATTGTACATTTCAATCAGATCACCCCTCAGCCTTCTCTGTTCCAAGGAGAACAACCCCTGTCTATCCAATCTTTCTTCATAGCTGCATTTTTCTATTCCTGGCAACATCCTCGTAAATCTCCTCTGTTCCCTCTCTAGTACAATGACATCCTTTCTGTACTGAGGAGACCAGAGCTGTACACAGCACTCAAGTTGTGGCCTAATCAATAAGTTAGACAGTTCCAGCATAACCTCCCTGTTCTTGTATTCTGTACCTGGGCTAATAAAGGAAAGGATTCCATATGCCTTCCTAAACACCTTATCGATCTCTGCTGCTACTTTCAGGGATGTGTGGACATTTAATCCAAGGTCCCTCACTTTCTCTACACTTCTCAGTATTTTGACATTATTCCTGTATTCCTTGTTTGACCTCCACAAATGCATCACCTCATATTTCTCCAAGTTGAATTCCATTTGCCACGTTTCTGCCCATCTGACCAGGCCATCAATATATTTCTGCAGTCTACAGCTATCCTCCTCGCTATCTACCACACGGCCAATCTTCGTGTCGTCTGCAAGCATCTTGATCATGCCCCCTACATTTACGTCCAAATCGTTAACTTGCACCACAAAAAGCAGGGGACCCAGTACTGAGCCCTGTGGAACGCCACTGGAAACAGCCTTCCAGTCTCTAAAACAGCAGTCAACAATTACCCTTTCTTTCCTGCCACTGAGCCAATCTTGTATCCACCTTGCTGCATTTCCCTGGATCCCGTGGGATTTTATTTTTTGAACCAGTCTGCCATGTAGGACCTTGTCAAAAGCCTTGCTAGCATCCAAGTAGACCACATCAACTGCACTACCCTCATTTATCTTCCTTGTTGCTTCTTCAAAACATTCGATCAAGTTGGTGAAACAATATCTTCCCTTAACAAATCCATACTGACTATCCTAAATTAAGTAGAGGTGGTGAGTACAGAAGCAGGCAAGTTATGCCGAACCTTTATAAAGCTCTGGTTAGGCCCCAACTGGAGTACTGCTTCCAGTTCCATTCACCATAGTTTCGGAAGGATGTGAGGGTCCTTGACAGGGTGTAGAGGAGATTTACCAGAATGGTTCCAGAGATGGAGGATTTTAGCGACAAAGTTAGTTTGGAAAAGCTGGGATTGTTTTTCTTGGAGTAAAGGAGGTTGAGGGGAGATTTGATAGAGGTATACAAGATGATGTCATGTTTGGATAAGGTAGACAGGAAAAGATGTTCCCGTTAGTTAATGGTACAAGGACTAGAGTTAAGGTTGTGGCAAGAGATACAGGGGGATGTGAGGAACAACTTTTTTACAGAGCGAGTGGGAATGGCCTGGAAATCACTGCCTACGAGGGTGGTGGAAGCGGAGATGGTGAATGATTTCAAAAGGATATTGGATGAACACTTGAGGGAAATCGACTTGCAGGTATATGGAGACAGAGCTGGGGAATGAGACTGACTGGATTTATCTACAAAGCTGGCATGGACTCGAAATGACTATGACTCTCTGACAGGGGATTACTATTACTATTGCTTTCCTACACTTGGAAAATTTATAATGGACTGGACAGTATCACCCTGTTGAACCCCGTGATGTAAGTGAAATGTTTGATGTCCCAGAACGTGGTTAATAAATGTCCTTCACAAACAGAGTAAATCAGTTCAGTCCCACTCACCATTCTGGATCATTCACAATGGGGAGTAATTTCTCCTGGTTTTCTCTACATAGGACAGCAGCCAGGCTTTACACACTGTCCCCTACCTCCATGTGGAAAGTCTAGTCAGGGTTAGGTGAGATCAGACACGTTACCGAGGTGACAGCTTTCTTCAGTTGTGTTGCTGCTTCTGTGCTCTCTTCAGTCCAACCGGGTTAAAACTGGTCATCATCACCATGAGGTAGTTCATAAAGAGGAGTCACAGTCTCTGCAAATCGAGGGATGAGGGTCCGCTGATACCCCACCAGCCTGAGGATAGGACATAGGGCATTCTTTGAGGTGGACAGGGGTAGACACTGGATGAGGGTCTGCTGATACCCCACCAGTCTGAGGATAGGACACAGAGCAGTCTTTGAAGTCGACAGTGGTAGACACTGGATGGGGGTCCACTGATACCCCACCAGCTTGAGGATAGGACACAGGGCAGTCTTTGAGGTGGACAGCGGTAGACACTAGATGGGGGACCACTGATACCCCACCAGCCTGAGGATAGGACACAGGGCAGTCTTTGTGGTGGACAGGGGTAGACACTGTATGAGGGTCCACTGATACCCCACCAGCTTGAGGATAGGACACAGGGCAGTCTTTGTGGTGGACAGGGTAGACACTGCATGAGGGTCCACTGAAACACCACCAGTCTGAGGATAGGACACAGAGCAGTCTTTGTGGTGGACAGGGGTAGACACTGTATGAGGGTCCACTGATACCCCACCAGCCTGAGGATAGGACACAGGGCAGTCTTTGAGGTGGACAGTGGTAGACACTGTCTGAGGGTCCACTAATACCCCACCAGCCTGAGGATAGGACACAGGGCAGTCTTTGAGGTGGACAGGGTAGAAACTGTATGAGGGTCCACTGATACCCCACCAGCTTGAGGATAGGACACAGGGCAGTCTTTGAGGTGGACAGGGGTAGACACTGGATGAGGGTCCACTGATACCCCACCAGCCTGAGGATAGGACACAGGGCAGTCTTTGAGGTGGACAGGGGTGGACACTGGATGAGGGTCCACTGAGACCCCACCAGCTTGAGGATAGGACACAGTGCAGTCTTTGTGGTGGACAGGGTAGACACTGTATGAGGGTCCACTGAAACACCACCAGCCTGAGGATAGGACAAAGTGCAGTCTTTGTGGTGGACAGGGTAGACACTATATGAGGGTCCACTGAAACACCACCAGTCTGAGGATAGGACACAGAGCTGTCTTTGTGGTGGACAGGGGTAGACACTGTATGAGGGTCCACTGATATCCCACCAGCCTGAGGATAGGACACAGGGCAGTCTTTGAGGTGGACAGGGGTAGACACTGGATGAGGGTGCACTGATACCCCACCAGCCTGAGGATAGGACATAGGGCAGTCTTTGAGGTGGACAGGAGTAGACACTGGATGAGGGTCCACTGATACTCCACCAGTCTGAGGATAGGACACAGAGCAGTCTTTGTGGTGGACAGGGGTAGACACTGTATGAGGGTCCACTGATACCCCACCAGCCTGAGGATAGGACACAGGGCAGTCTTTGAGGTGGACAGTGGTAGACACTGTATGAGGGTCCACTGATACCCCACCAGCCTGAGGATAGGACACAGGGCAGTCTTTGAGGTGGACAGGGGTAGACACTGGATGAGGGTCCACTGATATCCCACCAGCCTGAGGATAGGACATAGGGCAGTCTTTGAGGTGGACAGGGGTAGACACTGGATGAGGGTCGGCTGAAACACCACCAGCCTGAGTATAGGACACAGGGCAGTCTTTGTGGTGGACAGGGGTAGACACTGGATGAGGGTCCACTGAAACACCACCAGTCTGAAGATAGGACACAGGGCAGTCTTTGTGGTGGACAGGGTAGACACTGGATGAGGGTCCGCTGAAACACCACCAGTCTGAGGATAGGACATAGGGCAGTCTTTGTGGTGGACAGGGGTAGACACTGTATGAGGGTCCACTGATACCCCACCAGCCTGAGTATAGGACACAGGGCAGTCTTTGAGGTGGACAGGGGTAGACACTGTATGAGGGTCCACTGATACCCCACCAGCCTGAGGATAGGACACAGGGCAGTCTTTGAGATGGACAGGGGTAGACACTGTATGAGGGTCCACTGATACCCCACCAGCCTGAGGATAGGACACAGGGCAGTCTTTGAGATGGACAGGGGTAGACACTGTATGAGGGTCCGCTGAAACACCACCAGCTTGAGGATAGGACACAGGGCAGTCTTTGAGATGGACAGGGGTAGACACTGTATGAGGGTCCGCTGAAACACCACCAGCTTGAGGATAGGACACAGGGCAGTCTTTGAGGTGGACAGGGGTAGACACTGTATGAGGGTCCGCTGAAACACCACCAGCTTGAGGATAGGACACAGGGCAGTCTCTGAGGTGGACAGGGGTAGACACTGTATGAGGGTCCACTGAAACACCACCAGCCTGAGGATAGGACACATGGCAGTCTTTGAGGTGGACAGGGGTAGACACTGTATGAGGGTCCACTGAAACACCACCAGCCTGAGGATAGGACACAGGGCAGTCTTTGTGGTGGACAGGGGTAGACACTGGATGAGGGTCCGCTGAAACACCACCAGTCTGAGGATAGGACACAGGGCAGTCTTTGTGGTTGACAAGGGTAGACACTGTATGAGGGTCCACTGAAACACCACCAGTCTGAGGATAGGACACAGGGCAGTCTTTGTGGTGGACAGGGGTAGACGCTGGATGGCCTCGACCTGATGTTGGTCTGGGCTGATGCTGAATGATCCAATCTGGACACCTAGAAACGTGACATGATCTTGCACCAGCTGGGCCTTACGTGGATGGTCTTTTAGACTAGCTCCCAAAGTAGCTGCAGAAGTTCCAGTAAAAGGTTTAAATGTGTTGGACACGGTCTGTGGGAATGAGGAGGCGATCATCAATTTATTTCAGCAAGCAGGAAGACTGTGAAAAGCTCATAAGGTCCCCGGCCATATGTTTGTGTAAAATAGTGCGGTTATTGTGGAATCCATTGTAACAGACATATCCAGGGGTATCTTTGGACCTCAGAAGTGAATGTGAATTTAAATTGTTTCTCTAGTTTTACTGGGATACTCCAATAACCATTAGAGATATCCATGGTGCTGAAGACAGTCCTGCCGCTGGGAATCCGGGTGAGTAGGGTGGGTGTCTATCAGACAACAGGGTTCACACAGGGGTGACTGTGTTGAGTTTGTGGTGGTTAACAGTCAGTCTCCAGCTACCATCCCGTTTTCTAACTGGCCAAATGGGGCAGTTAGTTAGTAGTGAATGTGTCTTTGTGAACTGCACCCTGGTATAACAATAACCTGATGTTGTCTGGAATATATGATATAATCTCAGCTCGGTAAGAATACTGCTTCATGGATCATGCAATGGTCAGTTAATTTCTTCAGGTCTGCTCATGTTTCCACAGTCATCTTAATGGGTTGTGAATACACTCAGCACTGACTCGAGAATCGCCTGCAGCTCAGGGTGATCAGAGGTGTCTGGTACCCACTCCTCTGATATTTTAATCATGAATATTGAGGTTACACTGGACACCAGAGCAGGGTATGTTTTAATGTTCTACAATATACAAATATAGGGATAATCAATTACTGCTGATAACCTTTGAGCACATTACTGCCCAGTAGTCCCTTTCCATTGTGCAGGATCATATAAAAGGGAGTCAGGACTTTGAAATGAACTCTGTTCCCTCTCCTACACCACTGTAAGATCTGATCAAGGGTCACAGATTAAGCAAAAGGAGGTCGAAGGGTCACAAGCAGTTTATTGCAGGGAAACTATTGGAAAATATTCAGAGGGACCGGATTAATCTCCACGTGGAGAGGCAGTTATTAATCAGGGATTGTCAGTATGGCTTTGTTAGGGGGAGATCGTGTCTAACTAACTTGATTGAATTTTTTAGAGGCATTGACTAGATGTGTAGATGAGGGTAAAGTAGTTGATGTATTCTACATTGACTTCGGTAAGACATTTGATAGGGTTCTACATGTGAGATTGGTTAAGAAGGTAAGCGCCCATGGGATCCAGGGCAATTTGGTAAATTGGATCCAAAATTGGCTCAGCGGCAGGAGGCAGAGGGTGATTGTCAAGGGTTGTTTTTGCGAGTGGAAGCCTGTGACCAGTGGTGTACTGCAGGGATCGGTGCTGGGACCCTTGCTGTTTGTAGTGTACATTAATGATTTGGACGTGAATATCGGAGGTATGACCAGTAAGTTCGCAGCTGACACGAAAATCTTTGGTGTTGTAAATAGTGAGGAGGAGAGCCATCGATTACATGTCGGTTTAGATGGGCGAGTAAGATGGGCAGAGAAGTGGCAAATGGAATTTAATCCTGAGAAGTGTGAGGTGATGCATTTTGGGAGGACTAACAAGGCAAGGAAACATACAGTGCATGGTCGGACGCTAGTATGTACAGAAGGTCAGAGGGACCTTGGTGTACTTGTCCATAGATAACTGAAGGCAGCAGCACAGGTAGGCAATGTGGTTAGGAAGACATTTGGGACACTTGCCTTTATTAGCTGAGGCATAGAATATAAGAGCAGGGAGGTTATGATGGAGCAGTATAAAAATCCAGTTAGGCCACAACTGGAGTACTGTGTATAGTTCTGGTTGCTGCACTATAGGAAGGATGTGATAGCACTGGAGGCGGAGCAGAATAGATTCACCAGGATGTTGCCTGGGTTGGACAATTTCAGCTGTGAAGAGCGACAGTAAAGTCCAGTGTTATTTCCCTTAGAGCAGAGAAGGATGAGAGGGGTCATGATTGAGGAATGCAAAATTATGAGGGGCATTGATAGGTTAGATAGGAATAATCTTTTTTCCCTTAGCGGAGGGGTCAATAACCAGGGGCATAGATTTAAGGTAAGGGGCAGGAGGTTTAGAGGGGATTTGAGGAAAAGAATCTTCACCCAAAGGGTGATTGGAATCTGGAACACACTGCCTGAAGGGGTGGTAGAGGCAGGAACAGTCACAACATTTCAGAAGTATTGAGATGAGCACTTGAAACGCCATACCAAACAAGGCTGCAGGCCAAGTGCTGGAAACTGGGATAGGAATAGTTAGGTGCTTGATGGCTGGCACAGACACAGTGGGCCGAAGGTCATGTTTCTGTGCTGTATATCTCTATGACTCTATTGAAGACTAACAGTTCAAATACCGCACAACATCAGAATAAACATAGTGGACATATGACCTGTAGCAGGTGAGAATGGCTTTCTGGCTATGGATCAGATGTTAGAAGCTATTATTAAAGACGTTATAGTAGGGCAGGTAGAAACATTCAAGGTGATCAGGCAGAGTCAACATGTTTTTGTGAAAGGGAAATCATGTTTAACCAATTTATTGGAGTTCTTTGAATAAGTAACATGTGTTGTTGGTAAAGGGGGACTGGGAGATGTTCTGTACTTAGATTTCCAGAAGGCATCTGATAACGTTCCACATCAAACGTCATTGTGGAAAATAAAAGCTCATGGTGTATTGGGAAACATATTGGCATGGATGGAAGATTGGCGAACTAACAGGAAACAGCGTAGGCATAAATGGGTCGTTATTATGGCCGGCAAGATGTAACATGTGGTGTTCCAGAGGGGTCAGTGCTGGGGACTCAACTTTTTACAATGTATATAAATGATTTTGATGAGTGGACCAAAGGTATGCTTGCTAAATTTGCTAATGATTCCAAGATAGTTAAGAAGATACATTCTGAAGAGGACATAAGAACTCTACAAAGGGATATAGATAGGTTAAGTGAGTGGTCAAAGATCTAGCAAATGGAGTATAATGTGGGTAAAGGTGAAATTGTCCATTGTGGCAGGAAGGTTTGACTGTCACCTCGAGACTTGACTATTCTAACACACTCCTGGCTGCTCTCCCACATTCTACTCTCTGTCACATTGTGATCATGCCAAGCTCTGCTGCCAACTTCTAATTTACACCAGATTCTGTTCACCCAACATCCCTGTGCTCACTTACCTACATTGGCTCTTGGTCCAGTAACACCTCAATTTTAATATTCTCACTCGTATGATCAAATCCCTCCACGGCCTCAGCCCTCTGATTATCCCAATCCCCTGCCCATTTCCAATATTCCTGAAACTTGTTCATCTTAAAATCTTTATCTAATTCCATTTTAAAGTGAGTTCCTTCCCTCTGTCTCTCTCTCTGATCACACATTTCATCTCTCCAGCTCTACTGGTGCTGTGGAAGTTTGGATCCAGAAAATGGTGTGAGCTGCACTGCCGGTCACATCCAGCGCATTGTACAGGAAACCCAGGCTGGCCGGGGTCCTAGAGTGGGTGTAACGTGTGTGGTGTGTCTGCAGTGTGAGCGGGGTCTGAATATGGTGTCAATCAGCCATTCCAGCAGCTTTGATGGACGTCTTTGAAACTTGGTCATTGCATGTCTACAGACCACCTGTGTTCACTCTCAGCTGAACAGACATTCAGCAGCACGAGGAACCCCCTCTAGTGTTATTTAAAAAGACCAGGCATCCAACTTACAGGTGAGGGGCTTTTGACTTATCTCTGCTATTGTAATGTTATTGGAGGTGCTGTTAATGGTTTTCCGGAGGTTGTGTTGTGAGCTGCTGCAGACATTCAGAGAGGACAGAGGATTTGGTGACCCAACTCTGGACAAGGTATGGGGACTGTAGTCACAGTGTCGCTGGGTCTGTAACATGACCAACACATGGAGCAGAGGCTGCAGAGAGGGGAATCTTTGTCAGGAGGGAGGAGTATCGGGCTCTGCCCTACCCACCCCTTGTTTTCCAAGAGCACAAAGAGCAGTGGTCCTAAGACCGAGCCCTGGGGAATACCACTGTATACTCCCATCGAGTCTGAACAACAACCTTTCACCACTTCTCTCTGTTTACTGTTCATTAGCCAATGTGAAATCCACACTGTCACTGTCCCTTTAATCCATAGGGTTCAGTTTTCCTAAGCTGTTTATTGAATTTCACTTGATCAAACACCTTTTGAAAGTCCATATATATAACTTCAATCACACTAGCCTCATCAAACCTCTCCATTGTTTTATCAAAGAACTCCATCATGTTTACCTCAGCACTACCTCTCTCCACTCCTCCACTGTTGTTAAATTATCAGACTGATTATCCGACATCCAGTATTGGATGAGCAGAAATTTCCTCCAATTAAATATTGGGAAGACTGAAGCCATTGTTATCACTCCCCACTCCAACTCTGTCCCCTTGCTATTGATTCCATCCCTCTCCCTGGTAACAGTCTGAGGTTCAGAAAGTCTGTTTGCAACCTTGGTGTCACAGTTGACCACAAAATGAGCTTATAACATAATATTCATTCTATCACTACGACCGCCTGTTTCCACCTCAGTAACAGCATGCAACATCACCCGTCTCAGCCCATCTGCTGCTGAAACTCATTCATGCCTTCATTTCCCCTAGAAATGACTATTCCAACACGGTCCTGTCTGGTCTCCTGCATGCTACTCTCTGTTAATTTGAAGTCCTCCAGAACTCTGCTGCCCATGTCCTAATTCGCAGCAAGTGCCATTCACATATCACTGACCGACATTGACTCCTGATCAAATAATGTCTTTATTTAAATTCTCCACCTTGTTTTCCCTCCAGGACCTCAACTGCCGTCCTGTATCTGTAATATCCAGCCCCACAACCCTTCAATATATCTGTGCTCCTCTAATTCAGGCCTCCTCTGCGTCCCTCCTTATTGCTGTTGTTATTCCTGATGAATCTCTGTCTCCAGCTATTAGCTCTACAACCATTGCTAACGGTATTATAGTTCTTGTAATTTACCCTCAATTCTCCTGCTGTTACTGCCCCTGTTAAGTCTTTATTTTCACATATAAGATCTGTAAACCCTGGTTCACAGAAATACTGTTCAAGTAATTTAGTTTTTTTTTCGAAGAATGAAGCCAGTGTTATTGGTCTCCATCAGAAATTCAGTCCCCTGTCTGTGAACCACATACCCCTCCCTGCCCAATGTCTGAGGCGGAACCAGACAGTTTGCAACCGCTGTGTTCTATTTAAACCTGAGCTGAGTTCATCTCCATATTCTCTCCATCACAAACCCTGCCTACTCCACCTCTGCCTCGGCCCATCTGCTGCATAAACCCTCATCTGTACCTTTGTTAAATTTACACTTGACTATTCCAATTATATCCTGGTCATCCTCCCAGTTATAAACCTCCATAAACTACCGCCCATCTAGAACTCTGCTACCTATTTCCTCACTCACACTAAATCCCGATTATCCATCACTGATATATATTGGCTCCCAGTCTGGCAGCACCTTAATTTAAATATTCTCATTCTTGTGTTAGAATCCCTCCATGGCCTCACCCCTCCAATTAGTCCAATTCCCCTGCACATTCCCATATTCGAGAAAATCTTTCGCCTTCAAATCTGTTTCCATGTCCCCCTTTAAAGTGAATTTCCTTCCCTCTCTATCTCTCCCTGGTGGTGATTTATGGCTCTACAGCACCACTGTTGCCCACACTTTGGAAGCAAGGATCCACAAAAGGATGTGATATGAGTTACCAGCAACTTGCGGTGTGGTCTGCACACTGCCCCGTGCTGTGCCCAGGTGTACATTGTGTGTGCTAGTAGCATGAGGAGTTGTGGAATGTCACGTCAAACTTCTGTTCCAGCAGCTTTGATGTATGTCTTTGAAACTTGGACTGTGCATGTCCACCATAAATGTTTGTTGCTTGAAAAAGCATAGCATAATAAATTTCAAGCAGCACGGATATGCTAATGACAAATCCTGTCTGGAAAACTTCAACAAGAACTTATCCCGAGGCACTTCACAGCAGCATTATGAAACAAAGTATGACACAGAACCACAAAGGAAGATATTAGGTTAGGTTTCCAAACGCTTGGTCAAAGAGGCAGGTTTTAAAGAAGTGTCTTCAAGGATAAAAGCGAGGTGGAGAGGTGGAGCTGTGAAGGGAGGATATTCCAGAGTTTGGGGCCGAGGCAACTGAAGGTGTGGCCACACATTGTAGAGTAATTAAAATCAGGGATGCACAAGAGGCCAGAATTAGAGGAGCAGAGATATCTCAGAGGTTTGTCGGGCAGGAGGAGATTACAGGTATCGTGAGGGGTGAGGCCATGGACGGCTTTGAAACAAGGCTGAGAATTTTAATATCAAGACATTGTTTGACTGTGAGCTGATGTAGGTCAGTGATCGGGGAATGGGACTTGTTGTAAGTTAAGACACAGACTGCAGAGTTTTAGATGACTTCAAGTTTACAGATAGTAGAATGTGGGAGAATGAGTTGGAACAGTCTAGTCTACAGGTAATGAAAGCATGAATGAGAGCTTCAGCAGCAGATGAGTTGAGACAGGGGTGAAGTTGGGCAATGTTATTGAGGTGGAAATAGGTCGTCATAGTGATGGCACGAATATAAGGTTGGAAGCTCATTGTGTGGTCGAATGCCACGGAATCACAGAATTGTTACAGCACAGAAGGTGGCCATTCAGTCCATCGTGTCTGTAATGGCTCTCCAAAAGAACAATTCGTCTAGTGTCACTCCCCTGCCTTCTCCCTGTAACTCTGTACAATCTTCCTTTTCAGATAACTATCCAATTTCTTCCTGAATGCCTCGATTGAATCTGCCTCCACCACATTCTCAGGTAGTGCATTCCAGACCTTAACCACTCACTGTGTGAAAACGTTTTCCTCATGTCACTGCTGCTTCTTTTACCAATGACTTTAATTCTTTGTCCTCTCGTTGTCGATCCTTTCAGGAATGGGAACAGTTTTCCCTATCCACTCTACCCAGCCGCATCATAATTTTGAATACATTTTTTCAAATCTCCTCTCAGCCTTCTCTTCTCGAAGGAACATGTTCCAACTTCTCCAGTCTATCTTCAGAACTGATATTCTTCATCACTGGAACCATTCTTGTGAATGTTTTTTCACACTCTCCAATGTCTTCATGTTACCTAAAGTGTGGTGCCCAGAACTAGACGTAATACTGCAACTGAGGCCGAACTAGTGTCTCGTACAAGTTCAAAATAACCTCTTTGCTCTTGTATTCCATGCTGCTGTTAACAAAGCCCAGGATACTGTATGTTTCATTAACTACTCTCTCAACTTGTCCCGCCTCCTTTAATGACCTATGCACATATACATCCAGGTCCCTCTGCTCCTCACCCCCTTTAGAATTGTACCCTTTATTATACATTGTCTTTCCATGTTCTTCCTACCAAAATGAATCACTTCACATTTCTCCACATTGAACTTCATCTGCCACCTGTCTGTCCATTCCACTAACTTGTCCATGTCCGTTTGATTTTCTACAATTTACTCCTCACAGTTCACAATGCTTCCAAGTTTTGTATCATCTGCAAACTTTGAAATTGTGCCCTGTACACCGAGGTCTAGGTCATTAATATTTGTCAGGAAGAGAAAGGGTCCCAACACTGATCCCTGGGAAATTCCATTACAAACCTTAAATAAAAACAAAAAGTGCTGGAAAGACGCAGCAGGTCAGGCAGCATCTGTGGAGAGAAAAGCAGGGTTAATGTTTCAGTTCTGTGACCTTTCATCAGAATTGGCAAAGGTTAGAAATGTAATAGGTTTTAAGCAAATAAAGCAGGGGTGGGGCAAAAGAGAACAGAAGAGCTGTTGATAGAACAGAGTGTCAGAGAGATTAACTGACCAGGATGTCATGGGGCAAAGGCAAAGAAAGTGTGCTAGTTGTGCGGTGAAAGACAAAGCATTCGTGTAGTGAGGGTGTTAAATGACAGAATAATGAACAGCCCTAGCTAAAAGCACCAACATAAAAAAATCAGTTTAATGCTGGCACATGGCAAAAAATGATGAAACAAAATAATCGTTGAACTCAGTGTTCAGACCGGCAGGGTTTGGAGTGCCTAATCGGACAATGAGGTCATGTTCCTCGAGCTGGCGTTGATGTTCACTGGAACACCGCAGCAGGCTAAACGCAGATTGGGTGACCGCTTTGTGGAACACCTCCACTCAGTCCAAAAGTGTGGCACCGAGCATACGCTCGCTTATCATTTCAACACCCTCCATCCTCCACCCCCGCTCTAATGGTCACATTTCTGTACTTGTGTTTCCCCCAAAACCCCCACTTTGCCAGTTCTGATGAAAGGTCACCGACTTGAGACATTAACTCTGCTTCTCTCTCCACAGATGCTGCCAGACCTGCTAAGTATTTCCAGCACTTTCTGTTTCTATTTCAGATTTCCAGCATCCACAGTATTTTGCTCCGATTCCACTACAAACCTTACTCCAGCCCGAAAACCATCCATTAATCACTTCTCTCTGTTTGCCGTCACTCAACCAGCTTAGTTTCATGTTGCTACTGTTGGTTTTATTTGATGAACTATAACTTTGCTCATAGGTCTGTTGTGTGGCACTTTATCAAAGCCTTTTGGAATTCAATTTATACCACATCAACAGCATTGCCCTCATCAAACTTTCTTTTTACCTTTTCAAAAAACTCCAGCCATTTAGTGAAACACAATTTTCCCTTAATTAACACCCATTTGTCCAAGTGCCCATTAATTTTATCCCAAATGTGACACCAACGTTGCAATTAAACTGTCTGAATCTCAGACTGTTACCAGGGAGAGGGATGGAATAAATAGCAAGGGAACAGAGTTGGAGTGGGGAGTGAAAATAATGGCTTCAGTCTTCCCAATATTTAATTGGAGGAAATTTCTGCTCATCCAGTACTGGATGTCGGATAATCAGTCTGATAATTTAACAACAGTGGAGGTTTGGAGAGAGGTGCTGGTGACAGTACATAACTGACAGTACATGGGTTCCCGCAACTCCTTTTTGTAAACAAGGTGTAAAATTTACAGCCCTCCAGTCCTCTGTCGTCACTCTCATATACAAAGAGAATTGACAGATTCTGTCCGGTGCCTCTGCTATTTTCACCATTCATTCTCTCACGAACCCTCTTAATTCCCATCCAAACTGGATAAATGTTTAGTTTATTGTGGTACAAAAAGTGTTTGATTGAAAGGGATTAACTAAACCTGTTTGTTCAGTGACTGTAATTAATGTCACTCACCATGGGCCCTAATTGTTTCACTGGAGGGTTTCCCTCTTCTATTAATAAGGGACTCCTTTCAGTGTGGTATCCCATAATGTCAGCAGGAGCATCATCCCCGACACAAACAGGGATCAGCAGCTCCAGAGAGAGGGAGAGGATAGATCAGAATCTGAGAGCAATAGATAGGAATGTTACAACAATGGGTCAGAATCTGAGAACAATAGATTGGAATGTTACAACAATGGGTCAGAATCTGAGAACAATAGATTGGAATGTTACAACAATGGGCAGGAGTTCCATCTGGGAGTTTGACTTTCTCTTTGCAAATTATGATTGGCTGCCATTAAACACTCGGATCCATCTCGCACTGACGATTATTCAACACATTTACTATCCCATCCTGGCTATTATTGGTGTCCCTGGTAAGTCTCTCTATCCAGCTATTAATTCCATAAACCATGTTTAACTGCATTACCGTTCTTGTCATTTACTCTGCCCTCCTTTCTACTTTTGTTGTTCCTGTCAAATCTCCATCTCCAGATATTAGCTTTATAAACCATTGCTACGTGTATTAGAGTTCTTGTAATTTACTCTCTCATCTGTACTGCTGTTGCTGTCCCTGGTAAGTCTCAATTTCCCGCTCTGAGATCTGGAAAGCTTGTTTCACGGAAATAATGTTCTTGCAGTTTTAATTTTGGGAAGAGTGGAGCTAGTGTGATCGGTCTCCATAAGCAATTCTGTCCCCTATCCATGAACCACTTCCTCCTCCCTGACCAATGTCTGAGGCTGAACCAGACTGCTTACAACCTCTGTGTTCTATATAAACCAGAGCTGAGTTCATCTCCATCACCAACCATGCCTAATACTACCTATGTAACATCACCCGTCTCCTCCACTGCCTCAGCCCATTTGCTGTATAAAGCCTCATCTGTGCCTTTCTTAAATGCACACTCGACTATTCCAATTTTCCAATTCTATTCTGGTCACCCTCCCAGTTATAAATCTTCATAAACCACAGCCCATCTAGAACTCTGCTGCCTGCATTCTAACTCACACCAAATCCTGATCAGCCATCACCCCTGTGCTCACTGATCTACATTGTCTCCTGGTCCAGCAGCATCAGAATTTTAATATTCTCTTTCTTGTGTTTGACCTCACCTCTCCAATTCCCCTACAGATTCCTATATTCCTGCCAATCTTTTGCCATGAAGTATTTTCTTCAATTTCTCTTTTAAAGTAACTGTTTGAAAAGGCACTGTTTGAAAATTAGGGATCGCACTTTTTGGACAGAGATGAGGAGATTTTTTTTTCCTCTCAGAGGGTTGTGTGACTTTGGAACACTCTGCCTCTGAAGGTGGTGGAGGCGGTGGCATTGAATATTTTTAAGGCAGAGGTAGGTAGATACTTGTTGGGCAAGGGAATCAAAGGTTATCGGGAGTAAATGGGAGTGTGGAATTCGAGACAGAAACAGATCAACCATGATCATATTAAATGGTGGAGCAGGCTCGATGGGCTGAATGGCCTACTTCTGCTCCGAATTCATACGGTCATGTGGTCTTCCTCTCGAAATCTACTCCTGGCAATGATTTTCAGCTCTTCAGCATCACTGGGCCCAACGCCATGGAAGCTTGGATTCTTAAAATGGTACGAGCTAAGCTGCTGGTCACTTCCAGTGCTCAATGCTGCACAAGGCTCGAGCCCCAGTTCACCAAGCACGTGCTCGTAGTGTAAGGAGGGATTTGAATGTGACATCTATCAGCCATTCCAGCAACTTTGATGTATGTCTGTGCAACTTGGTCTGTGCATGTCCACTGACCGCATGTGTTACTCACTCTCAGTAGTTACAGTGTCTCTGGGTCTGTAACATGACCAAAAAATGGAGCAGAGGCTGCAGAGAGGAGAAGCTCTGTAAAGAGGGAGGAGGAGGGGGCTCTACCCTACCCACTCAGAGTTTTCCAAGACCACTTTTCATAACTACACCTAACCCAGGAGCAGTGTGTGAGGTAACTCTGATTCAATAAGGTGGTCACAGAGCTGTGTCACCTCCTGTAACACGACCTGGAGCCTCACACCAGGGTGAGGACGGAGCTGCCAGTGGCTGTTAAGGTCACAGTTTCATTGAACTTCTATGTATCTGGATCTTTCCAGACAAGAGCAGGAGACGTATCCAACATCGAGTCATGTACGACATAGAAGGAGGCCATTCATCCCATCATGTCCATGCTGGCTCTCCATGGAACAATCCAGTTAGTCCCACTGCCCCGCTCAATCCCTGTAGCAAATTTATTTCCTTCAGGTGCCCACCAGTTTTCATTTGAAATCACTGATTGTCTCTGCTTCCACCACACTTGTGGGCAGTGAGTTCCAGATCATTAACACCCGCTGCATAAGAAAAAAATTCTTCCTCACATTCCCCCTGCATCTCTTGTCCAAAACCTTCAATCCGTGCCCCTAGAGCTTCTTCCATCAATTAATGGGAACACTTTTTCATTGTCTAAATTATCTAAACCTGTCTAAATCTTGTAAACTAACCTTGTAACTAAAATCCTCCATCCCTGGAACCATCCTGTTAAATCTCCTCAGCACCATTTCAAGGAGCTTCACAATCTTTCTGAAGTGTGGTGGCCAGAAGTGGACACAATAGCCCAGCTGAGACCTAACCAGAGATTTTAAACGCTGTTCATAACTACCCTGCTTTTGAACTCCATACCTCTATTTTTGAAATGTACGATTATATGTGTTTTACTAACAAATCTCTCAATATGTCCTGTCACCTTTAAAGATCGATGCCCCCACAAGTCTGTCTGTTCCTGCACACTGTTTACAACTGTTACCCATATTGCCTTCCTATCCTTTCTGTCAAAATGCCTCACCTCACACTTGTCTCACATTTCCATCTGCCACTTGTCTGCCCATTCTAATCAGTATCTATGTCCTGTCACAGGTGGTTCTGAATATCCTCACTGTTTGTCACAGCTCCAAGTTTGGTATCAGAGACAGATTTTGAAATTCTACTCTGTATTCCAAGATCCAAGTCATTGATGCACAGTAAAATAAAACAATGGCCCTCGCACTGACCCTGGGGGAACACTCACTGTCTAACATCTTCCAGTCTGAAAAACTGTCATTTACTATGATACACTGTTTTCTGTACATTATCCATCTTTTATCCAATTGCACACTGACCAGCCCATTCCATGAGACTCAATGTTGGTAATTAACCTTTGATGTGGTATTTTATCAAACACATTCTTCAAACCAATATAGACAACATCCATCACATTCCCTTCAGGAACCTTCCCTGTTACATCATTTAAAAATTCAATTATATTTCACAAACATGACTTTCCTTTTGTAAATCTATGCTGGCTATCCTAAATTAACTCAAACCTCTCCAGATGTCTGTTGTTTTATCGCCTGATTATTATTCTAAAACCTTTCCCACCACTGATTTAGGACGAACTGGCCTGTAGTTTTGAGGCCTGTGTGTTGTCCATTGATATATCTGCAGTGTGACGGAGGCCATCTATGTCGGGTGAGGTGAATAATCCTGCCTGTTCCCTTAGCAGGGAGAAGTAGGATGAGAGATCCCGTGGCTTTGTCAGAATAGCGGGATTCCTGATGGTGTAGGTGGTTCTGCGGGGCCCCAAGTCAACGGGGAGAGGGACAAGAACTGAAAGATCTCTCACTCCATTAATGGTGTGTGAGCATGCCCAGTACATCATGTTGGTGAGTGTCCACTATCCTGGCAGCAGCCACCATACCTTCATTCTGAAGCAGTCAGACATTCCAATGACCATCAGGAATCTGTAGAGAAAAATATGCGGCTCCTCGGAGACAATGATTACCCCAATCTTTACATTACAATCGCTCCAGGAATCCGGAGGCCACATCAGGAGGAGGAGGAGGAATGGAGGATATTTCCTGGATGCCTTCGACCCGGACAGGCTGTAGGAGAGTGTCTACTAAGATACCGGTTCCCATAAGACAACTTCCCTTTCCCACCATGGATTCCCCATTCTCCAACATTACACCCATCTGAGACGCCCCATCGCAGTGTCCCCTTGGTCAGCATCCTGCAACAATAACACCAACAAAAACCTTTTCATAACATATTTATCCAACAACACATCCAATTATTCAAACTAAACGGAACTATTCACCCTTGTGTATTCCCTTAGTGCCTGTCTTGTGGGTTCCCTCGACTTGCCTAGTGCTCCTACACAGTGTTTCCCCAATGACTGCAGCATGGCTGGTGGAAGGCTGCTGACTTTCATTGGAGGAGACTGCAGATGGACTTGCAGGACGTCCTCGAACAGCTCTGGGCCTTGCGGGCTCGGATTCAGACTGCACCACCTCGACATGTGCAGTCGCAGCCTTGGCTGGCTGATGGGTAACAGCAAGAACACTGGTGGAGTGACAGTGAAGGGAGAGCAAATACTGTCATCCTGAGAGAGTACAGCAGGTTAATACTCCACGGAGACACTGTCACTCCCATAGGGCGACACCTCAGTAATCCTAGTAATCTACTGGATCACAGATTGCTGGACTGCTGTGAGATCCTGCAAACCCCTTTGAACACTGAGATCCACAGCCATGAGGGCAGCAGTCTGATTCTGCATGGCAGCAAACATGGATCTCATGTCCTCAATCTGAGCTTCCACTGCAGCACTGAGACGTTGGGTGTCTGCCGTCTGTGCTGCAGTGGAAGCTGAGACAATGATCACCAGACACTGTATCATGACTGGGTCTGGTAGTGCTGTCATGGAAATAGTGACCAATTCAACAGGGGAAAGAATGGGCTTCAAGCTCCTGTGCCATGTTGGAGCCGGGCTCCTCCATGTTCCGAGACAGTGATAACAGACTGTCTGACAGGCCTGTCAATGGACAAAGTATCTCAGTGTACACGTCCATCAGCATTCTCCTGTATGCTGTTCCAGAAATGTTCACATCTGAGTCCTGTGTATTATAACTCGTTTGTGACCTCGCCCTCTGGTGAGCTGACACATGAACTATCCTTTCCCCCTGGCGTAGCTGCAGCTCACTCGTGCTCGGTGACTCACCCCGTGCAGATTCCGACTCTTTGCCAGCCTCTAAGATGCACGCAGTGTAAGTAATTGATCTGGTGACTGTGAGTATCAGACCAAGTGATGGGGTTTCACCATCAGTGCAGTGCTGCTGCTCTCTCTCACTGTCTCCTGGATCTGCTGTGACTAGGAAGCTGGCAGTTTTATGTTATCGTTGTTTTATTTATTTATTTATTTAGAGATACAGTACTGAAACAGGCCCTTCGGCCCACCGAGTATGTGCCGACCAACAAACACCCATTTATACTAACCCTACAGTAATCCCATATTCCCTACCACCTACCTACACTAGGAGCAATTTGTAATGGCCAATTTACCTATCACTTGCAAGGCTTTGGCTGTGGGAGGAAACCGGAGCACCTGGTGAAAACCCACGCGGTCACAGGGAGAACTTGCAAACTCCGCATGGACAGTACCCAGAATCGAAACCGGGTCCCTTGAGCTGTGAGGCTGCGGAGCTAACCACTGCTCCGCTGTGCCACCCAGAAAAGTATTGGAAAGTATAAACTCAGAAGGGGGGTGTTGGGTGAGAGATTGGGGGTGGGATGGAAAGCAGGAGTTTCATGCTCCCCCCATCTGCAGCCTGTACATCATCCCAGACATCAGGATGAGGGTGAGATGGGAGTTAAGAAGGGACATAAGGCAGGAACGTAAAATCATCCTGAATACTCTTGGTGATGCCGGATGCTACGGGCTCTGTCACAGCCAGTCCCATGATATGGAGAACCATCTCCTCCCTCAGGCTCAGGGGATGAAGGTAAGTCTGGCCCCCGCCGGTTCAATGCGGCCCCGGTGATTATGGGAAACCTTGTCCTGTAAGAGAGAGGGCAAAATGTCAGTCATTGTGTTGCACTGTGTTTGGGTGATGTCCTTGCCATAGCTGAATAGCTGGGGAATGTGGAGGCAGTGAGAGGTGGGTGTGAAGCTGGTATAAGTGGAATGTGTGTGAGGGTGAGGTGGAGTAAGTGAATGTTAGGTGTGAGTCCTGAGTGTTCAGGACTGCTGATGGGTGAGTGATGGGGGTGTGGTACATTGAGCAGTGTGAGAGGTTGGTGATGTTGGGGGTAGGAGATGTCATGTGGAGATGAATTCACTGACATTGACCACCCGTGTGAACTCATTAAACTTCTTCTGGCTCTGCTGCCAGTTCCTCGGAGCCAGACTTCTTGCATTGATCTCCCTGGCCGCCTGCTCCCATTCCCTTCGGAGGGCGTTCCTTGTGGTCTCCATCCCACCCCACAGAAACAGGGGCTCTCTTTTCCTTCACCCTCCATGACTAAGGCCTCCAGCACCACATGCGTGAACCAAAGAGCCCTCTCTCTGTCCCAGTATTCCATTTACCTTGTCTCCAATTGCAGCATTCACAGTCAGCAGCAGCAGCCTCCTGTGATTCAGTGCAGCTTCCCTAAAAGAGGGACAGAGTGCCTTCAAATGCTGAATGCTGGCTGAAAGACGATCCAGTCTCACACACAGTTAGGTCTCTGTTAAGAGTGCAGACAGACAGCAGCGCGGGTCTCCATGGGCGACACGTAAATTTCATGGAAATGAGGAGCCAGGAGCTTTGTGTGTCACCTGCCTCAACAGAAACGGACACAGGCAGATCATGATCCCACTGCCCAAAAAGGGACGAAAACTGGATTTTCTCGTTCTTGCTCTTTCCCTTTCCATCTTTCACATTTGCTCCCTCTCTCTCCTTCTCTTCACTTTCTGTCTCTTGCTCATAGAATCAGAGATTGATGCACCACAGAAGGAGGTCTGTCGGCCCATTGTGTCAGTGCTGTCCCTTTGAAAGAGCTATCTAATTAGTTCCACGCTCCCTCCCCTTTCCCCAGACTCCTGCGTGTTTTCCCATTTTCAAGTATTTGTTAAATTCCCTTTTGAAAGATATTATTGAATCTGCTTCCACCATGTTTTCAGGCAGTGAATTCCAGATCCCAACAACTCGTTGCATAAGAAAATTCTGCTCATTTCACCTCTGGTTCTTTGTCAATTACCTTCAATCTGTGTCTTCTTAATGCTGAAATTTCTGACACAGGAAACAGTTTCACATTAATTACTCTATCAAAACCCTTCATGATTTAGAATTTTATATCAAATCTCCCCTTGCCCTTCATGGCTCCAAAGAGAACAATCCCAGCTTTTCCAATCTCTCCACGTAACTGAATTCCCAGATCCCTGGTACCATTCCAGTAAATCACCTCTGTATCTTCACTGAGTCCTTGACATCCTTACCAAAGTGTGGCGATCAGAATTGGACACAATTCTCTAGCTGGGATCTAACCAATGATGTATAAAAATCAGCATTTCCTCCTGAGTTTTATTACTCTGTGTGTCTCTCTCTAACACCAAGGACACTACATGTTACCTTCAAAGATCTGTGTGTGTACACCCCAGGTCTCTCTACTCCTGCACCCACTTTATCATGGTATCATTTAGTTTATATTGTTTCACCACATACTTCCTCCCCAAATGTCTTACTTCACACTTCACTGTGTTAAATTACATCTGCCATGTTCCTGCCCATTTCACCAGTCAGTCACTGTCTTCCTGAAGTTTGTTACTATCCTTCTCACTGTTTATTAACATTTCTGAGCTTCCGTCCATCTGAAAAGTTTGACATTATCCCGTCTGTACACAACGCAACGGCATTAACATGCAGCAACAGTGATCCCGACTGTGACACTGGGGAACCTCACAGTGTACTTCCCTCCAGACTGAACAATAACCATTCTCCAATACTCTCTGCTTTCTGTCACTGAGCTAATTTCCTGCATGCTGGCATTGTAAATAAAAGAACAGTCTCCCATTTATGTAATGCGTTTCATGACCACTGCATGTCCCAAAGTGACTTCCAATTAATGAATACTTCTTAACACTTAGTCAGTTTCATAATGTAGGAAACAGGGCAGCCATTTTCTACACAGCAAGATCCCACAAGTAACAATGTGATGATGATCAGATCTGTTTTTGTGATGTTGATTGAAGGGTAAATAGTGACCAGGACACTGGGGAGAATTCCCTTGTTCTTCGAAATAATCCCATGGGATCTTTAACATCCAAATGGGAGGGCAGCCGGGGCCTTGGTTTAACATTTCATTCGATATATGGTACCTCTGACAGTGCAACACACCCTCAGGACTGCACTACAGTGTCAGCCTTGATTCTTGTGATCAAGTCCTGCAGTGACACTTGATCCTAGAAGCTTGTGACTGAAAGGGGGGAGAGCTACAAACTGAGCCACGGCTGACATTGGCCCTTTAATCCCATGTGTTTCTAATTTGGTAACACGGCTGCTATGTGTTACTTTATCAAACGCCTGGTGAAAGGATAGGAATATTGTGAAAGTACAGGCAGCTACAATCATAGAAACAGAATACCACAGACATAATGAGGTCATTCGACCCATCAAATCTGTGCTGGCCCTTTCAAAGAGCAATCCAGTTAGTCCCACTCCCTGGCTCTTTCACTATATCCTTGCATTTTCTCTGCTTCAGATATTATCCAATTCCCTTTTGGGATCTACTATTGAATCTGAATCCATCAGCCTATCAGACAGTGCATCCCAAATCCAAACCACTCAGAAACACAAATCCCCATATCTGCTTCTTTTACCAATCACCTTAAATCTGTGTCTCTGGTTAACGGCCCCTTGGACATTGGAAACAGTTTCTCTTTATTTAATTTATCTAAACCCTTCCTAATGTTAAAGACCTCAATCAAATCTCCTCTGAAAGTTCTCTGCTCTAAGGTGAACAACATCAGCTACATAACTGTAATCCCTCATGCCTCCACAAATTCTAGTAAAACAGTTCTGTCCCATCTCCGAAGGCTCCATGTCCTTCCTAAAGTGTGGTTCCTGGTATTTGATACAAGTGTCCAGGTGGAACCGAACTAGTATTTTCTATATGCTTCGCATAATGTCCTTGCTTTTGCTCTTTTTTCCTCTATTTATCAAACCTAGTATCCCATATATCTATTAACGGTTTCGTTAGTCTTTCCGACCACCTTCAAAGATTTGTGTACAAACACCCCAGGTGTCTCTGTTATTTCACCACCTTTATAGTTGTATCATTTTACTTGTATTGTCTGTCCTCTTTCGTCCTTCGAAATTGTATCACAACACACATCAGCAAAGCCAAATAAATATTGAGATGATTGAAGCCATTTTTTTCTGTCTCCGTTCCAAACATTTCCTATCTCGATCCTTCTCCTTTGTAAATGTTTGAGAGCAAGCCAAACTGTTCACAAACTTGGTTACATAGTTCACCTTGAGATGTCTTGAGATGAAATTCCGACCAAATATTAACACCATCAGTAAAACGGCCTATTTTCAGCCCCATTGGAGTTGCATAGCTGGTTAAAGAGGAAATTAACGTAATCGTGAGGAAGGATATTAGCTCTGACGATGTCGAATATGTATTGGTAGAGCTGAGAAACACTAACAGACAGAAAACGTTCGTGGGGGTTGCATATAGACCCCACAAACTGTAGTGGTGATGTTGGGAATGGCATTAAACAGGAAATTAGAGATGCATGCGATAAAGGAACATCTGTAATTATGAGTGACTTTAATCTGCTTATAGATTGGACAAATCAAATTGGTCACAATACTGTAGAGGAGGAATTCCTTGAGTGTGTACGAAATGGTTTTCTGGACCAATACGTTGAGGAACCAACTAGAGAACAGGCCATCCTAGATTGGGTATCGTTTAATGAGAGAGGAATAATTGACAGTCTAGTTGTGCGAAATCCCTTGAGGATGAGCGACTATAATATGATAGAATTCTTCGTCAACGTGGAGAGTGACCTAGTTGATTCTGAGACTAGGGTCCTGAACGTTAAGAAAGGAAACTACGAAGGTATGAGGCTCGAGTTGGCGATGATGGATTGGGAAACGTTACCAAAAGGAATGACGGTCGATCGGCAATGGTAAAAATTCAAAGAGTGCATGGATGAACTGCAATTGTTTACTCCTGTCTGGTGCAAAAGTAAAACGGGAAAGGTAGCCAAACCATGGCTGACAAGGAGAATTAGAGATAGCATTAGATCCCAGGAAGACGCATACAAATTAGCCAGAAAAAAACAACAGACCAGGTGATTGGGAGCAGTTTCGAATTCAGCAAAGGAGGACCAAGGGATTGATTAAGAAGAGGAAAATCGTGTCCGAGAGTAAGCTTGTGGGGAACATAAAAACTGATTGTAAAAGTTTCTGTAGCTATGTGCAGAGGAAAAGATTGGTGAAGACAAAAGTAGGTCCCTTACAGTCAAACAGGGGAATTTATTATGGGGAACAAAGAAATGGCTGACCAACTAAATGGATACTTTGATTCTGCCTTCACAACGGAGAACACAAATATCATACCAGAAATGTTGGAGAACACAGGGTTTAGTGAGAGAGAGGAACTGAAGGAAATCAGTATTTGTAGAGAAATGGTGTTGGGGAAATTGATGGGATTGAAGGCCGATAAATCCCCAGGGCCTGATAGAATGCTTCCCACAGTACTTACGGAAGTGGCTTTAGAAAAAGTGGAAGCATTGGTGGTCATCTTTCAAGATTCTATAGACTCTGGAACAGTTCCTATAGATTGGAGGGTAGCTAATGTAACCCCACTGTTGAAAAAGGGAGGGAGAGAGAAAGCAGGGAATTATAGACCAGTCAGCCTGACGTCAGTAGTGGGGAATATTCTAGAGACCATTATCAAAGATTTTATAGCAGAGCACTTGGAGAATAGTGGTAGAATCGGACAGATCATGGATTTACGAAAGGGAAACCATGCTTGATAAACCTAATAGAATTCTTCGGGGGTGTAACTAGTAGAGTTGATGAGGGGGAGACAGTGGACTTTCAGAAGGCTCTCGACAAAGTCCCACCTAAGAGCTTAGCATGTACAATTAACATGCATGTGATTGGGGGTAATGTATTGTGATGAATAGAAAATTGGTTGGCAGACAGGAAACAAAGTGTAGGAGTAAACCGTTCTTTTTTCTGAATGGCAGGCAATGACTAGTGGGGTACCGCAGGGATCAGTGTTAGGACCCCAGCTATTCACAATAGACATTAATAATTTCGATGAGGGAACGAATTGTAATATCTCCAAATTTGCAGATTACACAAAACTGGGTGTGAGGGTGAGTTGTGAGGAGGATGCAGGGAGGCTTCAGGGTGATATGGACAAGTTGAGTGAGTGGGAAAATGCATGGCAGATGCTGTATAATGTGAATAAATGTGAGGTTATCAGGAAGTCACATTATTATCTGAATGGCTATAAACTCAGAAAGTGAAATATACAACGAGACCGGGGTGTTCTCGCAGACAAGTCGCTGAAGGTTAGCATGCAGGTGCAACAGGCGGTAAAAAAGGCGAATGTTATGTTGGCCTTCATAGCGAGAGGATTCGAGTACAGGAGCAGGGATGTCTTGCTGCAATTATACAGGGCCTTGGTGAGGCCACAGCGGCAATGTTGTGTGCAGTTTTGGTCTCCTTATCTGAGGAAGGATGCTCTTGCTATAGAGGGAGTGCAGCGAAGGTTTATCAGACTGATTCCTGGGATGGCGGGACTGATGTATGAGGAGAGATTGAGTCGGTTAGGATTAAATTCGCTGGAGTTCAGAAGAACGAGGAGGGATCTCATAGAAACCTGTAAAATTCTAACAGGGCTTGACAGGGTAAATGCAGGAAGGATGTTCCTGATGGTGGGGGAGTCCAGAACCAGGGGTCATAGTCTAAGGATACGGGGTAAACTTTTCAGGACTGAAATGAGGAGAGATTTCTTCACCCAGAGAGTGGCAAGCCTGTGTAAATCTGTCATCACGCCCATATCCAAGGGGAATTGGAAGATTCTGGCTAGGGCCTCTGCTATTCCCACCATTCCTTCCCTCAGCAACCCTCATACATCCCATCCAGACTCGGTAAATGGTCTACTTTATTGTGGTACAAAAAGTGTTGGATTGAAAAGGGTTAACGGAATCTGTTTGTTCCGTGACTGTAATTAATGTCAGTCTCCATGGATCCTAATTGTGTCACTGGAAGTTTTCCATTTTCTATTAATAAGGGGCACCTTTCAATGTGTTATAACATAGTGTCAGCGGGAAAATCAGCACTAACAGAGATCAGCAGCTCCAGAGAGAGATAGAGGATAGATCAGAATCTGAGGGCAATATATTGGAATGTTACAACAATGGGTCAGAATCTGAGAACAATGAATTGGAATGTTACAACAATGGGTCAGAATCTGAGAACAATAGATTGGAATGTTACAACAACGGACAGGAGTTTATCGTGGGATCTTTACTACCTTTCTACATATTATGATCGGTACTCATTAAACACTCGTATCGACCGCGCACTGAAGATTATTCAATACATTTACTATCCCATCCTGGCTATTATTGGTGTCCCTGGTAAGTCTCTCTATCTAGCTATTATTTCTATAAACCATGCTTAACTGCATTACTGCTCCTGTAATTTACTCTGCCCTTCTTGATGCCGTTGTTCTTCCTGGTCAATATCACCAGCTATTAGCTCTGTAAACTGCTGTGAACTGTATTACAAATTCCTGTCATTTACTCTCATCTTTGCTGCTGTTGTTGTCTCTATTTCAGGCTAGGAGATCTGTAAACCCTGTTTCACTGAAATGTTTGTCTGCAATGTAAATTTTGGGAAGACTGAAGCCAACGTCATTGATCTCCATCACGAAGTCCATCCCCTATCTGTCAAATACATACTTCACCCTGCCCAATATCTCAGCCCACCTGCTGCATAAACCCTCGTCCCTGTCACTGTTAAATCCACACTTGACTATTCCAATTCCATCTTGGTCACCCTCCCTGTTAAAAACCTCCATAAACCACAGCCCATCTAGAACTCTGCTGCCTTTATCCTAACTCACACCAAATCCCGATCACCCATCAGCCCTGTTCTCACTGATCTACATTGGCTCCCGGTCTGGCAGCACCTTAATTTTAATATTCTCATTCTTGTGTTTGAACTCGCTCCATGCCCTCACCCCTCTAATTAGTCCCATTCCCATATTCCTGAAAATCTTTTTATTTCAATCTTTTCCAAATCTCCTTTTAAAGTGAATTTCTTTCCCTTTGTATCTGACCTGATCCATGATTTTAGACTTCACAGCACTACTGGTGTTGACAGTGCCGAAGCTGTGATCCATAAAGAGATGTGAACTTTGAGTGCGGCCTGCTCAATACCCCATGCTGGGCAGAGCTCCAGCCCAGCCGTAGCATATATGTGTTGTTCCTTTGAGGGTGGGTCTGAATATGGTGTCGATTATCCATTCTGGCAGCTTTGATGTACGTCTTTGAAACTTGGTCTGTGCATGTCCACTGACCGCCTGTGTTATTCACTCTCAGCTGAACATACATTCAGCAGCACGAGGAACCCCCCTCTAGTGTTATTTAAAAGGACCAGGCATCCAACTTACAGGTGAGGGGTTTTTGACATACTTCTGCCATTGTTAAGTTAGTGGAGGTCCTGTGGATGGTTTTCTGGAGGTTGTGTTGTGAGCTGCTGCAGACATTCAGGGAAGACAGAGGATTTGGTGACCCAAGTCTGGACAAGGAATGGGGACTGTAGTTACAGTGTCTCTGGGTCTATGACATGACCAACAAATGGAGCAGAGGTTGCAGAGAGGGGATGCTCTGTAAAGAGGGAGGAGGAGGGGGCTCTGCCCTACCCACCCCGGGTTTTCCAAGAGCACTTTTCCTACCTACACCTAACCCCGGAGCAGTGTGTGGGTGACTCTGATTCAATAAAGAGATGGTCACAGAGCTGTGTCACCTCCTGTAACACGACCTGGAGCCTCACACCTGGGTGAGGACGGAGCTGTCAGTGGCTGTTAAGGTCACAGTTTCATTGAACTTCTATTTATCTGGATCTTTCCAGAGAGGAGCAGAAGACATATCCAACATAGATTCACAGAGATTGATAGAGACATTTACGACACAGAAGGGGGCCATTCGGCCCCTCTGTGCCAGCTCTCTGTGGAACAATCCAGTCAGTCCCACTCTCCCACTCAATACCTGTATTCCTGCAATTTCATTTCCTTCAAGTGCCCATCCAGTTTCCTTTTGAAATCATTGATTGTCTCAGCTTCCACCACCCTCATGGACAGTGAATTCAACTCATTACCATCCACTGTGTAAAAATGTTCTTACTTATATTACCCCTGCATCTCTTACCCAAAACCTTCCATCTGTGTCCCCTGGTCCATATTTTATCAGTTGATGGGAACAGTTTTTCCTTGTCTATCTTTTCTAAGCCTATCATAATCTTGTACACCTCTATCAAATCTCTCTCAATCTCCTTTACTCCAGGGAGAACAACTCCATCTTTTCCAAACTAACCTTGTAACTAAACTCCCATCCCTGGAACCATTCTGGTAAATCTCCTCTGCAGCCTCTCAAGGACCTTCACATCCTTCCTAAAGTGTGGTGACCAGAACTGAACATAGTTCTCTAGTTGGGGCCTAACCAAAGCTTTATAAAGTTTCTGCATAACTTCCCTCCTTTTGTATCTTTGCCTCTAACGATGAAGCCCATGATCTGATATGCTTTGCTAAACACTGTCCTAATATGTCCTGGCACATTCAAAGATCAATGCCTATGGAGCCCCAGGTCTCTCTGTTCCTGCACAATCTTTAGAACTGTGCCATTAAGTCTATATTGCCTTCCTATTCTTTCAGACAAAATAGATCACCTCACACACCTCTGTATTAAATTCCGCCTGCCATTTCTCTGTCCATTCTGCCAGCCTATCTACATCCTGTTGCAGTCGGTTTGCAATATCCTCCTGTTCACCTGCTCCAAGATCGGAACATTTTGATATTCTACTCTGTATTCCAAGCTCTTAGCACTGACCATTGGGGAACATCACTGTCTACAATCCTCCAGTCTGAAAAACAACCATTTCCCACAACTCACACTTTTCTGTCCTTGACAATATTTGATCCAATTGGATGCTAATGCATTAACTTCAATTTTGTTCGCCAAACTTTTGTGTGGTACTTTATCAAATAATTTCATAAAATCCATGTATACAACATCCACCACATTCCCTTCATCAAACCTCTCTGTTACTTCATCAAATAAATTTAATTAGTTCAGTCATGCGTGATCTGTCTTTTAGAAATCCGTGCTGACAATGCTTACATAACACAAACCTCTCCAAGTGTGTGTTGTCCTTTTTCCCTGATTATAGTTTCTAAAACCTTAATCACCACTGATGTTAAACTAACTGACCAGTAGTTGCGAGGCCTGTGCCTTGTCCATTGATAATTCTGGGAGGTGAGGGTGACCATCTATGTCATCATTTCTCCCTCAGCCGGGAGAAGCAGGATGAGAGATCCCGTGGCTTTGTCAGGATAGCGGGATTCCTGGTGGTGTAGGTGGCTCTGCAGGGCCCCCATGTCAATGGGGAGAGGTATAGGAACTGAAAGATCTCTCACTCCATTAAAGTGCATTTGGTGTGTGAGCATGCCCAGTACATCTTCCCTTTCCCACCATGGATCCCCGATTCTCCACCATTACACCCATCTGAGACGCTCCATCACAGTGTTCCCTTGGTCGCCATCCTGCAGTAAAAAACACCAACAAAAACATTTTCATTAACATCTTTATCCAACGCATTCAATTTTACAAACAAATCTGAACGATTCACCATTGTATATTCCCTTCGTGCCTGTCTTATGGGTTCCCTCGACTTGCCTAGTGCTCCTACACAGTGTTTCCCCAGTGACTGCAGCATGGCTGGTGGAAGGTTGCTGACTTTCACTGGGGGAGACTGCAGATTGCCTTGCAGGACGTCCTCGAGCAGCTCTGGGTCTTGAGGCCTCGGATTCAGACTGCACCACCTCGACATGGGCAGCAGCAGCCTGGGCTGGATGATGGGTAACAGCAAGGACACTGGTGTAGTGACAGTGATGTGAGAACAAATACTGTCATCCTGAGAGAGGACAGCAGGTTCATGCTCCACGGAGACACTGTCACTCCCACAGGGCGACACCTCAGGAATCCTAGTAATCTACTGGATCACAGATTGCTGGACTGCTGTGAGATCCTGCAAACCCCTTTGAACACTGAGATCCACAGCCATGATGACAGCAGTCTGATCCTGCATGGCAGCAAGCATGGATCTCATGACCTCAGGCTGAGCTTCCACTGCAGCACTGAGACGTTGGGTGTCTGCCGTCTGTGCTGCAGTGGAAGCTGAGACAATGGTCACCAGGCACTGTATCAGGGCTGGGTCCGCTAGTGCTGTCATGGAGTTAGTGACCATTTCCACAGGGGAAAGAATGTGCTTCAAGCTCTGTACAATGTCCTGTGCCATGTTGGAGCTGGACTCCTCCATGTTCCTTGACCGTGATAACAGACTGTCTAACAGGCCTGTCAATGGACAAAGTATCTCAGTGTACATGTCGATCAGCATTCTCCTGTATGCTGTTCTAGCAATGTTTACATCTGTGTCCTGTGTATTATAACACATTTGTGACCTCACCCTCTGGTGAGCTGACACATGAGCTATCCTTTCCCCCTGGCCTGGCTGCAGCTCACTCGTGCTCGGTTACTCACCATGTGCAGATTCCGACTCTATACCAGCCTCTAAGGTCCACACAGTGTAAGTATTTGATCTGATGACTATGAGTATCAGACCAAGTGATGGGGTTTCACCATCAGTGCTGTGCTGCTGCTCTCTCTCTCTGTCTCTGTCTCCTGGATCTGCTGTGACTGGGAAGCTGGCAGTTTTGGCTTATGATTGGAAAGTATAAAATCAGAGGGGGAGGGCTGGGGTGAGGGATTGGGGGTGGGTTGTAAAGCAGGAGGTTCATGGTCCCACCATCTGCAGCTTGTACATCATCCCAGACAGCAGGACGAGGGGCAGTTGGGAGTTAAGAAGAGACATAAGGCCGGAACATAGCATCATCCTGAATACTCTCAGTGATGCCGGATGCTATGGGCTCTGTCACAGCCGATCCCATGATGTGAAGAACCATCTCCTCCCTCAGGCTCAGGGGATGAAGGTCTGCCTGGTCCCCGCCGGTTCACTGCTGCTCCCTGTGATTGTCGGCCACCATGTTCTGTAAGAGAGAGGGCAGAATGTCAGTGATTGTGTTGCACTGTGTTTGGGTGATGTTCTTGGCACAGTTGAGTAGCTGCAGGAACGTGGAGGCAGTGAGGGGTGGGTGTGAAGCTGGTATAAGTGGAATGTGTGTGAAGGTGAGATGGAGTATGTGAATGTTAGGTGTGAGTCCTGAGTGTTAGGGACTACTGATGGGTGAGTGATGGGGGTGTGGTACATTGAGCAGTGTGAGAGGTTGGTGATGTTGGGGGTAGGAGAAGCCATGTGGAGATGAATTCACTGACATTGTGTGACCCGTGTGAACTCATTAAACTTCTTCTGGCTCTGCTGCCAAGTCCTCGGGGCCAGACTTCTTGCATTGATCTCCCTGGCCACCTGCTCCCATTCCATTCGGAGGACGTTCCTTGAGGGTCTCCAGCCCACTCCACGAAAACATATCCTCTCTTCTCCCGTCACCCACCATGACTAAGGCCTCCAACACCACATCCGTGAACAACGGAGCCCTCTCTCTGTCGTAGTATTCCATTTGCCTTGACTCCAATTGCAGCATTCCCAATCAGAAACAGCAGCCTCCTGTGATTCAGCACAACTTCCCGTTAAAAGGGACAGACTGCCTTGAAGAGCTGAAGCCTGGCTGAAACACGTGTACGTAGAATGAATGGAAATGAGGAGGCAGCAGGATGTTTGTGTGTCACCTGTCTCAACAGGAACGGGGACGGGCAAATCATAACTCCTCTGCTGAAAAAGTGATGCAAACACGATTTTTTCGCACTTCCTATTGACCTTTCCCTCTTTCACGTTTTTTCACTCTCTCCCTCACTCACTTCACTCTCTGTCTCTTGCTCATAGAATTAGAGATTGGTGCAGCACAGAAGGAGGCTATTCGGCCCATTGTGTCAGTACTGTCTCTTTGAAAGAGCTATCGAATTAGCTCCTCTCCCAGCCTCTTTCCCCAGACTCATGTTGCCAATGTGGAAAAACCTTTCCTTCAATCTCAGTCTCTCCCTCTTGCAGCAGTCACACAGCTTCCAGCCTCTTCACAGAGCAACAGTCAGCTGAACCTCGTTAACTACTCAGCACCTCCAATTAGGCAGCAGCCAACCCCAGTGCTGTACTTGTCCTCCGAGTATTTAATGGGGGACAGTGTAGAGTGTCCTTTATTCTGGATCTAAGCCGTGCTGTACCTGTCATGGCAGTGTTTGATGGGGACAGTGTAGAGTGAGCTTTACTCTGCATCTAACCTGTACTGACTCGGCCACAAACATGTGTTCATCTAAAACTCTGCTGCCTGCATCTAATCTCAAAGCAAGTCCCGTTCATCCATCACTCCAGTGCTCGTTGACCTACATTGGCCCCTGCTCTGGCAACATCTTGATTTGAAAACTCTCATCCTCATGTTCAAACCTAACTCATTATGAAATGCCCAGTGATGAAACAGTCTCATCAAAATACTAAATGTTAGTTTGTTTGTTAGAACCACAGGGACTGCAGTGGTTCAAGATTCACCATTTTCTCATGGTAACCAGGGATGGGGAAGTAATGCTGGCCTTGTCAGTATCACCCATATCCTGAGAACAAATAGACAGGAAATAAAATAGTAATAAAATCAATGAGTTTGTAATTGACCGATTGAAACCAGGCGAGGTCAGTGATCAGACAGAGACGTCATAACCCAATAAACAAATTATCAACACAATTTATCTCACCAGCTCCTTGTATCTGTCTTTCTGCTGTTGTCTTCAGCAAAAAGCAAGTAACAATTAATCTCGGGATTAAAAACTGCTGAATGTTAATTGCACACACGAGATACGTACTCAATGGTTTCTGTTATCAGTCAGTCAGAGAATTACACAGCACAGGAGGAGACCATTTAACAAATCGTCCCAGTTCCAGCTGTTTGAAGGAAATCTTCAATTATTCCTCTCCCCTGTTCTTTTCTCCCAGTCCAGTAAATCACCCTGTTAGTATTGATCCAATTCCCTTTTGAACGTTTCTGTTAAATCTACTTCCACAACCCTTTCAGGAAGTGAATTCCAAATCATAACCACTCGCTGTGTAAAGAAAAGAAAATCTCCTCATCTCTCCTCTGTTTTTTTGTTAATCAACATTAAACTGTGTTCTCTGGTTACTGACCTTTCATCCAGTCAAACCAGATTCTCTTTATTTATTGTCGCAAAACACATCATCATTTTCAGGCCCTCTATTAAATCTCCCTTTTAGCTTCTCTGCTCTAAGGAGAACAATCCCAGATTCTCTCCCCATAACTGAACTCCCTCATCCCTGTTACCATTCTAGTATATCACCGAGGCACCATCTCCAAGGCCTTGGAATCTTCATAAAGTGTGGTGTCCAGAATTGGACACAATATCCCGGCTGAGGCTCAAACAGTCATTTCTAGTCTTAGCGGAATGTTCTTGTGTTTATTTTTAATTCTTTGCTTCTAGTTATAAAGCTAAGGATCCCGGATGCCTTTTTAAAATCTTCAGAACTTATCCGGCCACCATTGAAGATTTGTGTACATACACACCCAGTCTCTGTGCTCCGGTACCATCTTTTAAATGGTGCAGTTTAGTTTCTATTCACTCCCCTTATTCTCCCTCACAAAATAATCACTTCCCCAATTCTATGTGTTAAATTAAATTCACCATGTGTATTCTCATTTCACCATCTGACTGTCCATGTCCTCCTGAAGCAGCTCCTTTCCTTCACACTGGTTACTACATTTATAATTTTCCTGGCTTATGCAAATGTTGAGACTCTGCTCTTCACACGTAAGTCTTTATCATGTATCTATTTATCTATATGTAAGGAAGAGTACTGGTTCTAATACTGACCCCTGAGAAATTGCACTGCATACTCCCCCTCCTCCACCAGTCTGAACAATGTCTGTTCACTACTTCTCTCTGCTTTCTGTCCCTGAGTCAGTGTCATATCCACACTATCACTGTCACATTAATCCATGTGTTCCATTTTCATAACAGGTCTATGAAATGCCATTTGATCACAGGCCTTTAGAAAGTCTGTTCACATAAGTGTATATACATAATTGCATATGCATGTGCAAGGGTTGAAGATGTTGGTATGGTTCTTAATGAATACTTCGTGTATCACGTTACAAAAGAGGGGTATGATGCAGATATTGTAGCTAAGGAGGAGGAATATGAAGTATTTGATGAGATATACTTAGGGAGAGAGGAGGTATTAATGGGATTAGCATCCTTGAAAGTTGATAAGTCACCAGATCCAGATAAAATGCATCCCATGTTGTTAAAAGAAGCAAGAGAAGAAATAGCAGAGGGTCTGACCATCATTTTCCAGTACTCACTGGGTACAGGTGTGGTGCCAGAGGATTGGCGTACTGTTAACATTGAACCTCTGTTTATAAAGGACCCCAGGGTTAGAATGAAAAATTACAGTCCAGTCAGTCTAACCTCAGTAGTGGGCAAATTATTGGAATCTATTCTGAGAGACAGGATAAACTGTCTCTTAGAAAGGCACAGGTTAATCAAGGATAGTCAGCATGGATTTGTTAAGGGACGCTCTAGTTTGACCAACTTGATTGAATTTTTTGAAGAAGTAACAAGGAAGATAGATGAGGGTAGTGCAGTTCATGTGGTCTACATGGATTTAAGCAAGGCTTTTGACAAGGTCCCACATGGCAGACTGGTTAAAAAAAATAAAATCCCATGGAATCCAGGGAAATAAAGCAAGGTTGATACAAAATTGGCTCATTGGCAGGAAACAAAGGGCAATTGTTGATGGGTGTTTTATTGACTGGAGGACTGTTTCCAATATAATAAAAGCAAAATACTGCGGATGCTGGAAATCTGAAACAAAAACAAGAAATGCTGGAATCACTCAGCAGGTCTGGCAGCATCTGTGGAAAGAGAAGCAGAGTTAACGTTTCGGGTCAGTGACCCTTCTTCGGAACCCCGGACTGTTTCAGACAGACCTTCGGACTGTTTCCAATGGTGTTCCACAGGGCTCAGGACTGAGTCCCCTGCTTTTTGTGGTATATATTAATGTCTTGGACGTAAATGTAGAAGCATGATCAAGAGGTTTGTAGATGACACACAGATTTGCCGTGTGGTAGATAGCGAGGAGGATTGCTGTCGGTTGCAGGAAGATATCGATGGCAGAAAAGTGGCAAATGGGATTCCACCTGATTAAGAATGAGGCGATGCAAATTGAGGAGTTCAAACAAAGCAAAGGGATGCACGATTAATGGGAAAATACTAGGAAGTGTAGAGGAAGTGAGGGAACTTTGGAGTCAATGTCCACAGATCCCCGAAGTAGCAGGACAGGTTGATTAGGTGGTTAAGAAGGCATACGGAATCCTTTCCTTTATTAGCCGAGGTATAGAATACAAAAGCAGGGAGGTTATGCTGGAACTGTATAACTCTTTGGGTAGACCATAACTTGAATATTTTGTGCAGTTCTGGTCACCTCATTACAGAAAGGATGTAATTGCACTGGAGAGGGCACAGAGGAGATTTACGAGGATGTTGCCAGGACTGGAAAAATGCAGCTATGTGGAATGATTGGATAGGCTGGGGTTGTTCTTCTTGGAACAGAGAAGGCTGAGGGGAGATCTGATTGAAATGTATATATTTTTAGGGGCCTGGATAGAATGGAGGTGAAGGGTCTAATCACATTAGCAGAGATCAGTGATGAGGGGGCATAGATTTAAAATGATTGATGGAAAGATTAGAGGGGAGTTGAGGAAACACCTGTTCACCCAGAAATAGCAGGAAACAAAGTGTAATTGTTGACGGGTATTTTAGAGTCAGCAGGGATGTTTCCAGCGGCGTTCTGCAAGGCTCAGGACTGGGTCCCCTGCTTTGGTGTGAGTCTCAAACTCACTGCCTGAAAGGGTAGTTGAGGCAGGGACACTCAACCCATTCAGAAGGAGTCTGGATATGCAGCTCAGGTGCCACAATCTGCAGGGTTATTGGCCAAATGCTGGATGGTGGGATTAGAATAGTGGATCGTTTACCATTTGGCACAGCAATAACGTTCCAACTGGCCTCTTTCTGTGCCTTAACCTCACGATGACTCTATGATCCCATTACACGAAACACGCTATTCTCATTAACACTCACAGTTACGTCCTCAACGAACTCGATCAAGATTAGAAAATGAGTTTCCATTAACTTATCTATGCTGCTCGTCATTTATTAACCATGATTTTACAGGCAAGAAATACTTTGTGCTGGGTTACGGACTCCAGAAGTTTCCAACTATCAACATTAGACTGACTGGTCAGTAGTTACAGTGTTTGTCCAACCTCTCCTCTTTTTAAATAGGGTGTAACATTTACAGCCTTCCAGTCCTCTGTCACCAATCCCATATCAAAGGACCATTCGAAGATTCTGGCCAGTGCCGCTGTGTTTCCACAATTCCTTTCCTCATTAAACCTCAGATATCCTATCTTGACCGGATAAATGATCTACTTTATTGTGGTACAAAAACGTTTAGATTGAAATGAGTTAACTGAACCTGTTTGTTCAGTGACTGTAGTTAATGTCCGTCTCCCTAATTGTGTCACTGGGAGGTTTTCCATCGTCTATTAATATGGGGCTCCTTTCAATGTATTATCCCATAATGTCAGCGGGAACATAACAGAGATCAGCAGCTCCAGAGAGAGAGGGAGAGGATAGATCAGAATCTGAGAACAATAGATTGGAATGTTACAACAATGGGTCAGAATCTGAGAACAATAGATTGGAATGTTACAACAATGGGTCAGAATCTGAGAACAATAGATTGGAATGTTACAACAATAGGTCAGAATCTGAGAACAATAGATTGGAATGTTACAACAATGGACAGCAGGAGTTTCTCCTATTGGTTTTACTGGCTCACTGCAGATTATTACTGGATAACATTAGAAGAGCGGATCGTTTGCGCTCTGAAGATGATTCAATCGATTTATTATCCCAACCTCCCTATTATTGGTGTCCCTGGTAAGTCTCTGTATCCAACTATTAGATTCATAAGCCATATTTCAATGATTTAGTGTTCTCGTAATTTATATAGTGAGCAGACTGAAACCATTGTGTTCAGTTTCTGTCGCAAATTATATTCCCCATCCACGATCTGCATCCCCCTCGCTGGCCATTGTCTGATGCTGAACCAGGAAGTTAACAACCTCTGCTATTTAATGCTGAGCTGACTTCATTCCCGTGTTCTCTCCATCTCCAACCTTGCCTATTGTTACAGCCAGGTGAGGAGGGTTCACAGTCTCTCCTCTTGTCCTTCCTCTTATTTGACCGCAATAGGGTTTGCCCTTTCTAGAGAGTGGATGTGGTAACCATCTCAGTGAGTATTTTACCTTTTCCCTTTGGTGTGATGGTGAAGGAACCAATCGGACAGGTTCTCTAGAGTTTAAACAGGAAAGAGGTGAGTTTATTATACTTAGCAATCTAAACCGTATCTAAATAAAACCATAAAAAAATACACAACACATTTACGCACACACTCACACGAGAATCACATGCAAATAGATTACAGAGTGAGAAGTACATTTGTGATTGGATTGGAGTCCTAAATAAATTTAAAAAAAATACTCATTCTGTGAGGTTGGATGATTCGGTGGTCTTCTGGCTGAAGGTATATTCTTGAAGTCTTTGGATGGTCAAAGTGCCCTTTGTGGCTGACCCACGTGGCTCAGGGTTTTCTTGGAGGCAGACTTGTGGGTGGCTTTCTTCCCCTGGTGTATCTGTCTGTAGTAATCTGTAGGCTTGGAGGGCTCACAGCCGCACGTGGTTTTCAAACTTGCGAAGTTATCTGGACAGAGAGATGGAGAGAGGGAGAGGGAGAGGGGGACACAGCCCTTCTGCTTCTGCACAGTTTGAATCACTGGCTTGTCTGTCTTTGTCCAGGGGCAACTCCCAGCTTTCACAGAGATGACAGAAGGTCCCCTGACTGCCTCATTGTATTTGCTGGATACTTATTAAGAGATTCAAAGTTAGGACCTTCTATCTCCCCAGGTTTCAGGATACCAGTATTTACACTTGGAGGAGTTTGCTCATTTAAAGTCAATTTGTCAGGATGTCCTTGTATACCGTGTTAATGAATGTAATCTTAGGTAATTCAGTAACAAGAGAAAGCCTATGTTTTGGGTCCAGGCTCATCAGACATGTGTCTCCTGTTGCCTCTGGAATGTGAAAAGGTGTTTCAGATGCCAATTGCGGTGGCTATCTTGGCTGCCATTCTTTTCAAGGTTAGCTGCAGGATTTTTTCCATTAAATGATTACTGTAAGTGTCTAATCGATGAATTAAAATTCCTCATTGGGCATATTGTGTTATCTTGACACCGCTGCAGCACATGGAAAGAAATGTGATAATCGTAACATTTTATTACAGAATTGTGAGAAGAAATAGAAGGAAACACAAATTCATTCTCAATAATCACTTCTCAAATTCAAACATTAATCTTAGAATTACTGCAGCTGACATTATCTATTACAGTTTTGATGATTTAATTTTTTGGTGTTTTGTCTGGGATGATGATGTGTCGGGTTCGACCTTTTTTTTCTCTCCTGCAATGAAACTTTCACCATTCAGGTTCCTGTCTAAACTTCCTCCCTAAACTGACAATGTGTAATAAATTGGTTTTTTTATTGGGTTTGTTTCGCTTTCGGTTTGGGACCTGATCATTGTGTTCTTCAGTGGGTAGATCCACACTGACCTCACTTTTAGCTTCTGGTGAGGTACACAAATGCTATTTATTTTAGGGTATTTCGCCCTCACTTTTCCCTTTACTGTAGGGAGCATCATTTTTTTCTGATCTGCCCTATGTCCTCTGGGACATTAGTGCTCGCAAGTGTCTGTCCAGCTTTCACTTCACTCTACTGCGGCTCTTCAACTAGGTGAGGCACCTCCCTCACCATCTACTTGCCTTTTTTGGAACTTACCTTGCCCTTGCAGCTTTCTATAAATGCTGTTAGCAGCCTTTTTAGGTTGCCTTTTTGGGTTGCATTTAAAGAGGAGAGCGTGTGGTCTAATTTATCTAACATTTCAGGGTTGGCTAATCGGAGACTAGGGGATTCCAGTTGAGAATACTCATGGCCCTCTTCTAACCTGTCCTCACTGTCCTTTTCAATCCTCCCCTTTTGACTGTCTGACAGATCTGTGCATGTCTGTCCCCTCCAAAGCCTTTGCTTTTTTCCTTTGGTCTGGGGTGTCAATTAAATAATTTACCTGGCTATTCCTTTTGCCACTTGATATGGACCACTGAACTGGGATTTCAGGGATTCACCCTGCAGTGGGAATAGTAACAATACATGGTCTCTGTCCTGAAATGTTCCAGCCTCGGCATTTCAGTCTGATTACCTTTTCATAGCTGCCTGGGAGGTCTTTAGGCGTTACTGAGCCAAGGCACGGTCTCTCGTGAGCCACTCCCAGAGCAAGGAAATGTAGCCTAACATGGAAGTTTGATCCCTCTGCCCCAAAAAACTTTTCCTTGATTAGTTTAAGAGGACCTCTCATCTCGTGTCCATAAACTAATTGAAAGAGACTAAAGCCAGTGGAATTATTGGATAAGTCCCTGGTAACCAACAGGAGAAATCCCAGCCCTTTGTCCCAGTCATGGGGTTACTCATAGCAGTATGGCCTGATCATTGTCTTCAGGGTCTGGTGGTGCCGCTCCAAAGCACCTTGCAACTGTGGATGGTAGGCTGAGGACTTGCACTGGGTTATGTCCAGATTACCTTTTCAAAAATACTTGATACAAAATGTGTGCCCTGTTCCATCTGGATCTCAGCAGGCAGCCCATATCGGGGAAAGAATTGGGTTAGCCCCTCCTTGGCAGAGATAGTTCTTCGGGATAATGGCCTCTGGGAATCGGGTCACCACATCCATAATGGTGAGAAGATACTGGTAATCCCGTTTTGTTTTCAGCAGGTGTCCCACACAATCCACTAGCATTCTGCTGAAGTGTTCCCCAAAATGTGGTATGGGAATTAGGGGTGAAGGTTTTATTGCAGCTTGGGGCTTCCCCACAACTTGGCACATGTGACCAGTTTGACAGAACTCCACCACATCTTTATGGAGTTGTGGCCAGTGAAGATGCTGTCTTATGCAGGGTTCGATTTTTCATATACCGACATGTCCAGTCATTGGAAGTTCGTGGGCCATTCTTAATATTTCTTTAAGGTACCTCAGTGGCATCCGTATCTGATGAAGCACTGTCCACTCTTCATCCGCAGGTCTGTAAGGAGGTCTCCACTTCCTCATTAGCACCTCGTTCTTGAAATAGTAACACTCTGCAACTCCCTCTGCTTCAGTTTTGGTTTGGACAGTCTGTGCCTTTTTTAACACTGGGTCAGGTTGTTGAGCCTCAACAAAGGACGATTTGTTTAACACATCCTTTGGGTCCTCTAGCTTCCCAAAGAAGGTTTCAGATAACCAGACAGCAGGGTCATCTGTCTGCAGTGTCAGTTCAGGGGATTGTTTGGCCATGGACTGAGTCACCACACAATCAGTAAGAATGCCAGGGACCTTCTCCCGTAACTGTTCCGAAGAAGGGTCACTGACCCGAAACGTTAACTCTGCTTCTCTTTTCACAGATGCTGCCAGACCTGATGAGTGGTTCCAGCATTTCTTGTTTTTATTTCTCCTGGAACTGCTCTGTCTCCCTGACCTCTTTTGGTCTCTCCAGAGCTACTGGGGAAGATGCCACCTTTTCCCCTGTCAGATCATTACCCAGGAGATGATCGACCCCTCCACCGGTAAACTAGGTACAATCCCCATGGTTACCGGTCTTGAAACTGGGTCACATTCCAAGTGCAGTCGATACACAGGTATGGTCATATATCATCTTCCGATACCATTCACTAACACTCTAGCGTTCACTTCACTCTCTCGGGTAAAGGTCTTTTCCCAGCAGAAGGGTTTGTTTGGCCCCTGTATCCCTCAGTATGACTATGGGCTTGCTTGTCCCACTCGAGGGGTATGGGGTCACTTTTCCTTGGAATACAAATTCCTGGTAACTCTCAGGGATTTTGTTAAGTTTTCCCGCACTCTCTGTGGTGGGGTTACTGTGTCTGACTGTTACAGTTAAAGGCACAGCCTGACCTGCTGTGCTTTCCATCAGGGCCCGTTTTCCAGCACTGATCTAGTGGACTCTCATTAATCCTACAGGTTTTCCCCGTCACTTCCATTAGTCAACTCGATGGTGATCTGCCTTATTACTGTGGAAACACGCAGATCTTCAGCCATTACTCCTGCTCTCAGCACCTATTTGGCCTGAGGATGGACCCTTGTGTGTCCCGCTTCTTGCCCATGGCTGCTCGGGCTCCAATCTCCCTTCCACCTTTTGTTCTCGGATCTTTGGGGTGACGAGGAAAGGGTTTTCCTCTGGGGTTAAGGCTTTGTGTACATGGGAAAATTCATCAGCCAGAATACCTTTGAACCTTCTGTCCCTCTAGGTGGGTTTTACTGGGAGGGGGCGAGTTTGTGAACTCCTCGAGAGGGATCACCGCTCTGAGGGTTTCATATGTGGGCTCTATCTTGAGCGCTCATATCACTGGCCAAAAACAAACACAAAAATGGACTGTAAAATCTTCTATAGATACGTGAAAAGGAAACGTTTAGCTAAGACAAATGTGGGTCCATTACAGGCAGTGTCAGGAGAATTTATAATGGGGAATAGAGAAATGGCAGAGAAGCTAAATGATTACTTTGTGTCTGTCTTCACTGAGGAAGATACAAGAAATCTCCCAGAACAAGAGATCCAAGGGATTCGGGTGAATGAGGAAATGGATTTAATTAGTATAAGTAAGAAGGTTGTCTTGGAGAAATTAATGGAGCTGAAGGTTGACAAGTCCCCAGGTCCTGATATTCTACATCCCAGAGTGTTGAAAGAGGAAGCTTTGGAAATAGTGGATGCATTGGTGAATATCTTTCAATATTCTGTAGATTCTGGAACTGTTCCTGTAGATTAGAAGATAGAAAATGTCTCCCCAGTATTTAAGAATGGATGGAGAGAGAAAACAGGGCACTACAGACATGTTAGCCTTACATCAGTCGCTGGGAACAAGCTATGCTCTATTCTAAAGAATGTGATAAATGGATCTGATTAAGCAGAGTCAACATGGATATATAAATGGGAAACAATGTTTGACGAATCTGTTGGAGTTATTTGAGGATGTTTCTCACAGAATTGATAAAGGCGAGTCGGTGGACGTGGTATACTTGGATTTTCAGAAGGCTTTTGATAAAGTCCCCGACAGGAGGTTGGTTAGTAAAATTGAAGCACATGGGATAGGAGATAATGTACTGGCATGGATTAAGGATTAGTTAACAGGCAGAATTGCCGACCACGCTCTGGAAGTGGTTCAAGAATTCACCTACCTAGGCTCAACTATCACCAGTAACCTGTATCAATGACTTGGATGTGGGGACCAATGTAATATTTCCAGGCTTTCAGATGCCAGTAAACTAGATGGGAATGAGTGTTGCGAGGAAGATGCAAAGCGGCTTCAAGGGGATTTGGACAGCCGTAGTGAGTGGGCAAGAACATGGCAGTTGAAATATAATGTGGAAAAATGTGAGGTTACCCACTTCGGTAGCAGGAACAGATGTGCAGAGTATTTCTTAAACGGTAAGAGATTAGAAAGTGTAGTTGTACGAAGGGACCTGTATGTCCTCATCAATAAGTCACTGAAAACAAACATGCAGGTGCAGAAAGCAGTTAGGAAGACTAATGGTATGTTAGCCTTTATTAAAGTGGATTTGAGTGCAGTAGTAGTGACGTTTTGCTGCAATTGTATGGAAACTTGGTTAGACTGCCCCTGGAGTAATGTGTGCAGTTTTGGTCCCCTTACCTTAGGAAGGATGTTATGATCATAGAGGGAGTGCAATGACGGTTCATCAAACTTGTTTGTTCCCGAGATGGCGGGACCATCCCATGAAGAGAGATTGGGGAAACTGGGCCTGTATTTTCTAGAGTTTCGAAGAATGAGAGGTGATCTCATTGAAACCTACAAAATACTGAAAGTGATAGACAGGGTACATGCAGCTAACATGTTTCCCCTGGTTGGGGAATCTAGAACCAGGGGAAACAATTTCGAAATAAGTGGAATCCACTAAAGACAGAGATGAGGAGAAATGTCTTTTCTCAGAGGGTTGTGAATCTTGGGAATTCTCCACCTCAGAGGGCTGTGGAAGCTCAGTCATTGAGTATGTTTAAAGCAGATATTAACAGATTTATAAATGGAGTCATAGAGTAGTACAGCATAGAAACAGGCCCTTCGGCCGTCCACGTCTGGGCTGACTATAATGCCGATCCATACTAATCCCAACTGCTTGAATTAATTCCATATCCCTCTATGCCTTGCTCATTCAAGTACCTGTCCAGATGCCTCTTAAATGTCGTTACTGTTCCTGCCTCCACCACCTCCTCAGGCAGTTCATTCCAGATACCCACTATTCTTTGTGTGAAACATTTACCCCTTTGATCCCTTTAAACCTCCTCCCTCTCACCTTAAATCTATGCCCTCTAGTTTTAGTCACCCCTACCATGGGAAACAGACTCTGGCTATCTCCCCTATCTATGCCTCTCATAATTTTATATACCTCTATCATGTCTCCTCTCAGCCTCCTTCGCTGCAGGGAAATCAGTCCCAGCCTATCCAGTCTCTCTTTATAACTCAAGCCCTTCAAACCAGGCAACATCCTTGTGAATCTTTTCTGCACCCTCTCTCGCTTAATCACATCTTTTGTGTAGTGCGGCGACAAGAACTGCCCACAATACTCCAAATGCGGCCTAACCAATGTTATGTACAAATGTAACATGATGTCCCAATTGGTGGACTCAATGCCCCGGCCTAAATACCAGTGACATAACGGGAAATGGGGATTGTGTCGGAATAAGGCATTGAAGTGGATGATCAGCTATTATCATATTGAATGGTGGAACAGGCTCGATGTCCTACTGCTGCTCCGATGTTCCAATGTTCCGAAATTGCTTAACTCTTTCAAACGCCAGGTAGGTTTGGTCAAGCTGCTTTCCAAAGATTCTGAATTTCTGCTGGTCCAGCTCCAGTACTATCTCATATGGGCCCAGGATAGCATTTTCAGTCCGCTCATAATCTGATGAACTTTCATCTTTCCTGTCATTTTATTATGTAAAAACAGCATCCAGTTCTCTGACGGTCATTGCAGTTGCTTTAAAAACTTTTTTAAAGTAATGAAAAGTGCTGCCATATCCTCCTCATTGAACTTTATAATGAACTGGGAGAACTTTAAGAGCTCAGCACATGGTCCTGAGCTCGGGATTGCTCCGTCAGCAGCTGTGCCTTCACTGGGTGTACTGGGAATTCCTCTAGTTGTTTGAGCTGTCTTAACTCCCTTTCCTCCTTCTCCTTCTGGAACACTCTTATATTTTCCCTTTCTTGACTCTCATTCTGCTCTTTCTCGCTCTCTCTGGAATTCTAATTCAAGTCTCTTCTGTTCTAGTTTTACCTTCGCTAACATTCCTCTATCTGTTAGTGATTCTAACCCTGTTTGAGCCTTCAGCTTCAAGTGAAATATGGTTGGTCACAGTCTTACTATTTCGGGTTTCCTAGCTTTTGGACGGAGTGTAATCCCTAACCTTCCAGCTACATTACTCAACTTTCCAGCAGACAGGGTTTTAACCTGTACCGAGTTACTTCACTCTGTATGTAACTCCTTTTTTCAAAAAGGGAGGCAGACAGAAAGCAGGAAACTACAGGCCAGTTAGCTTCACATTTGTCTTGGGGAAAAAGTTGGAAGCTATTATTAGAGGTGGTATAATCGGCACTTAGACCAAATCGAGGTAATCAGGCAGAATCAACATGGATTTATGAAAGTTAAATCATGTTTAATCAGTTTGTTGGAGTTCCTTGATGGAGTTTCATGTGCTGCGGATGAAGGGGAACCGGTGGATGTACTGTACTGAGATTTCTATAAGGCATTTGATAAGATGCCACATCAAAGTTTATCGCAGAAAATAAAAGCTCATGGTGAAGGGAGTAACTTATTGATATGGATAGAAGATTGAGTAGCGAACAGGAAACCGAGTGTCGGCATAAATGGGTCATTTTCTGGTTGGCATGATTAAACAAGTGGTGTGCGATGGGGATCAGTGCTGGGGCTTCACCTTTTTACAATTTATATTAATGAATTGGATGAAGGGACCGAAGGTATAGTTGCTAAATTTTCCGATGACACAAAGATATGTAGGAAACTAAGCTGTGAACAGGACATAGGGGACTGCAAAGGAATATAGATAGGTTTGGTGAGTAGGAAAAGACCTGGAAAATGGAGTATACTGCAGGAAAGTGTGAAATTGCCGATTTTGGCAGGAACAATAAAAAAGAAGCCTGTTATCTAAATGGTGAGAGATTGCAGTGCTCTGAGATGCAGAGGGATCTGGGTGTCCAAGTGCATGAATCACAAAAGGCTAGTAAGCAGGTACAGCACGTAATTGGAAAGCTAATAGAATGTTATTGTTTACAGCAAGAGAAATTGAATAGCAAAGTATGGAGGTCATGCTTCAGTTTTACAGGGCATTGGTGAGACCACATCTGGAGTATTGTGTACAGTTTTGGTCTCCTTGTTAATAGAAGAATGTAAATGTATTGGGGGCAGTACATAGAAGGCTTATTAGACTGATACCTGGAATCGGCGGGCCGTCTTATGAGGGAATATTGGACAGGTTCGGCTTGTATCCGCTGCAGTTTAGAAGGGTAAGAGGCGGCTTGATTGAAACATATAGGACTCCGAGGGGTCTTGACGGGGTGCATGTGGAAAGGATGTTTCCCATTGTGGGAGAATCTAGAATTAGGGGTCACTATTTAAAAATAAGGGGGTCACCCATTTAACACACAGATGAGGAGATTTTTTTCCTGTGAGGGTCGTGTGTTTTTGGAAATCTCTTCCTCAAAAGGCGCTGGAAGCAGAGTCTTTGAATATTTGTAAGGCAGAGGTAGATAGATTATTGATAAGCAAGGGGGTGAAGATTATCGGGGGCTGGTGGAAATGTGAAGTTGAGTTTACAATCAGATTAGTCATGATCTTATTGAATGGCAGAGCAGGCCTGAGGGGCCGAGTGCCCTACTCCTGCTCCTAATTCATCTGTTCATATTTTCATAAACTGTGGCTTAGGATGGTACTGTCTCCGAATGTGAACTTTTTAGTGCTGTAGCAGCGAAAGCCACAATAAAACCTACATTGAAATCTTCATTTTTTTTCTGGGAATCAATTGTTTTTCCTACATCTAATTTCTCGTTTGTCATTGGGTTACAATCAATTTCTTTTACAGCCATGTGAGGAGGGGTCCCAGGTCCCCTCGTGTCCTATCTCAGAATTGACCACAAAGGCTTTAATCCTTTTTAGCAGTGGACGTGCTGACCACCTCAGTGAGTATTTTACCTTGTACTTTTATTGTGCTCGTGAAAGAGCCAATCAGACAGGTTTTCTTGAGATTAAACAAGAGGTGAGTTTATTATACTGAACAAACTAAACTGGATCGAAATAAAATAATAGACATGTCCGCTACACATTCACGCACACACTCACACGAGAATCATACACAAATAAATTAGAGTGAGAAATACACTGGTGTTGGATGAGAGTCCATGATAAATAAAAAAAAATACACAGTCTGTGACGTTGGATAATTCTGTGGTCTGCGCCTTTGCCACTCTTACATATGAGTTTCATGTCATCTTCAGGGGTTTAAATTGTTTATTTTTACATTTAATTCTATATCATGTATCTATCTATATGTCAGGAACAGCACTGGTTCTAACACGGACCCCTGAGAAACATCACTGTATACTTCTCCTCCTCCAGAATAAACAATGTCTGTTCACCACTTCTCTCTGCTTTCTGTCCCTGAGTCAATGTCATATCCACACTATCACTGTCACATTAATCCATGTCTTCCATTTTTCATAACAAGTCTTATGAAATGTCATTTGATCACAGGCCTTTTGAAAGTTCCTATACATAACACGAAACACGCTGACCTCATCAACACTCACAGTTATGTCATCAACTATCTTGATCAAGATTATCAGACATGATTGGTTATCAAGCTATCCATCCTGTTTGTCATTTATTATCAGATGTTTTTCAAAGAAAGATATATTTTTGAGCTGGGTTATGGCCTCTAGAAATTTCCAATCGCCGACATAAGACTGATTGGTCAGAAGTTACAGGGTTTATCCCATCTATTTTTTTAAACAGGGTGCATCATTTACAGTCCTCCACTCCCCTGTCACTACTCCCATAACCAAGGAGGAGTGAAAGCTTCTGGCCAGTGCCTCTTCTACTCCTTCCCTCAACAAACCTCATGCATAACACCCAGTCTGGGTAAATGTTCTACTTTGTTTTGGAACACTAAATGCTGGTTTGACAGGGGTTAACTGTATCTGTTTGTTCAGTGTGTGTAATTAATGTCAGTCTCCATGGACCCTAATTGTGTCATTGGAGAGTTTTCCTCTTCTATTAATAAGGGATTTCCTCCAATGTGTTATTCCAAGCCGGGGGCATCACCCCCACACTAACAGCAGATCCAGAGAGCGGAAAAGGATTGATCAGAATCTGAGAACAATAGATTGGAATGTAACAAAAATGGATCAGAATCTGAGAATAATAGATTGGAATGTTACCAAAATGGGCAGCAAGAGTTTTTCCTATTGGTTTGGCGAATTTACTGCAGATTATTATTGGAGAACATTAGAAATGCGCATCTATTATGCACTAAAGATGATTGAAACGATTTACTATCCCATCCTCGCTATTATTGGTGCCCCTGGTAAGTCTCTGTATCCAACTATTATATCTATAAACCATATGTCACTGACTTGTGTTCTTGCCATGTAAATCCTGGGAATACTGAAGCCTCTGTCTTCAGTCTCTTTCACAAAATCTGTTCCCGATCCACTGTCTGTATCCACCTCACTAGCAAATGTCTGAGACTGAACCAGACAGTTTACTACTTCTATGTTCTATTTATACCTGAACGGAGTTCATCGCCATGTTTTCTCCATCACTTAACCTGCCTACTGCCACTTCTGTAATATCACCCGTCTCCACCTCTGTCTCAAAACATCTCCTGCATAAACCCTCATCCGTGCCTTTGTTAAATCCACACTAGATTATTCCAATTCTGTCCTGGTCACCCTTCCAGTTATAATCCTCCATAAACCACAGCCCATCCGGAACTCTGCTGCCTGTATCCTAACTCACATCAAATCCCGATCACCCATCACCCCTGTGCTCACTGATCTACATTGGCTCCCAGTCTGGCAGCACCTTAATTTAAATATTCTCATTCTTGTGTTTGAATCCCTCCATGGCCTCACCCCTCCAATTAGTCCCATCCCCCTGTCCATATCCCATATTCTTGAAAATCATATCAGAATTGGACACAATTCTCCAGCTGGGACCAAACCAATGATGTATAAAAATCAACATTTCCTCCTGAGTTTCATTACTCTGTGCCTCTCTCTAACACCAAGGACACTACATGTTACCTTCAATGATCTGTGTGTGTACACCGCAGGTCTCTCCAATCCTTCACCCACTTTATAATGGTACCATTTAGTTTATATTGTTTCTCCTCATGCTTCCTACCCAAATGTCTCACTTCACACTTCACTGTGTTATTTTACATCTGCCATGTTCCTGTCCATTTCACCAGTCAGTCTCTGTCCTCCTGAAGTCTGTTACTATCCTTCACACTGTTTATTAACATTTCTGAGTTTCCTGCCATCTGAAAACTTTGACATTATCCCCTCTGTACACAAGCCCATTGTATTAACTTACAGCAACTGTGATCCCAACAGTGACCCTGGGGAATCCCACTGTGTACTTCCCTCCAGACTGAACAGCAACCATTCTCCACTACTCTCTGCTTTCTGTCACTTAGCTAACTTCCTACATGCTGGCATTGAATATAAAAAAGAGCTGCATTTCTATAGCGCCTTTCATGACCACTGGACGTCACAAAGCATCTTACTCCCAACTGGTACTTTTTAAAGTGCAGTCACTCTTGTAATCTCTGATGGAGAGCAAACTCCCACAAGCAGCAATGTGATAATAATCAGTCCTGTTTTTGTGATGTTGATTTAATGATAAATATTTACCAGGACACAGGGAATAATTCCCTTACTCTGCTTCTAAATAGTACGATGGGATATTTAACATCCACCTGAGAGGAGAGACGGGGCCTTGGTTTAACGTTTCATTCTAAAGATGGTGCATCTGGCAGTGCAACACTCCCTCAGTACTGCACTACAGTGTCAGCCTTGATTCTTGTGATCAAGTCCTGCAGTGACACTTGATCCTAGAAGCTTGTGACTGAAAGGGGAGAGAGCTGCAAACTGAGCCACGGCTGATATTGGTCCTTTAATCCCATGTGTTTCTAATTTGGTAACACAGCTGTTATGTGGGACATTATCAAACACCTGGTGAAAGGATAGGAATATTGGGAAAGTACAGGCTGGAACAATCATAGAATTATAGAATAGCATTGCACTGAAGGAGGCCATTTGGTCCATCAAGTCTGTGCTGTCACTTTGGAAGAGCTTCCAGTTAGTCCCACACCCGGGCTCTTTCCCAGATTCTTCCATTTTTTTCGCCTTAAGATATCTATGCAATTGCCGTTTGGAATCTACGATTGAATCTGTATCCTTCAGCCTATCAGACAATACATTACAAATCCTAAACACCCATTGCATAAAAAAATCCCTGTGTCACCTCTGCTTCTTGTGTCCAATCACCGTAAATCTGTGTGTCTGGTTAATGGCCCCTCGCACATTGAAAACAATTTCACTTTATTTAATTTATCTAAATTGCACATAATCTTAAACATTTCGATCAGACCTCCTTTTAAATTTCCCTGCTCTGAGGTGAACAATCCCAGCTACATAACTGTAATCCCTCATCCCTGGAACAATTCCAGTAAAACTTTTTTATCCCCTCTCCAAAGGTTTCATGTGCTTACTAACGTGGGTTTCCCAGTATTGGACACAATATTCCAGGTGGAGATGAACTAGTCTTTTCTATAGGTTTAATATAACATCCTATTCTACTCTGTGTCCCTATTAATAATGCCTAAGTATCTCTTTGCTTTGTTAACTGTTTGTTCACCTGTCCAGCTAACTTCAAAGATTGCACACAAACACCACAGGTCTCTCTTTTATTCTCACCACTTGTAAAGTGGTTCCATTTAGCTTATATTATCTCTCCTCATGCATCCACATGCAGCTCACCATCACCTTCGCAAGGGCAATTATGGATGGACAATAAATGCTGGTCTAGTCAGTGACACCCACATCCCATGATCAAATAATAGAATTAGAATTTAGAATTAGAAGATTACAGCGCAGTACAGGCCCTTCGGCCCTCGATGTTGCGCCGATCATCTGACCTACACTATTCCATTTACATCCATATGACTATCCAATGACCACTTAAATGCCCTTAAAGTTGGCGAGTCTACTACTGTTGCAGGCAGGGCGTTCCACGCCCCTACTACTCTCTGAGTAAAGAAACTACCTCTGACATCTGTCCTATATCTATCACCCCTCAACTTAAAGCTATGTCCCCTCGTGTTTGCCATCACCATCCGAGGAAAAAGACTCTCACTATCCACCCTATCTAACCCTCTGATTATCTTGTATGTCTCTATTAAGTCACCTCTCCTCCTCCTTCTCTCCAGCGAAAACAACCTCAAATCCCACAGCCTTTCCTCGTAAGACCTTCCCTCCATACCAGGCAACATCCTAGTAAATCTCCTCTGCACCCTTTCCAAAGCTTCCACATCCTTCCTATAATGCGGTGACCAGAACTGCACGCAATACTCCAGGTGCGGTCTCACCAGAGCTTTGTACAGCTGCAGCATGACCTCGTGGCTCCGAAACTCGATCACCCTACTAATAAAAGCTAACACACCATATGCCTTCTTAACAGCCCTATTAACCTGGGTAGCAACTTTCAGGGATTTATGTAGCTGGACACCAAGATCTCTCTGTTCATCGACACTACCAAGAATCTTCCCATTAGCCCAGTACTCTGCATTCCTGTTACTCCTTCCAAAGTGAATCACCTCACACATTTCCACATTAAACTCCATTTGCCATCTCTCAGCCCAGCGCTGCAGCCTATCTATGTCCCTCTGTACCCTACATCATCCTTCGGCACTATCCACAACTCCACCGACCTTCGTGTCATCCGCAAATTTACTAACCCACCCTTATACACCCTCATCCAGGTCATTTATAAAAATGACAAACAGCAGTGGCCCCAAAACAGATCCTTGCGGTGCACCACTAGTAACTGAACTCCAGGATGAACATTTGCCATCAACCACCACCCTCTGTCTTCTTTCAGCTAGCCAATTTCTGATCCAAAGCACTAATTCACCTTCAATCCCATACTTCTGTATTTTCTGCAATAGCCTACTGTGGGGAACCTTATCAAACGCCTTACTGAAATCCATATACACCACATCCACGGCTTTACCCTCATCCACCTGTTTGGTCACCTTGTCAAAAAACTCAATAAGGTTTGTGAGGCACGACCTACCCTTCACAAAACCGTGCTGACTATCCCTAATGAACTTATTCTTTCCAAGATGACTATAAATCCTATCTCTTATAACCTTTTCCAACATTTTACCCACAACCGAAGTAAGGCTCACAGGTCTATAATTACCAGGGCTGTCTCTACTCCCCTTCTTGAATAAGGGGACAACATTTGCTATCCTCCAGTCTTCCGGCACTATTCCTGTCGACAATGACGACATAAAAATCAAGGACAAAGGCTCTGCAATCTCCTCCCTGGCTTCCCAGAGAATCCTCGGATAAAGCCCATCTGGCCCAGGGGACTTATCTATTTTCACACTTTCCAAAATTGCTAACACCTCCTCCTTGTGAACCTTAATCCCATCTAGCCTAGTAGTCTGTATCTCAGTATTCTCCTCGACAACATTTTCTTTCTCGACTGTAAATACTGACGAAAAATATTCATTTAACACTTCCCCTATCTCCTCCGATTCCACTCACAACTTCCCACTACTATCCTTGATTGGCCCTAACCTATCTCTCGTCATTCTTTTATTCCTGATATACCTATTGAAAGCCTCAGAGTTTTCTTTGATCCTATCCGCCAATGACTTCTCGTGTCCTCTCCTTGCTCTTCTTAGCTCTCCCTTTAGATCCTTCCTGGCTAGCTTGTAACTCTCAAGCGCCCTAACTGAGCCTTCACGTCTCATCCGAACATAAGCCTTCTTCTTCCTCTTGACAAGCGCTTCAACTTCTTTAGTAAACCACGGCTCCCTCGCTCGACAACTTCCTCCCTGCCTGACAGGTACATACTTATCAAGGACACGCAGTAGCTGCTCCTTGAATAAGCTCCACATTTCGATTGTGCCCATCCCCTGCAGTTTTCTTCCCCATCCTACGCATCCTAAATCTTGCCTAATCGCATCATAATTTCCTTTCCCCCAGCTATAATTCTTGCCCTGCTGTATATGCCTGTCCCTGCCCATCGCTAAGGTAAACCTAACCGAATTGTGATCACTATCACCAAAGTGCTCACCTACATCTAAATCGAACACCTGGCCGGGTTCATTACCCAGTACCAAATCCAATGTGGCATCGCCCCTGGTTTTCCTGTCTACATACTGTGTCAGAAAACCCTCCTGCACACACTGGTCAAAAACAGACCCATCTAAAGTACTCGAACTATAGTATTTCCAGTCAATATTTGGAAAGTTAAAGTCCCCCATAACAACTACCCTGTTACTCTCGCTCCTGTCAAGAATCATCTTTGCTATCCTTTCCTCGACATCTCTGGAACTATTTGGAGGTCTATAGAAAACTCCCAACAGGGTGACCTCTCCTCTCCTGTTTCTAACCTCGGCCCAGACTACCTCAGTAGACGAGTCCTCAAACGTCCTTTCTGCCACTGTAATACTTTCCTTGATTAACAATGCCACACTCCCCCCCCCCCCTCTTTTACCCTCTTCTCTGTTCTTAGTGAAACATCTAAATCCCGGAACCCGCAACATCCATTCCTGTCCCTGCTCTACCCATGTCTCCGAAATGGCCACTACATCGAGATCCCAGGTACCATGCTCCAGGCGTTGAAGTAGACACATTTTAAACCAAGCTCTTGCTTGCCAGTGCCCTCTTGTGTCTTTATAACCTTATCCCTGACCTCACTACTCTCAACATCCTGCACACTGGAACTACAATTTAGGTTCCCATCCCCCTGTTGAATTAGTTTCAACCCCCCCACCCCACCCCCCCGAAGAGTACTAGCAAATCTCCCCCTCAGGATATTGGTACCCCTCTGGTTCAGGTGAAGACCATCCTGTTTGTAGAGGTCCCACCTACCCCAGAAAGAGCCCCAATTATCCAGGAAACCAAAACCCTCCCTCCAACACCATCCCTGCAGCCACGTGTTCACCTCCTCTCTCTCCCTCTTCCTCACTTCGCTAGCACGTGGCACGGGCAACAACCCAGAGATAACAACTCTGTTTGTTCTCGCTCTAAGCTTCCACCCTAGCTCCCAGAATTTCTGCCTTAAATCCCCATCTGTCTTCCTACCTATGTCGTTGGTGCCTATGTGTACCACGACTTGGGGCTGCTCCCCCTCCCCCTTGAGGATCCCAAAAACACGCTCCGAGACATCACGTACCCTGGCACCTGGGAGGCAACACACCAACCGTGAGTCTCTCTCGTTCCCACAAAACCTCCTATCTGTTCCCCTAACTATGGAGTCCCCAATGACTAATGCTCTGCTCCTCTTACCCCTTCTCTTCTGAGCAACAGGGACAGACTCTGCGCCAGAGACCCGTATCCCATTGCCTCATCACCTCACACTTCCCTGTATTAAATTTTATCTGCCACTTCTCTGCCCATTCTGATAGCCTATCTCTATCCTGTTGTAGGCAGTTTATATCATCCTCACTGTTTACCACTCCTCCAAGTTTGGTGTCATCGGCAAATTTTGAGATTCTACTCTGAATTCCAAGATCGAAGTAATGGTTCAATTGAATCTGAATAGACTGTTATATGAAAGTCCATGTAAACCCCATCAACACCATTGCCTTCATCAACTCTCTCTGTTACCACCTCAAAAACTCCAGCAAGTTAGTTAAACATGATTTTCCCTTAAGAAATCCATGCTGGCTTTCCTTCATTAACTCGCATTTGTCATGTGACTATTGATTTTGTCCCAAATTATTTTTTCTAAACGTTTTCCCACCACTGTAATTAAACTGACTGGTTTAACTGTAGTGGCTGGGCTTATCTCTACACCCTCTTTTGAACAAGGGTGTAACGTTTGCAATTTTGCAGCCCTCTGTCATCACCCCCGAGTCTAAGGAAGATTGAAAAATTATGGTCAGTACCTCTGCGATTTCCACCCTCACTTCCCTCAGTATCCTTGGATGCATGTTATCTGGTCCTTGTCTTTATCCACTTCAAGTACAGATAGCTTAACTAATACTTCCTCTTTGTCAATTTTAAACAACTCTAGTGTATGACTTACCTCCTCTTTCAACATTGCCTGGGTTGCATCTTAGAATCATAAAACGTTTATTGCACAGAAAGAGACCACTTGGCCCATCGTGCTACCTAAAAACGATCCACCCATTCTAATCCCACGTTCCAGAATTTGATAGATTTTGGCACATGAGGTGCATATTCCGTTTGGAATGAGTTGTGGGTTCCTGCCTCAACTACCCTTTCGGGCAATGAATTCCAGACACCCACCACCCTCTGGGAGAAAGTAAAGTCCTCATCTCCCCTATAGTCTTTCTACCAAGCACTTTAAATCCATGCCACTTCGTCACTGACCTCTCTGATAAGGTGAATAGACCCTTCACCTCCACTCCATCCAGGCCTCACGCAATTTTGTACATTTCAATCAGATCTTCCCCCTGCCTTCTCTGTTCCAAGGAGAAGAGCCCCAGACGATCGAACCTTTCTTCATAGATAAATTTTTACAATACTGGCAGCATCCTCGTAAATCTCCTTTGTACCCTCTCTAGTGCAATTACATCCTTTCTGTAATGAGGTGACCAGAACTGTACTCAGTACTCAAGTTGTGGTCTAACGAGTGAGTTCTACAGTTCCAGCATAACCTCCCTGCTCTTTTATTTTATACTTCAGCTAATAAAGGAAAGAATTCCATATCTTCTGCCTTGCAAAAGATAGATGCAAAGTATTTATTTAGTGCCTCAACTATGCCCTCTGCCTCCATGTGTAAATCCCCTTTATGGTCCCGAATCGGCCCCATTCCTCCTTTTACTTACCTTTTACTATTTACAAGCCTATTGAAACTTTGGAATTTCTTTTAATGATAGCCACCAGTCTCTTTTCATGCTCTCTCTTTGCTTCTCTTATTTGCTTTTTCACTTTCCTTCTTTTTTTTAATTCATTCACAGGATGTGGGCATCGCTGGCCAGGCCAGCATTTATTGCCCATCCCTAATTGCCCTTGAGAAGGTGGTGGTGAGCTGCCTTCTTGAACCGCTGCAGTCCATGTTGAGTAGGTACACCCACAGTGCTGTTAGGAAGGGAGTTCCAGGATTTTGACCCAGCGACAGTGAAGGAACGGCGATATAGTTCCAAGTCAAGGTGGTGTGTGACTTGGAGGGGAATTTGCAGGTGGTGGTGTTCCCATGTATTTGCTGCCCTTGTCCTTCTAGTTGGTAGAGGTCGCGGGTTTGGAAGGTGCTGTCGAAGGAACCTTGGTGCATTGCTGCAGTGCATCTTGTAGATGGTATACACTTGTTGCCGCTGGGCGTCGGTGATGGAGGGAGTGAATGTTTGTAGATCGGGTGCCAATCAAGCGGGCTGCTTTGTCCTGGATGGTGTCGAGCTTCTTGAGTGTTGTTGGAGCTGCATCCATCCAGGCAAGTGGAGAGTATTCCATCACACTCCTGACTTGTGCCTTGTAGATGGTGGACAGGATTCGGGGAGTCAGGAGGTGAGTTACTCGCCTCGGGATTCCTAGCCTCTGACCTGCTTGTGTAGCCACGGTTTTTATATGGCTACTCCAGTTCAGTTTTCGGTCAATGGTAGCCCCTAGGATGTTGATAGTGGGGGATTCAGCTATGGTAATGCCGTTGAATGTCAAGGGAAGATGATTAGATTCTATTTTGTTGAAGATGGTCATTGCCTGTCACTTGTGTGGCACGAATGTTACTTGCCACTTATCAGCCCAAGCCTGGATATTGTCCAGGTCTTGCTGCATTTCTGCACAGACCGCTTCAGTATCTGAGGAGTTGCGAATGGTGCTGAACATTGTGCAATCATCAGCGAACATCCCCACTTCTGACCTTATGATTGAAGATTCTGGACCTTCTATTTTCAGCCTGGTTCTCAATAGTATCTTTATCCAGCAAATTTCAGAAGTTTGAATATCAGTGAATAAAATTATCAACTTTTGTGCAACCGTCAAAGATCTGTGTGAATACACAAACGTCTCTCTGTCCCTGTCTCTTCATTTAATCCATTTGTCTACATTGCCTTCCCTTACACTTCCTACAAAACAACATCACTTCATACTTCACTGTGTTAAATTACTTCTGCCATGTCCCTACCCATTTTACCAGTCAGTCTCTGTCCTCCTGAAGTCTGTTACTATCCTTCACACTGCTTATTATCATTTCAGAGTTTCCTGCCATCTGAAAACTTTGACATTATCCCCTCTGTACATTGCCGATTGTATTAACATACAGCAACAGTGATCCCAACAGTGACCCTGGGGAACCCCACTGAGTACAGCACTCCAGACTGAACAATAACCATTCTCCACTACTCATTGCTTTCTGTCACTTAGCTATTTTCCTGCATTCTGGCATTGAAAATAAAAGACAAGACTTCCATTTATGTAGCGCCTTTCATGGCCACTGCATGTCCCAAAGCAATTTACAACCAATGAGTACAATTCAACGCGTGGTCAGTCCTGTAATATAGGAAGGACAGCAACAGATTTCGTGTTACGACCACATGAGAACTCTGTCCAGGGGTCTTTTACTGTCGTAACCTGGCCTTATTGTAACAGGGTTTAATTTTAAACACACTGTGTTTTGAGCTTCCACTTTATGAATACTTGTTCACAACTTTACAATCATAAGGCAATGACATGAGCACAACCAGGCTTTCTATGTTTAAAGAAGAAAGAATGAAATTTGCTAAACCTTCAACTTAAACTCTAGTATGGTTCACGCCCACGGATATATGATGCGTCCACACTAGCATGCACATGCAATATAAACATGCAAATAGGGACAGAAAAGAGCAGAACAGAAGATAAGGAGAACAGTTTGAGGCAATTCTTGTCACTGTTTCTCGAGCTCGCTGTATTCCTTGATTGAATATCTGATCTTTCATTTCGTTGGGACCCAGTAGTCTTCGTAAAACCTTGTTCACAGAGGAAACCATTCTCTCTTAAAGTTTCATGTGTTTTCACAAGATTCAGTTCCGTGGGAAAAGATGAAGGCAGGCAGACAGGAGAGGTGATGTTCTCAGTCCATGAACACATGTTGTTCTGAGTTCATAATCTGTTTTCCAGTTTAAAACACCCCGAGTCGTCCAGCAGGTGGCCACGTGACCGACTGGCCTGACCAGGTCTCTTTCTGTGTATTGGGGCAGGTACTGGCTCCCTTTGTTTTCACATTGTCTGGTAGTATTCAATCATCTTTCCGGTCATGGACTTACAATGTTTAAGTTTTAATGTTCATGTGGTGAAATTACGTGTGCCTCAGTCTTGGCAGGCGGGGGTTTGCCTGACACCTCAACACCCAGGGGAACGAAGTGCCATTTAAAGACAAGCGGTCATTTCATAACAGAGTCTGAGAAATATAAGATATAGAAAGTCCATTCATTAACCAATCTTAACCTTATTAAACATGGACTGTTCTAGTTGCCAAGACTTCTGTAATCTTTCCCTTTCTTTCTCCTCAGGACAGCTGTGGGGGTGGGAGTGGGTCTATCCTGAACTCCCTGATTCATGCAAAGACTTTTGTCTTCAGGGGATGGGTGGTTCCCTTTCCCTCTGAATGTGGGGGAGGAGTCTTTTTTACTCTCCACTTTGATCTCTGGGACAGTCCTACCTGCGGGTATTTGTGACACTTCGACTGCGTGAGTAAGGAGGACTTTGCAGGGTCGACAGGGCTGGGTTTGTCATTGTCATTTCTAGTGCCTAGGTCGATGCCGGGTGGGCCATACGGTTTCATTCCTTTTTATTGCCTTCGCAGTAATGAGATGCAACTGAGTGGCTGGCTAGGCCATTTCAGAGGGCATGTAAGGGTCAACAACATTGTTGTGGGTCTGGAGTAACATGTAGGTCGGAAAAGGTAAGGACAGCAGATTTCCTTCCCTAAAGGACATTTGTGAACCTTTTGTGTCACTGGAGTGTTTCCATCTTCTATCACTCCCATATCCAAAGATGGCTGAAAGATTCTGAACAGTGCCTCTGCTATTTGCACCATACCTTTCCTCAGCAACCCTCATACATCCCATCCAGACCAGGTAAATGTTCAACTTTGTTGTGGTGCAAAAAGTTTTAGATTGAAAGTGGTTAACTGAACCTGTTTATTCAGTGACTGTAATTAATGTCAGTCTCCATGGACCTGAACTGTGTCACTGGAGGGTTTCCTTCTTCTGTTAATAAGGGGCTCCTTTCAATCTGTTATTTCATAGTATCAGCGGGAGCACAACCTCCTGCACGAACAGATATCAGTGGCGAGAGAGAGAGAGAGAGAGAGAGAGAGAGAGAGAGGATAGATCAGAATCTGAGAACAATAGATTGGAATGTTACATTCATGATTTGGAGGAAAGTATAGGAGGTCTGAATAGCAAGTTTGCAGACGACACTAAGATTGGTGGAGTAGCAGATAGTGAAGGGGACTGTCAGAGAATACAGCAGAATATAGATAGATTGGAGAGTTGGGCAGAGAAATGGCAGATGGAGTTCAATCGGGGCAAATGCGAGGTGATGCATTTTGGAAGATCCAAATCAAGAGTGAACTATGAAGTAAATGGAAAAGTCCTGTGGAAAGTTGATGTCCAGAGAGATTTGGGTGTTCAGGTCCACTGTTCCCTGAAGGTGGCAACGCAGGTCAATAAAGTGGTCAAGAAGGCATACGGCATGCTTTCCTTCATCGGACGGGGTATTGAGTACAAGAGTTGGCATGTCATGTTACAGTTGTATAGGACTTTGGTTGGGCCACATTTGTAATTTTGCGTGCAGTTCTGGTCGCCACATTACCAAAAGGATGTGGATGCTTTGGAGAGGGTGCAGAGGAGGTTCACCAGGATGTTGCCTGGTATGGAGGGCGCTAGCTATGAAGAGAGGTTGAGTAGATTAGGATTATTTTCATTAGAAAGACGGAGGTTGAGGGGGGACCTGATTGAGGTGTACAAAATCATGAGAGGTATAGACAGGGTGGATAGCAAGAGGCTTTTTCCCAGAGTGGGGGATTCAATTACTAGAGGACCCGAGTTCAAAGTGAAAGGGGAAAAGTTTAGGGGGAATATGCGTGGAAAGTTCTTTACGCAGAGGGTGGTGGGTGCTTGGAACGCGTTGCCAGCGGAGGTGGTAGATGCGGGCACGATGGCGTCTTTTCAGATGTATCTAGACAGATACATGAATGGGCAGGAAGCAAAGAGATACAGACCCTTATAAAATAGGCGACATGTTTAGATGGAGGATCTGGATCAGCGCAGGCTTGGAGGGCCGAAGGGCCTGTTCCTGTGCTGTAATTTTCTTTGTTCTTTGTTCTTTGTTCCAACAATGGATCAGAATCTGAGAACAATAGATTGGAATGTTACAACAATGGACAGCAGGACTTCCTGCACTTGGTTTGGCTTGCTTACTGTAGATTGGATAACATTAGAATATCGGGTCTTTTATGCTCTGAGGATGATTCAATGTATTTTCTATCCCATCCTCGCTATTATTTGTATCCCTGGTAAGTCTCAGTATCCTGCTATTAGATTCATTAACCATAATTCACTGATTTCGTGTTCTTGTCAATTAAAAGCATGAGAAGATTGTAGTCATTATCTTCAGTTACTGTCACAAACTCTATTCCCTATCCACGATCTGCATCCCCCTCACTGGCCGTTGACTGAGGTGGAACCAGGAAGTTTTCAACCTCTGGTACTTGTTAAATGCTGAGCTGAGTTCATCCCCATTTCCCCTCCATTCCCAACCCTGTCTATTGTTACGGCCAGGTGAAGAGGGGTCACAGTCACCCCTCTTGTCCTTCCTCTTATTTGACTGCAACAGTGTTTGTCCTTTTTAAACAGTGGATGTGCTTACTATCTCAGTGAGTATTTTACCTTTTACCTTTGGTGTGATGGTGAAGGATCCGATCGGACCAGTTCTCTTGAGTTTGAACACGGAAGAGCTGCATTTATTATACTTAACAATCTAAACCCGATCTAAATAAAATCATAAAAAATAACCGCGCATTTATGCACACACTCACACGGGAATCACACAGAAATAATTTCCAAAGTGAGAAGTATATTTGTGGTTGGATTGGAATCCAGAATTAATATTATAAATAAAATACTCATTCTGTGAGGTTGGACGATTCGGTGGTCTTCTGGCTGAAGTTGTATTCTTGAAGTCTTTGGCTGGTTAAAGTGCATTTGTGGCAGGCTCACATGGCTCAGTGTTTTCTTGGAGGCAGATTTGTAGGTAGCTTTCTTCCCCTGGTTACTCTGTCTGTAGCAAACTGTCGGCTTGGAGGGCCCACTGTCGCATGTGGTTTTCAAACTTGTGTTGTTAGGTGGAGAGAGAGACGGAGAGAGAGAGGCGGGGACACAGCCCTTCTGCTTCTGCACAGTTTGAATCACTGGCTTGTCTGTCTTTGTCCAGGGTAAACTCCCAGCTTTCACAGAGATGGACAGAAGGTCCCACGACTGCCTCTGTGTATTCTTTGTACCCTGATAATGAGATTCAAAGTTAGAAATTCTATCTCCCCAGTGCTCAGGATACCAGTATTTACTGTTGGAGAAGATTGCTCTTTCAAAGTCAATGTGTCAGGATGGCCTTGTATGCCGTGTTAATGATTGTAAGCTTAGGTAATTCAATCACTGGAGCAAGCCAGTGATTTAGATCCAGGCTCATAAGATATGTGTCTCCTGCTGGAGGCCTTGGAATGTGAAAAGGTGTTTCAGATAACAATTGTGGTGGCAATCTTGGCTGCCTGTTTTTTCAAGGTTAACTGCAGGATTTTCTCCATTAAATGATTAGTGTAAGTTTCCAACCGATGAATTAAAATTCCTCATTGGGCATATGGTGTTATGTTGACACTGCCACAGCACATGGAAAGAAAAGTGAGAATAGGAACATTTCATGACAGAATTGTGGGAAGAAATGGAAGGAAACAAACATTCATTCTCAATAATAACTTCTCAAATTCACACATTAATCTTAGAATTACTGCAGCTGACATTGTCTGTTTCAGTTTGATTTAGATTTAGAGATACAGCACTGAAACAGGCCCTTCGGCACACCGAGTCTGTGCCGACCATTAACCACCCATTTATACTAATCCTACACTAATCCCATATTCCTACCAAACATCCCCACCTGTTCCTATATTCCCCTACCACCTACCTATACTAGTGGCAATTTATAATGGCCAATTAACCTATCAACCTGCAAGTCTTTTGGCTGTGGGAGGAAACTGGAGCGCCCGGTGAAAACCCACGCAGACACAAGGAGAACTTGCAGGACTGATATAATTGTGTTGGAGTTTTGTCTGGGATGGTTATGTGTCAGGTTTGATCCTGGTTGTTCTTGCAGAGTTCTGCTTTGAACTGTTGGGTTATATTTGCTTTGAGTTTAAGACCTGATCATTGGGTTCTTAGCTTTCTGGTGAGGTACACAGGTGCTGTTTACTTCAGGGTATTTTCCGTTCCAATTTCCCTTTACGATGGTGAGGATCTTTTTTTCTGATCTGCCCTATGTCTTCGGAGTCATTACCGCTCGCTAGGGTCTGTCAAACTTTCACTGCACTCTCTTGTGGCACTTTGACTAGGTGAGGCATCTCAAGGTAACTTTCCTTGCCCTTGCACGTTTCTGTAATTGCTGTGAGCAGCCTTTTTAGGGTGCTTCTTTGACCTGCATTTAAGGAAGAGACCGTGTGGTCTAATCTATCTAACATTTCAGGTTTGGCTAATCGGAGAGTAGGGGATTCTAGTTGGGAATTCTCCTGGCCCTCCTCTAACCTGTCCTCACGATTCTTTTTAATCCTTCCCTCCTGATCGTCTGACAGATCTGTACTTGTCTGTCCCCTCCACAGCCTTTACCTTTTTCCTTTGGTCTGGGTGTCAATTAAATAATTAACCTGAGTATTCCTTTTGCCACTCGATATGGACCACTGAACTGGGATTTCAGGGGTTCACCCTGCAGTGAGAGTAGTAACAATACATGGTCTCTGGGCTGAAATGTTCTAGCCTTGGCATTTTCGTCTGCTTATCTTTTCATAGCTGCCTGAGAGGTCTTTCGGTGTCCCTGAGCCATTGCACACGCTCTCGTGAGCCACTCCCAGAGCATGGAAATGTTGTCTAAAATGGAAGACACATCCCTGTGTCCCAAAAACCTCTCCTTGTTTCGTTTAAGAGTACCTCTCGCTTCGTGTCCATAAACTAACTCAAAGAGACTAAAGCCAGTGGACTCATTAGATAAGTCCCTGGTCACCAACAGGAGAAATCCCAGCCCTTTGTCCCAGTCATGGGGTTACTCATAGCAATATGGCCTGATCATTGTCTTTAGGGTCTGGTGGTGCCGCTCCAAAGCCCCTTGTGACTGTGGGTGGTAGGCTGAGAACTTTAGCAGGGTTATGTCCAGAATATCCATGAGCTTTTCAAAAATACTTGACGTAAAATGTGTGTCCTGGTCCATCTGGATCTCAGCAGGCAGCCCATATCGGGTAAAGAATTGGGTTAGCCCCTCCACCACTACCTTGGTAGAGATTGTTCTTTGGGAGAATGGCCTCTGAGAATCGGGTCACCATGTCCATAATGGTGAGAAGATACTGGTAATCCCGTTTTGTTTTCAGCAGGTGTCCCACACAATCCACCAGCATTCTGCTGAAGGGTTCTTGTATGGGAATTAGGGGTGCCGGTTTTATTGCAGGTTGGGACTTCCCCAGAACCTGGCACGTGTGACCAGTTTGACAGAACTCCACTACATCTTTGTGGAGTTATAGTCAGTCAAAACGCTGTGTTATGCGGCTTTGATTTTTCATGCAATGGCATGTCCATCCATTAGAAGGTCGTGGGCCATTCTTATTATTTCTTAAAGGGACCTCAGCGGCACCACTCTCTGGAGATCCACTGTCCACTCTTCATCCGCAGGACTGTGAGGAGGTGTACACTTCCTCATCAGCACCTCACTCTTTAAATAGGAGCACTCTGCAACTCCCTCTGCTTCAGCTTTGGTTTGGACAGACTGTGCTAACATTGCACTGTATTTTTAACACTGGATCAGGTTGTTGAGACTCAACTAAGGAAAATCTGTTTAACACATCCTTTCGGTCGTCTAACATCCCAAAGAAGATTTCACAATCAGGGAGAATACCTGGGACCTTCTCCTGTAAATGCTCTGTCTCCCTGACCTCTTTTGGTCTCTCTAGAACCACTGGGGAAGCTGCCACCTTTTCCCCCTGTCAGATCATTACCCAGGAGCAGGTCGACCCATACACTGATAAACTAGGGACAATCCCGATGGTTAACTGTCCTGAAATTAGGTCACACTCCAAGTGCAGCCGATATAAACGTATGGACATATACTGACTTCCGATACCATTCACTAACAGTCTAGCATTCACTGCACTCTCTGGGGGAAAGCTCATGCCTTTTCCCAGCAGAAGGAATTGGGTGGCCCCTGTATCCCTGAGTATGACTATGGACTTGCCTGCCTCACTCAAGGGGTATGGGGTCACGTATCCTTGGGAAAAGTTCCTGCTAACTCTCAGGGAATTTGTTAAGTTTTCCCACACTCTCTGTGGTAGTTTTACTGGGTCTGACTGCCACAGTGAAAGACACATCTTGATCTGCTGTGCTTTCCATCAGGGCCCTTTTATCTGCACTTATCTGGTGGACCCTGTTTAATCCTACAGGTTTTCCCATAACTTGCAGCATTCAGCTCCATGGTGACCTTCCTTATTACAGTGGAAACACACAGATCTTCATCCGTTACTCCTGCTCGCAGTACCGTCCGATTTGGCCTGAGGATGGGCCCCTGTATTTCCCGCTTTTCCTTCTTGCCCATGGCTGTTCGGGCTCCTATCACTCTCCCACCTTTTATTCTAGGATCTTTGGGATGACTGGGGAAGGGTTTCCCTTTGGGGTAAGGCCTTCTGTACAAAGGAAAATTCATCGGCCAGAATTGCAACCTGTCTGGCTCTTTGAACCTTTTGTTCCTCTATGTGGGTTTTAATGGGAGGTGGCCTGCCTTAATACAGTGGAAACTCCTCGAGAACGATCACCACTCTGAGGTTTTCATACGTGGGCTCTATCTTGACTGTCCATATCTACTGGTCAAAAGTAAACTCAAAAATGCATTGTAAAATCTTCTAACGGTACGTATGAAGGAAACATTTAGCAAAGACAAATGTGGGTCCATTACAGGCAGAGTCAGGAGAATTTATAATGGAGAATAGAGAAATGGTAGAGAAGCTAAATGATTATCTTGTGTCTTTCTTCACTGTGGAGGATACAAGAAATCTCCCAGAATTAGAGATCCAAGGGATTTGGGAGAATGAGGAATTGAGGGAAATTAGGATTAGTAAGAAGTTGTATTGGGGAAATTAATCGTGCTGAAGGTTGATAATTCATCAAGATCTGATATTCTACATCCCAGAGTGTTGAAGGAAGTAGTTATGGGGATTGTAGATACATTGGTGATCCACTTTCAAAATTCTATCAATTCTGGAATGCTTCCTGCAGATTGGAAGGTCGCAAATGACACCCCACTATTTAAGAAGGGAGGGAAAGAGAAAATTGGGAATTACAGACCTGTTATGCTTCCATCAGTACTAGGGAAAGTGCTGGAATCTATTCTAAAGTATGTGATAAATGGATCTGATTGGGCAGAGTCAACATGGATTTATGAAAAGGAAATCATTCATGCTGAACCTGTTGGAGTTTTTTTTAGGATGTTACTCACAGAATAGAAAAGGGGAGCTGGTGGATTTTCAGAAGGCATTTGATAAAGTGCACCACAGGAGCTTGGTAAGCAAAACTAAAACACATGGAAAAGGAGGTAATATACTGACATGCAGTAAGAATTGGTTAACAGGCAGGAAACAGAGTAGGAATAAAAGGGTCATTCTTGCGTTGGCAGGATGAGACTAGTGGGGTACCGCAGGGAACAGTACTTGGGCCCCAGCTGTTCACAATATATATCGATGATTTGGGTATGGGGACCAAAGTAATATGTTCAAGATTGCAGATTGCACAAAACTAGGTGGGAATGTGAGTTGTGAGGAAAATGCAAAGCGGCTTCAAGGGGATTTGGACAGACTGAATGAGTGGGCAAGAACATGGCAGATGGAATATAATGCGGAAAAATGTGAGGTGGGCCACTTGGGTAGAATGAATAGATGTGCATTGTATTTCTTAAATGGTAAGACATGAGAAAGTGTAGAAGTACAAAGGGACCTGGGTGTCCTTGTCAATAGGTCACTTAAAGCTAACATGCAGGTGCAGCAAGCATTTAGGAAGGCTAATGTATGTTACTTTTATCGTTAGAGGATTTGAATACAGGAGTAGTGAAGTCTTGATTCAATTGTATAGAACCTTGGTTAGATCGCACCTGGAGTACTGTGTGCAGTTTTGGTCCCCTTATCTGAGGAAGGATATTATGACCATAGAGGGACTGTAACAAAGATTCACCAGACTTGTTCCTGGGATGGCGGGACTGTTCTACGGAAAGGGATTGAAGAAACTGAACATGTATTCTCTAGAGTTTCGAAGAATGAGCGGTGATCTCATTGAAACCTACAAAATACTTAAAGGGATAGACAAGGCAGCTAAGATGTTTCCCCTGGTTGGGGAATCTAGAACAAAGGGACACAAATTCAAAGCCACTTAGGACAGAGATGAGGAGTAATTTCTTTACTCAGAGGGTTGTGAACCTTTGGAATTCTCTACCCCTCTGTGGAAGCGCAGTCATTGCTATGTTTAAAGTATAGATTGACAGATTTCTATATACCACTGACAGAAGGGGATATGAGGATAGTGTGGGGGAAAAGGCATTGAAGAGGATGATCCGCCATGATCATATTGAATGGTGGAGCAGGATCGATGGGACGAATGGTTGAATTCAGATTCCATGTTCCTATATTCCTTAGCTGCTTAACTGCTTCCAACTCGAGGTCAGTTTAGTCAGGCTGCTTTCCAAGGGTTCAGAATGTTTTACTGAACACTTCGGATGCTATCTCATATACACCCAGGATAGCATTTTTAGTCATCTCATAATCTGATGAACTTTTATCTGGCAGCACTGAATAAACCTCATGGGCTTTGCCTGTTATTTTGTTTTGTAAAAATAGCATCCCGCTCTCTTCCGACCATTTCAGCTGCTTTGCAAGCTTATCAAAAGTGGTGAAAAATTCTGCCACATGCACCTCATTGAACTTTGGAATGAACTGGGAGAAGTTTAAGAGATCAGCACATGGTCCTGAGCTAGGAGCAGCTCCCACACTCGCTGTGCTTTGACTGGGTGTACTGGGTCTTCCTTTAGTTGATTTGAACTGCCTTAACTTCCTTTTCTCCTTCTTCCTCTGGAACACTTTCATTTTTTCCCTTTCTTGACAATCACTCTGCTCTTTCTCGCTCACACTGGAATTTAATTCTCGTCTTTTCTGCTCTAGTTTTACCTTAGCTAACATTACTCTATCTGTCAGTGATTCTAACCCTGTTTGAGTCTTCAGCTTCAAGTGAAAAATGGTTGTCCACAAGTCTTAGGAATTCAGGTTTCCGAGCTTTTGGATGGAGAGAAATCCCGAACTGTCCAGCTATATTACTCAACTTTTCAACAGATTGGGGTTTTAACCTGTACCAAGTTATTTCAGTCTGCATGCAACTCCCTTATTGCGAATGTAACTGATTTATTCAAAAAGGGAGAGAGCCAGAAATCAGGAAAAATTATGAGGGGCATTGATAGGGTAGGTAGGAAGAAACGTTTCCCTTAGCGGAGGTGTCAATAACCAGGGGGGCATTGATTTAAGCTTAGGGATAGGCAGTTTAGAGGGAATTTGAGGGGAAAAATCACCCAGAGGGTGTTTGGAATCTGGAGCACACTACCTGAATGGAAGGAAGAGGCAGGACTCTTACAACATTTACGAAGTATTTAGATGAGCACCTGAAAAGCCATTGTATACAAGGTTACGGGGCAGGTGCTGGAAAATGGGATTAGAATTTACAGGCTTGATGGCCGACACAGATAAAGTGGGGCAAGGGGACTGTTTCTGCGCTGTAAAACTCTGTGCCTCTATGACACTTCTAATTTGCCGTTTGTTGTCGGGTTACGATCTCTAGAACCTCCAGATTTCTGTTGCAGCCAGGTGAGGAGGGGTCCCAGGCTCTCTTCTTGTCCTGTATTTTATTTTATCACAACGGGGTTTATTCCTTTTTAGCACTGGACGTGCTGACCACCTCAGTGAATATTTTACCTTTTACCTTTTGTGATAGTGAAAGAACCAATCAGACAGGTTTTCGTGATTTTAAACATGAGGTGAGTTTATTATACTTTAAAATCTAAACTGAATCTAAATAAAATAACAACAATATAAGGTACACATTCATGCACACACTCACACGCAAATCACACAAACAGGTTATAGAGTGAGAAATAAATTTATATTTGGATTGGAGTCCAGAATAAATTAAAAATAAAAAAAGTCTGTGTGATTGGATAATTCTGTGGTCTGCGCCTTTGCCATCCTTATTTATGAGTGTCATGTCATCTACAAGATTTGAAATTGTTTATTTTTACGTATAAGTCTCCATCACCTGTATATCTATCTACATGTCAGGAAGAGCACTGATTCTAATACTAACCCCTGAGAAACAACATTGTATAATCCCCCTCCCCCAGTCTGAACAATGTCTGTTCACCAAATCTCTGCTTTCTGTCCCTGAGTCAGTGTCATATCCACATTATCACTGTCACAATAATCCACGTCTTCCATTTTCATAACAAGTCTATGAAATGTCATTTGATCACAGGCCTTTTGATAGTCCAGATACATAACAGGAAACACACTATCCTCATCAACACTCACAGTTATGTCATCAACTAACTTGATCAAGATTATCAGACATGATTTTCCATGAACCAATCCGTGCTGTTTGTCATTTATCATCCCATGTTTTTCCAAGAAAGATATATTTTTTGTATTGGTTTACGGCCTCTAGTAATATCCAACCACCGACATTAGACTGACTGGTCAGTAGGTACAGGTTTATCTGATGTCTCCTTTTTAAAGCAGGGTGTAACATTTACAACCCTCCAGTCTTCTGTCATCACTCCCAGATCCAAGGAGGATTGAAAGCTTCTGGCCAGTGCCCGTATTTCCACCATTCCTTCCGTCAACAAACGTCATATATCCCATCTAGACTGGGATCCCATCTAAATCTTCTGCACAATTGTGGTACAAAAAGTATTGGATTGAAAAGGGTTAACATAACCTGTTTGCTCATTGACTGTAATTAATGTCAGTCACTAAGGACCCTAAATGTGTCACTGGAGGGTTTCCCTGTTCCATTAATAAGGGACTCCTTTCAATGTGCCAGCTCATAGTGTCAGCGGAAGCATCACTGTCAGCACGAACAGGGATCCATCACTGCAGAGAGAGAGAGAGGATCGATCAGAATCTGAGAACAATAGATTAGAATGTTGCAACAATGGACAATTTCTCCTCTTCGTTTGGCCTGGTTGCTGCAGATTATTTTTGGATAACATTAGAATTGCGGATCTATTATGCTCTGAAGATGATTCAATTTATTTACTATCCCATCCCCGCTATTATTGGTGTCCCTGGTAAGTCTCTGTATCCAACTATTCGATCTATAAACCATATTTCACTGATCTAGTATTCTTGTCATGTAAAGCTTTGGAAGAGTTAAGCCATTGTCTTCAGTCTCTGTCACAAAGTCCACTCTGCATTAACTATTTGCATTTCCCTCCCTACCCAATGTATGTGGCAGAAACACACTGCAAACCTCCATAAACCACAACCCATCAAGAACTCTGCTGCCTGTATCCAAACTCACACCAAATCCCGATCACCCATCATCCCTGTGCTCACTGATCTACAGTGGCTCCCGGTCTGGCAGCACCTTAATTTAAATATTCTCATTCTTGTGTTCGAATCCCTCCATGGACTCACCCCTCCAATTAGTTTCTTTCTTCTGCACATTTCACAAGTTATTGAAAATCTTAACCCTTCAAGTCTATTTCCTATTCCCTTTTTGAAGTGAGCTGTTTTCACTCCATATGTTCCCCTGACCTGATTTTCACTCTATGACGGCACTGGTGCCAACGCGATGGAACCCTGAACAAGAACAAAGAACAAAGAAAATTATAGCACAGGAACAGGCCCTTCGGCCCTCCAAGCCTGCGCCGATCCAGATATTCTATCTAAACATGTCGCATATTTTATAAGGGTCTGCATCTCTTTGCTTCCTGCCCATTCATGTATCTTTCTAGAAACATCTTAAAAGACGCTATCGTGCCCGCATCTACCACCTCCGCTGGCAATGCATTCCAGGCACCCACCACCCTCTGCATAAAGAACTATCCACGCATATCACCCCTAAACTTTTCCCCTTTCACTTTGAACTCGTGACCTCTTGTAATTGAATCCCCCACTCTGGGAAAAAGCTTCTTGCTATCCACCCTGTCAAAACCTCTCATGATTTTGTACACCTCAATCAGGTCCCCCCTCAACGTCCGTCTTTCTAATGAAAATAATCCTAATCTACTCAACCTCTCTTCATAGCTAGCGCCCTCCATACCAGGCAACATCCTGCTGAACCTCCTCTGCACCCTCTCCAAAGCATCTACATCCTTTTGGTAATGTGGTGACCGGAACTGCACGCAGTATTCCAAATGTGGCCGAACCAAAGTCTTAGACAACTGTAACATGACCTGCCAACCCTTGTACTCAATACCCCGTCCGATGAAGGAAAGCATGCCGTATGCCTTCTTGACCACTTTATTGACCTGCGTTGCCACCTTCAGGGAACAATGGACCTGAACACCCAAATCTCTCTGTACATCAATTTTCCCCAGGACTTTTCCATTTACTGTATAGTTCACTCTTGAATTGGATCTTCCAAAATGCATCACCTCGCATTTGCCCTGATTGAACTCCATCTGCCATTTCTCTGCCCAACTCACCAATCTATTTATATTCTGCTGTATTCACTGACAGTCCCCTTCACTATCTGCCACTCTACCAATCTTAGTGTCGTCTGCAAACTTGCTAATCAGACCACCTATACTTTCCTCCAAATCATTTATGTATATCACAAACAACAGTGGTCCCAGCACGGATCCCTGTGGAACACCATTGATCACACGTCTCCATTTTGAGAAACTCCCTTCCACTGCTAATCTCTGTCTCCTGTTGCCCAGCCAGTTCTTTATCCAAAACAAAAACAAGAAATGCTGGATTCACTCAGCAGGTCTGGCATCATCTGTGGAAAGAGAAGCATAGTTAACGTTTCGGGTCAGTGACCCTTCTTCGGAACCATCTTTATCCATCTGGCTAGTGCACACTGGACCCCATGCGACTTCACTTTCTCCATCAGCCTACCATGGGGAGCCTTATCAAACGCCTTACTGAAGTCCATGTATATGACATCGACAGCCCTTCCCTCATCAATCAACATTGTCACTTCCTCAAAGAATTCTATTAAGTTGGTAAGACATGACCTTCCCTGCACAAAACCATGTTGCCTATCACTGATAAGCCCATTTTTTCCAAATGGGAATAGATCCTATCCCTCAGTATCTTCTCCAGCAGCTTCCCTACCACTGACGTCAGGCTCACCGGTCTATAATTACCAGATTTTCCCTGCTACCCTTCTTAAACAAGGGGACAACATTAACAATTCTCCAGTCCTCCGGGACCTCACCCGTGTTTAAGGATGCTGCAAAGATATCTGTTAAGGCCCCAACTATTTCCTCTCTCGCTTCCCTTAGTAACCTGGGATAGATTCCATCCGGACCTGGGGACTTGTCCACCTTCATGCCTTTCAGAATACCCAACACTTCCTCCCTCCTTATGCCGACTTGACCTGGAGTAATCAAACATCTGTCACTAACCTCAACATCCGTCATGTCCCTCTCCTCGGTGAATACCGATGCAAAGTGCTCGTTTAGAATGTCACCCATTTTCTCTGACTCCACGCATAACTTTCCTCCTTTGTCCTTGAGTGGGCCAATCGTTTCTCTAGTTAGCCTCTTGCTCCTTATATATGAATAAAAGGCTTTGGGATTTTCCTTAACCCTGTTTGCTGAAGATATTTCATGACCCCTTTTAGCCCTCTTAATTCCTCGTTTCAGATTTGTCCTACATTCCCGATATCCTTTCAAAGCTTTGTCTTTCTTCAGCCTCCTAGACCTTATGTATGCTTCCTTTTTCCTCTCGTCTCGTCTCACAATTTCACCTGTCATCCATGGTTCCCTAATCTTGCCATTTCTATCCCTCATTTTCACAGGAACATGTCTCTCCTGCACGCTAATCAACCTCTCCTTAAAAGACTCACACATATCAAATGTGGATTTACCTTCAAACTGATGCTCCCAATCTACATTCCCCAGCTCCTGCCGAAATTTGGTGTAGTTGGCTTTCCTCCTATTTAGCACTCTTCCTTTGGGACCACTCTCGTCTTTGTCCATGAGTATTCTAAAACTTACGGAATTGTGATCACTATTCCCAAAGTAGTCCCCTACTGAAACTTCAACCACCTGGCCGGGCTCATTCCCCAACACCAGGTCCAGTATGGCCCCTTCCCGAGTTGGACTATTTACATACTGCTCTAGAAAACTCTCCTGGATGCTCCTTACAAATTCTGCTCCATCTGGACCTCTAACACTAAGTGAATCCCAGTCAATGTTGGGAAAATTAAAATCTCCTATCACCACCACCCTTTTGCTCCTACATCTTTCCATAATCTGTTTACATATTTGTACCTCTATCTCACGCTCGCTGTTGGGAGGCCTGTAGTACAGCCCCAACATTGTTACCGCACCCTTCCTATTTCTGAGTTCTGCCCATATTGTCTCACTGCTCGAGTCCTCCATATTGCCCTCCTTCAGCACAGCTGTGGTATCCTCTTTGACCAGTACTGCAACTCCTCCACCGCTTTTACCTCCCTCTCTATCCCGCCAGAAGCATCGATATCCTGGGATATTTAGTTGCCAATCATGACCTTCCTCAGCCAAGTCTCAGTAATAGCAATAATATCATACTCCCAGTTACTAATCCAGGCCCTAAATTCATCTGCCTTACCTACTACACTTCTTGCATCAAAACAAATGCACCTCAGACCACCAGTCCCTTTGCGTTCATCATCTGCTCCCTGCCTACTTTTTCCCTTAGTCACGCTGACTTCATTATCTAGTTCCTTGCAGGCTTTAGTTTCTACCACCTTACTGTCCACTGACCTCATTTGGTTCCCATCCCCCTGCCACATTATTTTAAACCCTCCCCAACAGCGTTAGCAAAAGCACCCCCAAGGACATTGGGTCCAGTCCGGCCAAGGTGTAGACCGTCCAATTTGCAATAGTCCCACCTCCCCCAGAACCGGTTCCAATGTCCCAAAAATCTGAACCACTCCCTCCTGCACCATCTCTCAAGCCACGCATTCATCCTGCCTATTCTTTCATTTCTACTCAGACTATCACGTGGCACTGGTAGCAATCCTGAGATTACTCCCTCTGAGGTCCTACTTTTTAACTTGGCTCCTGACTCCCTAAATTCTGCTTGTAGGACCTCATCCCGTTTTTTGCCTATGTCATTGGTGCCTTTGTGCACAATGACAACTGGCTGTTCACCCTCCACTTTCAGAATGTTCTGCAGCCGTTCTGAGACGTCCCTGACCCGTGCACCTGGGATGGCAACATACCATTCGGGAGTCTCGTTTTCGACCACAGAACCGCCTATCTACTCCCCTTACAATCGAATCTGCTATGACTATCGCCCTTCCACTCTTTTTCCCGCCCTTCCTAACATCAGAGCCAGCCACGGTGCCATGAACCTGGCTACTGCTGCCTTCCCCTGATGAGCCATCTCCCTCAACAGTATCCAAAACGGTATACCTGTTTTGGAGGGAGATGACCGCAGGGGACTCCTGCGCTGCCTTCCTGCTCTTTCTCTGCCTTTTGGTCACCCATTCCCTTTCTCCCTCAGCAATCCTAATCTGCGGTGTGACCAATTCGCTAAACGTGCTATCCACGACCTCCTCAGCATCGCGGATGCTCCAAAGTGAGTCCATCCGCAGCTCCAGAACCGTCATTCGGTCTAAAAAGAGCTGCAGCTGGACACACTTCCAGCACGTGAAGGAGTCAGGGACATCAGCCGTGTCCCTGAGCTCCCACATTGAGCAAGAGGAGCATAACACGGGTCTGAGATCTCCTGCCATTTTCAATCTTAAGCTTAAGTTAGTCTTAACTTAGATAAACGAAAAAGGAATGAAAAGTTTTTACCAATCACACGAAAAAAAAAGAAATAGAAAAAGCCTTACCTTATCTGCACACCACCGAGTCCTTTTTTTTTGGTTAGAGGAGGAGGGCGGGTTGGAGACACTACAGATATAGTGTCTCGGGTTCAGCCGCTGCCCAAATATATAGGACTTACTTACCCAGCTGCCACATCGCTCTCCCTGTCGCCGCTGCAAAAAAAAACCAGGATCCATCAAATGATGTGAACTGCACAGCCAGCCACTTCTGGTGTAACCCGCACAGTGCCCCATGGTGGGCAGGGTTCTAGCCTGTGTTTGCCATGCTTATGCTCTTAGTGTGAGGAAGGGTTTCAATTGACGTCAATCAGCCATTCCAATAGCTTTGATGGACTTCTTTGACACTTGGTCTGTGCATGTCCACTGACCGCGGGCGTAGTCACTCTCAGGTGAACACGCATTCAGCAGCACGAGTAACCCTCTCAAGTGTTATTTAAAAGGACCAGGCATCCAACTTACAGGTGAGGGGCTTTTGACTTACTGCTGCTATTGTAAAGATGGTGGAGGTTTTGTGGATGTTTTTCTGGAGGTTGTGTTGGGAGCTGCTGCAGCCATACAGGGAGGACAAAGGATTTGGTGACCCAACTCTGGCCGAGGTATGGGGACTGTAGTTACAGTGTCTCTGGGTCTGTAACATGATCAACAAATGGAGCAGAAGCTGCAGAGAGGGGAAGATCTGTAAAGAGGGGGGAGGAGGGGGCTCTGTCCTACCCACCTCGGGTTTTCCAAGAGCACTTTTCCCACCTACACCTAAACCAGGAGCAGAGTGTGAGGTGACTCTGATTCAATAGGGAAGTGATCACAGTGCTTTGGCACCTCCTGTAATAGGACCTGGAGCCTCAAACTAGGATGAGGAGGGAGTTGTCAGTGGCCGGTAAGGTCCCAGTTTCATTGAACTTCTATGTATCTTTGAAAATTGCTAATAAAACAAACTTAAAGGCTTTGTATCTGAATGCACGAAACATTCAGAATAAAATAAATGACTTTTTTTATAGAGATACAGCATGGAAACAGGCCCTTCGGCCCACCGAATCTGTGCCGACTATCAACCACCCACCCATACTAATCCCACACTAATTCCATATTCTTAGCACATATCCCCACCTGTCCTTATATTTCCCGACCACCGACCTAAACCAGGGTCAATTGCTAATGGCCAATTTGCCTACCAACCTGTCTTTGGCTTGTGGGAGGAAACCGGAGCACCCGGAAGAAACGCACGCAGACACAGGGAGAACTTGCAAACTCCACACAGGCAGCACCCGGAATTGAACCTGGGTCGCTGGAGTTATGAGGCTGCTGTGCTAACCACTGCGCCACTGTGCCGCCCACAAATGAGTTAACAGTGAAAATAGTGATGACTGCGTATGATTTAGTGGCGATTACTGAGACATGGTTGCAGGGAAACCAGGCTTGGGAATTGAATATCTGGAGGAGGTGTAGCTTTGTTAGTAAAGAAAGAGATCAGTGCTGTAATGAGAAATTATATAGGCACTGGAGATCAAGACGTAGAGTCAGTCAGGGTACAAATAAGAAATAGCAAAGGGAAGACGTCCCTGGTGGGAGGAATCTATAGGTCCCCAAACAATAGTTCCACAGTGGTGCACAGTATAAACCAAGAAATACTGCGGGCTTCTGAGAAAGGTACGGCAATAAACATAGGTGATCTTAACATGCATATAGACTGGTTTAATCAAATTGGCAAAGGTAGCCTCAACGGAGAGTTCATTAAATGTATCAGAGATTGTTTTTAAGAGCAATATGTTGTGGAACCAACCAGGGAGCAGGCTATTCTAGATTTGGTATTGTGAAATGAGGTGGGATTAATTAATAATCTCATAGTTCAGGATCCTCCAGGGAAGAGTGATCATAGCATGCTAGAATTTCAAATCCAGTTTGAGGGAGAGAAACTGGAGTCTGGAGTTAAACAAAGGTAATTACATCGGCATGAGGACTTATTTGGCCCAAGTGGACAGGGAAGGAAGTCTAAAAGGTAGGACAGTTGATGAGTAGTGGCAGATGTTAAAGGACATATTCAATTCCTCCCAACTGAAATATATTCCAGAGAGGAAGAAATATTCTAAGAGGGGTAAAAACATCCATGGTTCAGCAAGAAAGTTAAGGATAACATGAATACAAAAACTATACTCGCCATCACAGAGATATGGTTGAGGGAGGGGCAGGATTGGCAGCCCAATATCCCAGGATATAGAATCTTCATATTGAATGGCGGAGCATGCTCGAGGGGCTGAATTGCCTACTCCTGCTCCTAGTTCTTATGTTCTTATAGTTTTATCAGGATCCTTCTAAACAAGAGTGGGTGACGTATCCATTATCTCTCTCTATGTTGTCCATTGATGTATCTGATGTGTGACGGAGGCCATCTATGTTGGGTGAGGTGAATTATACTGTCTGCTCCCTCAGCAGGGAGAAGCAGGATGAGAGATCCCGTGGCTTTCTCAGGATAGCGGGATTCCTGATGGTGTAGGTGGCTCTGCGGGGCCCCCATGTCAATGGGGAGAGGTACAGGAACTGAAAGAACTCTCGCTCCATTAATGTACAGTCGGTGTGTGAGCATGCCCAGTACATCATGTTGGTGAATGTCAACTATCCTGGCAGCAGCCACCATACCTTCATTCTGAAGCAGTCAGCCATTCCCAACACGTCAGGCCTCCATACAGAACCAGAATGTGGCTCATGACCTCTCAACTCTAGACACTCCCCTCCCCCACACAAAACCACCAGATGAAGTAATGCTTACAATGTCTGAACCGCTCGGGGGGAGCCCTCCAGTATTCACTGGAGCAGGTGTCCAAGTTCATGGTGTTCTGCTACACCCTTCACATCATCACCATCATGAGGGCACAGGCATTGACACCAGGAATCCGGAGGCTACCTCAAGAGGAGGAGGAGGACGAGGCAGGGAGGATATTTCCTGGATGCCTTCGACCCGGACAGGCTGTCGGAGAGTCCCTGCTAAGATTCCATTTCCCATAGGACAACTTCCCTTTCCAGCCATGAATTCCCCATTCTCCACCATTACACCCATCTGAGACGCCCCATCACAGTGTCCCCTTGGTCACCAGCCTGCAATAAAAAACACCAACAAAAACCTTTTCATTAACATCTTCATCCAACAAAACTGAATTATTCAGCCTTGTGTATTCCCTTAGTGCCTATCTTATGGGTTCCCTCGACTTGCCTACTGCTCCTACACAGTGTTTCCCAGTGACTGCAGCATGGCTGGTGAAAGGCCTTCGTCCTCGAACAGCTCTGGGCCCTGAGGGCTCGGATTCAGACTGCACCATCTCGACATCGGCAGCATCTCCAGCAATGTTCACATCTGAGTCCTGTGTATTGCAACTCGTTTGTGACCTCACCCTCCGGTGAGCTGCGACATGAACTATCCTTTCCCCCTGGCCTGGCTGCAGCTCACTCACTCAGTGACTCAGCCCATGCAGATTCCGACTCTATATCAGCCTCTAAGGTACACACAGTGTAGGTATTGATCTGGTGACTGTGAGTATCAGACCAATTGATGGGGCTTCACCATCAGTGCTGTGGTGCTGCTCTCTCTCAGTCTCCTGGAGCTGCTGTGACTGGGAAGCTGGCAGTTTTGGGTTATCATTAGAAAGTATAAAATCAGAGGGGGAAGGTTGGCGTGAGGGATTGGGGGTGGGATGGAAAGCAGGAGGTCCATGTTCACACCATCTGCAGCTTGTACATCATCCCAGTCGGCAGGATGAGGGGGAGGTGGGAGTTAAGAAGGGACATCAGGCAGGAGAATAGCATCATCCTGAATGCTCTTGGTGATGCTGGATGCTACGAGCTCTGTCACAGACGGTCCCATGATGTGGAGAACCATCTCCTCCCTCAGGCTCAGGGGATTAAGGTATGTCTGGTCCTGCCAGTTCACTGCTGCTCCCTGTGATTATGGGCCACCTTGTCCTGTAAGAGCGAGGGCAGAATGTCAGTGATTGTGTTGCACTGTGTTTCTGTGATGTGCACTCCATAGCTGAATAGCTGGAGCTAGGTGGAGGCAGTGAGAGGTGGATGTAAGGCTAGCATCAGTGGAAGGTGTGTGAGGGTGAGTTGGAGTATGTGAATATTAGGTATGAGTCCTGAGTGTTATGGTGAATGATGGGGTGTGGTACATTGAGCAGTGTGAGAGGTTGGTGGTGTTGGTGGGTAGGGGATGACATGTGGAGATGAATTCACTGGCATTCACCACCAGTGTGAGCTCATTATACTTCTTCTGGGACTGCTGCCAGGTCCTCGGGGCCAGACTTCCTGCATTGACCTTCCCCCATTCCCTTTGGAGGGCGTTCCTTGAGGGTCTCCACCCCACCCCATGGAAGCATGGCCTCTCTCCCCCTGTCACGCTCCATAACTAAGGCCTCTAGCATCACATCCGTGTACCGCAGAGCCCTCTCACTGCCCTAGTATTCCATTTACCTTGTCCCTAATTGCATCATTCACAGTCAGCAGCAGCAGCCTCCTGTGCTTCAGTAACGATTCCCTTTAAGGGGGATAATCTGCCTTTAAGAGCTGAAACCGGGCTAAAACATGCGCCAGTCTCACACACAGTTAGGCCCCTGTTATACGTGCAGACTGAGGGCAGCGCGGGTCACACTGGGCAGTACGTAGAATTCATGGAACTGAGGAGGCAGCAGGAGTTTGTGTGTAAACTGCCTCCACAGGAACGGGTGCGGGCAGATCATGAGTCACAATCCCTACGCCCGGAAACTGGTGCAACCTTCTCTTTCACACTGTCTCTATTTTAAGTCCTCTCTTTCATCCTTTCTACCTCTTTCTCTCACTCGCTCCCCCCTCTCCTTTTCTCTCTCTCCCTTCACTCTCTCTGTCTCTTGCTCATAGAATCAGAGATTGATGCAGCACAGGAGGGGGCTATTTGACCCATTGTGTCAGTGCTGTCTCTTAGGAAGAGATATCTAATGAGTACCACTCCCCTCTTTCCCCTGACTCCTGCAGTTTTTTTGTTCCTTTTCAGCTATTTGTTAAATTCCCCTATTGAAAAATTTAATGAATCACCTGTGTCTTAATACTGAACTTTCTGACACTGGAAACAGTTTCACATTAATTACCCTATCAAAACCCTTCATGATTTTGAATTCTATATTACATTTCCTCTTACCCTTCACTGCTCTAAAGAGAACAATCCCAGCTTTTCCAATCTCTCCATGTAACTGAATTCCCAGATCCCTGGTACCATTCTAGTAAATCACCTCAGTATCTTCACAAAGTCCTTGACATCCTTACCAAAGTGTGGTGATCAGAATTGGACACAATTCTCCATCTGGGACCGAACCAGTGATGTATAAAAAAATCAGCTTTTTCTCCTGAGTTTTATTACTCTGTATCTCTCTCTAACACCAAGAACACCTCAAGAGAGAAAAAACTCTGACATCGAATCAAGTTGAAGCGTGCACTTGGCCCCAACGAAACAGCAAGACTTAGCAGCAACCAAAGACTCTACATCGAACTCAAAGGGACCATAAATAGAAATCCAGCTATTGCCTCAAAGTTTTCCCTTTTATTCTTTCTACTTTTTCTGTCTCTATCTGCGTGTGTGTCTATCACGTATGCATGCTAGCGTGGTCGCGTCGCATATTTATAGTCATTAACCATATTAGAGTTTAAGGTTAATAAACTTCTACTTCTCTTGTTTAAATCTAAAGAAACCTGTCTGATTATTAACACGACATGCTACCTTTAAAGATCTGTGTGTGTACATCCCAGGTCCCTCTAATCCTGCACTCACTTTTTAATGGTACCATTTACTTCATATTGTTTCTCCTCATACTTCCTACCCAAATCTCTCACTTCACACTTCACTGAGTTAAATTACATCTGCCATGTTCCTGCCCATTTCACCAGTCAGTCACTGTCCTCCTGAAGTCTGTTCCTATCCTTCTCACTGTTTATTAACATTTCTGAGCTTCCTCCCATCTGAAAACATTTGACATTATCCCCTCTGGGCACAAGCCCATTGTATTAACATACAGCAACAGTGATCCCAACAGTGACCCTGGGGAACCCCACTGTGTACTTCCCTCCAGACTGAACAATAACCATTCTCCACTACTCTCTGCTTTCTGTCACTGACCTAATTTAGTTTTAGTTTTTTTAGTTTTAGAGATACAGCACTGAAACAGGCCCTTCGGCCCACCGAGTCTGTGCCGACCATCAACCACCCATTTACACTAATCCTACATTCTTACAACATCCCCACCTGTCCTTATATTTCCCTACCACCTACACTCGGGCAATTTATAATGTCCAACTTACCTACCAACCTGCAAGTCTTTTGGCTTGTGGGAGGAAACCGGAGCACCCGGAGAAAACCCACGCAGACACAGGGAGAACTTGCAAACTCCACACAGTACCCAGAATTGAACCCGGGTCGCTGGAGCTGTGAGGCTTTGGTGCTAACCACTGCGCCACTCTGCCTCATGCTGGTATTGGAAATAAAAGCAGCTGCATTTATATAGCGCCTTTCATGACCACTGGACGTCACAAAGCACCTGACACCCACAGAGTACTTTTTAAAATGTATTCACTCATGTATCTATGAAGCACAGCAAGCTCCCATAAGCAGCAATATGATAATGCTCAGATCTGTTTTTGTGATGTTCATTGAATAATAAATATTGAGCAGGACACTGGGATAATTCCTCTGCTCTGCTTCTAAATAATGCGATGATATTTAACATCCACCTGAGAGGGCAGACGGAGCCTTTAACGTTTCATGGTTTAACGTTTCATTCGATAGACGGCACTTCTGACAGTGCAATACTCTCTCAGTACTCTCACTGCAGTGTCAGCCTTGATTCTTGTGATCAAGTCCTGCAGAGACACTTGATCCTAGAAGCTTGTGACTGAAAGGGGAGAGAGCGACAAATTGAGCCACGGCTGACATTGGCCCTTTGATCCCATGTGTTTCTAATTTGGTAACAAGGCTGGTATGTGGTATTTTATCAAACGCCTGTTGAAAGGATAGGAATATTGTGAAAGTACAGACAGGCACAATCATAGAAACTTAGAATAGCATTACACCAAATGAGACCATTTGGTCCATCAAGTCTGTGCTGGTGCTTTTGAAGAGCTTCCAGTTAATCCCATACCCTGGCTCTTTCCCAGATCCTTCCTTTTTTCTCCTTAAGATATTTATTCAATTCCCTTTTGGAATCTACTATTGACTCTATATCCTTCAGCCTATCAGACAATACATTGAAAATCCTAAACACCCATTGCATAAAAAAATCCTCGTGTCACCTCTGCTTCTTTTTTCCAATCACCGTAAATCTGTGTCCTCTGGTCAATGGCCCCTCACACATTGGAAAGAGTTTCACTTTATTTAATTTATCTAAACCCTTCATAATGTTAAACATCTCTATCAGATCTCCTTTTAAATTTCCCTGCTCTAAGGTGACCAATCCCAGCTACATAACTGTAATCTTTCGTCCCTGGAAAAGTTCGAGTAAAAATCTTTTGTCCCCTCTCCAAAGGTTTCATGTCCTTCCTAAAGTGGTTCCCAGTATTGGACACAATACTCCAGGTGGAGCCGAACTAGTCTTTTCTATAGGTTTAATATAACATCCTGACTATTCTACTCTGTGTCTCTATGAATAAAGCCTAGGAATCTATTTACTTTGTTAACTCTTTGTTAACCTGTCCAGATAACTTCAAAGATTGCATACAAACACCCCAGGTCTCTCTGTTATTCTCACCACCTTTAAATGTGTGCCATGTAGCTTGTATTATCTCTCCTCATTCATCCACATGCAGCTCACCATCACCTTCTCAAGGGCAATTAGGGATGGGCAAAAAATGCCGGTCTAGTCAGCGACACCCACAATCCCATGAATGAATGATATAAATAAAATCTTCCCACAATCGTTCACCTCACACAGCTGCCATGTCAGTTAAATATTAGGAAGACTGAAGCCAGTGTTTTCAAACCCACATCAAACTTTCCCTAGATACAGCCTCCATCCCTGTCCTTGGCAACTGTCTCAGATGAAACCAAACTGTTCACAACCTGCTCTTATACTTGACCCTGCGATGAGCTTCCAGCTAAATATTCACACTATCACTAAAACAGCCTATTTCCACCTCGGTATCATCACCCAGCTTTGCCCCTCTCTTAGCTCTTCTGCTGATGAAACACTCCCCCTTGCCTTTGTTACCTGTTAGGTTGGCAATTCCAACACACTCCTGGCTGGTCTCCCACATTCTACCCTCCATAAACTTGAGGAGATCCAAAACACTGCTGTCCATGTCCTAACTCACACCAAGTCCTGTTCACCCATCACCCACTGTACTCACTGACCTGCATTGGATTCTGGTCAGCAACACATCAATTTTAAAACTCTCAGCCTTATTTACAAATCCCTCATTGCCTCACCCCTCCCTATCTCGGTAATCTCCTCCAGACCTACATCCTCCGAGATATGTGCACTCATCTAATTCTGACCTCTTGAGCATCCCTGAGTTTAATTGCTCTACCATTGGTGGCTGTGCCTTCAGCTGCCGAGGCCCTAAGCTCTGGAAGAGTAGAGCAGAACTTCTTCAAGGTAGGCATTCCTGGAAGAGAAGTGGCAGTGAATAAAATGGCACAGTGGCGCAGTGGTTAGCACTGCAGCCTCACAGCTCCAGGCACCCAGGTTCGATTCCTGGTACTGCCTGTGTGGAGTTTGCAAGTTCTCCCTGTGTCTGCGTGGGTTTTCTCCGGGTGCTCCGGTTTCCTCCCACAAGCCAAAAGACTTGCAGGTTGATAGGTAAATTGGCCATTATAAATTGTCACTAGTATAGGTAGGTGGTAGGGAAATATAGGGACAGGTGGGGATGTTTGGTAGGAATATGGGATTAGTGTTGGATGAGTATAAATGGGTGGTTGATGTTCGGCACAGACTCGGTGGGCCGAAGGGCCTGTTTCAGTGCTGTATCTCTAATCTAAACACTAAAATAAAAGCAAAATACTGTGGATTAGGAACTCTGAAATGAGAAGTCTGACAACATCTGTATAGAGAGAAACATCGTTAACGTTTCAGATCTGTGACAGTGCATCAGAACTGATAAACGTTAGAAATGTAACAGTCTGTAATTTAATCTATCCCCTCTCCGTCCCATCACAGTCCTTCCTTCTTGTTCTTCTTCCCCCTTCCCCTCTTTCACTTGCTCAAAGACTGTTACATTTCTAACGTTTACCAGTTCTGATGGAGGGCCACTGATCTGAAGCATTAACTCTGTTTCTCTCTGCACAGATGCTGCCAGACCTGCTGACAATCTCTGACGCTTACTATTCCCATCCCTAAGCTCTGGAATTCTCTCCCTAAACCCTAAATACTGTAAGTTGCACAGAGTCCAGTTTTAGGGAGTACTGCTTGTGCAGATTACTGAATACAGTAATGTTAATGAGTGATTGAATTTTAAGTGATCTAAGAGTCGATCTCTTCCCAACAATTTGTTAATTTTACATTTAGCATTTCACTTAATTTTAAGCTGAGTTTCTATTTTCTTTCACAGTCTGTTTGTGAGAATTGGACAGTTAATTGATGTTCATGGAAAAGGAAGGTCAGTGTCAGCTTGGATATAAAACTTTCTTAATGACAGAAAACAGTGAGTTGTGGTAAATAGTTGTTTTTTCAGACTGGAGGAAGGTAGACAGTTGTGTTCCCCAAGGTTCAATGGTGGAAACACTGTTTTATTCTGATGTGTATAAATGATTTCGATAATGGAAAACGGAGAAACATCTGAAAATTTGCAGGTGATACCAAACTTGGAGGCGGGGCAGGCATTGAGGTTGATACCAATCGATGTAAGAGGACAGAGATAGGCTAGCAGAATGGGCAGACGAGAGGCAAATGGAATTTAATACAGGCAAATGTGAGGTGATGCATTTTATCAGAAGTAACAGGGAGAGGCAATATACACTTAATGGTAAATTTCGAAAGAGTGTGCAGAGACAGAGGGACATGGGGATCACGTACATAAATCCTTGAAGGTGGGAGGACATATTGAGAGAGTAGTCAGCAAAGCATATGGGATCTTGGGCTTTATAAATAGAGGTAGTGAATACAGAAGAAGGAAAGTTATGTTGAACCTTTATAAAGCTCTGGTTAGTCCACAACTGGAGTACTGCATCCAGTTCTGTTCACCACACTTTAGGAAGGATGTGAGCGTCCTTGACAGGGTGCAGTGTAGATTTACCAGAATGTTTCCAGAGATGGAGGATTTCAGCTCCAAGATTAATCTGGAAAAGCTGGGATTGTTTTCCTTGTAGTAAAGGAGATTGAGGGGAGATTTGATAGAGGCATACAAGATGATGGCATGTTTGGATAAGTTAGAAAGGAACATATGTTCCCATTAACTAATGGTACAAGGACTAGAGTTAAGGTTGTGGGCAGCAATGCAGGGGGATGTCAGGAACAACTTTTTTACACAGCGAGTGGGAATGGCCTGGAAATCACTGTCTATGAGGGTGATGGAAGCAGAGATGGTGAATGATTTCAAAGGTTTATTGGATGGACACTTCAGGGAAATAAACTTGGCGGAAAATAGAGACAGAGCTGGGGAATGAGACTGGCTCGATTTATCGACAAAGGGCTGGCATGGACACGATGGGCCAAATGGCCTCATTCTGTGCTGAAATGACTCTGACTCTACGACTTTCTGACAGGGAATACTATTACTACTGCTTTCCTAAACTGGAAAAGTTTATAATGGACTGGGCAGAATCACCCTGCTGAACCCCGTGATGTAAGTGAAATGTTTGATGCCCCAGAACGTGGTTAACAAACATCCTTCACAAACAGAATGTATCAGTTCAGACCCACTCACAATTCTGAAGTCATTCACAATGTTCACAACCCACAATATTTTTCCTGGTTTTCTCTACATAGGACAGCAGCCACGCTTTTCACTGTGTCCCCACCGCCATGTGGAAAGTCTTGTAAGGGTGTGGAAAGTCTTGTCAGGGTTAAGTGAGATAAGGCACGTTGCCTGGGCGACAGCTGTCTTCAATTGTGTTACTGCTTCCCTGTTCACTTCAGTCCAAAGGGGTTAAAACTGGTCATCATCACCATTAGGTAGTTCATAAAGAGGAGTCACAGTCTCTGCAAATCGAGGGATGAGGGTCCACTGATACCCCACCAGCCTGAGGATAGGACACAGGGCAGTCTTTGAGGTGGACAGGGGTAGATGCTGGATGAGGGTCCACTGATACCCTATCAGCCTGAGGATAGGACACAGGGCAGTCTTTGAGGTGGACAGGGGTAGATGCTGGATGAGGGTCCACTGATACCCTATCAGCCTGAGGATAGGACACAGGGCAGGACTTTGAGGTGGACAGAGGTAGATGCTGGATGAGGGTTCACTGATACCCCACCAGCCTGAGGATAGGACACAGGGCAGTCTTTCAGGTGGACAGGGGTAGATGCTGGATGAGGGTCCACTGATACACCACCAGCCTGAGGATAGGACACAGGGCAGTCTTTCAGGTGGACAGGGGTAGATGCTGAATGAGGGTCCACTGATACCCCAGCAGCCTGAGGATAGGACACAGATCATTCTTTGAGGTGGACAGGGGTAGATGCTGAATGAGGGTTCACTGATACCCCAACAGCCTGAGGATAGGACACAGATCATTCTTTGAGGTGGACAGGGGTAGATGCTGAATGAGGGTTCGCTGATACCCCAGCAGCCTGAGGATAGGGCACACGGCAGTCTTTGAGGTGGGCAGGGGTAGACAGTGTGGAGTTTGCAAGTTCTCCCAGTGACCGCGTGGGTTTCCGTCGGGTGCGCCAGTTTGCTCCCACAGCCAAAGACTTGCAGGTTGATAGGTAACTTGGCCATTGTAAATTGCCCCTAGTGTAGGTACAAAGAACAAAGAACAGTACAGCACAGGAACAGACCATTCTGCCCTCCAAACCTGCGCCGATCTTGATGCCTGCCTAAACTAAAACCTTCTGCACTTCCGGGGACCGTATCCCTCTATTCCCATCCTATTCATGTATTTGTCAAGATACCTCTTAAACAGCGCTATCGTACCTGCTTCCACCACCTCCCCTGGCAGCAAGTTCCAGGCACTCACCACCCTCTGTGTAAAGAACTTGCATCGCACATCCCCTCTAAACTTTGCCCCTCTCATCTTAAACCTATGCCCCCTAGTAACTGACTATTCCACCCTGGCAAAAAGCTTCTGACTATCCACGCTGTCCATGCCGCTCATAACTTTGTAAACCTCTATCATGTCGCCGCTCCACCTCCGTCGTTCCAGTGAAAACAATCCGAGTTTATCCAAGCTCTCGTCATAGCTAATGCCCTCCAGACCAGGCAACATCCTGGTAAACCTCTTCAGTACCCTCTCCAAAGCCTCCAAGTCCTTCTGATAGTGTGGTGACCAGATTTGCACGCTATATTCTAAGTGTAGCCTAACTAAAGTTCTGTACAGCTGCAGCATGACTTGCCAATTTTTATACTCTGTGCCCCGACTGATGAAGGCAAGCATGCTGTATGCCTTCTTGACTACCTTATCCACCTGCGTTGCCACTTTCAGTGACCTGTGGACCTGTACGCCCAGATCTCTCTGCCTGTCAATACTCCTAAGGGTTCTGCCATTTACTGTATACTTCCCACCTGCATTAAATCTTCCAAAATGCATGACCTCACATTTGTCCGGATTAAACTCCATCTGCCATTTCTCCACCCAAGTCTCCAAACAATCTATATCCTGCTGTATCCTCTGACAATCCTCATCACTATCCGCAACTCCACCAACCTTTATGTCGTCCGCAAACTTACTGATCAGACCAGCTACATTTTCCTCCAAATCATTTATATATACTACAAAGAGCAAAGGTCCCAGCACTGATCCCTGCGGAACACCACTAGTCACATCCCTCCATTCAGAAAAAACACCCTTCCACTGATACCCTCTGTCTTCTATGACCGAGCCAGTTCTGTATCCATCTTGCCAGCTCACCTCTGATCCCGTGTGACTTCACCTTTTGTACTAATCTGCCATGAGGGACCTTGTCAAAGGCTTTACTGAAGTCCATATAGATAACATCCACTGCCCTTCCTTCATCAATCATTTTGTCTCTTCCTCAAAAAACTCAATCAAATTAGTGAGACACGACCTCCCCTTCACAAAACCATGCTGCCTCTTGCTAATAAGTTCGTTTGTTTCCAAATGGGAGTAAATCCTGACCCGAAGAATCCTCTCTAATAATGTCCCTACCACTGACGTAATGCTCACCGGCCTTACCGGGTAGTTGGTAGGAGAATGGTGGGGATGTGGTAGGGAGTATGGGATTAATGTAGGATTAGTATAAATGGGTGGTTGTTGGGCGGCACAGTCGCGGTGGGCCGAAGGGCCCGTTTCAGTGCTGTACATCTCTATGACTCTATGACTATGACTGGATGAGGGTCCACTAATACCCCACCAACCTGAGAATACGACACAGGGCAGTCTTTGAGGTGGACAGGGGTAGACACTGGATGGTCTCGACCTGATGTTGGTCTGGGCTGATGCTGGATGATCCAATCTGGACACCAAGAACGGTGACATGATCTAGCGCCAGCTGGGCCTTATGTGGAGGGCCTTTTAGTGCACCTCCAAAAGTAACTGCAGTAGTTCCTGTAAAAGGGTTAAATATGTGGACACTGTCTGTGGTGATTATGAGGAGATCATCGACATATTGCAGCATGCAGGAAGACTGTGAAACACTCATAAGAGCCCCGGCCATACGTTAGTGGGAAATAGTGGGGTTATTGTGGAACCTCTTGTGACAGACATGTCCACGGGTATCACTGCTCCTCAGATGTGAATGTGAATTTAAATTGTTTCTCTAGTTTTACAAGGATATTCCAATAACCCTGAGAGATATCCAGGGTGGAGACGACAGCCCTGCCGCTGGGAATCTGGGAGAGTAGGGTGGGTGTCTCTCAGACAACCGGATTCACACAGGGATGACTGAGTTGTGTTTGTGGTGGTCAATAGTCAGTCACCAGCTGTCACCTTTTTTCTAGCCGGCCAAATGGGGCAGTTAGTAGTGAATGTGTCTTTGTGAACTACACCCTGGTATAACAATGATTGATAGTGTCTGGAATATATGATATAATCTCAGCTCGGAATGAATACTGCTTCATGGAGCATGCAATGGTCAGTTAATTTCTTCAGGTCAGCTCATGTTTGCACAGTCATCTTTATGGGTTGTGAATGCACTCAGCACCGACTCGAGAATCGCCTGTAACTCAGGGTGATCAGAGGTGTCTGGTTCCCACTCCTCTGATATTTTAATCATGAATATCGAGGGTACACTGGACACCAGAGTAGGGGTATGTTTTATGGTTCTACAATATACAAATATACGGATAATAAATTACTGCTTATTCAAAGTGATCGGGCAGAGTCAACATGCTTTTGTGAAACGGAAACCATGTTTAACCAATTTATTGAAGTTCTTTGAAGAAGTAACAGGTGCTGTGGATAAAGGGGAACTGGTGGATGTACTGTACCTTGATTTCCAGAAGGGATTTGATAATGTGCCACATCAAAGTTCATTGTGGAATATAAAAGCTCATGGTGTAGGGGGCAACCTATTGGCATGGATAGAAGATTGGCTAGCTAACAGGAAACAGAGAGTAGGCTTAAATGGATCATTTTCTGTTTGGCAAGATGTAACGAGTGGTGTGTCACAGAGATCTGTGCTGGGGCCTTAACTTTTTACAATTTATATAAATCACTTGGATGAAGGGACCAAAGGTATGGTTGCTAAATTTGCTGATGACAGAAACGTCGGTTGGAAAGTAAGTTGTGACGAGGACACAAGTGAGCCACAAAGGGACAGATAGATTGAGTGTGTGAGCAAAAATCTGGTAAATGTGGGAAAAGGTGAAATTGTCCATTTTGGCAGGATGAATAAAAATTAAGCATATAATCACAATGGTGAGAAATTGCTGAACTCGACCATCCAGGGGGAACTGGGAGTCCTTGTGCATAAATTGCAAAAGGTTAATATGTAGGTATTGCAAGTAATTAGGAAAACTGATAGAATGTTATCGGCTATTGCAGGAGGAATTGAATACAAATGTAGAGAGGTTATGTTTCAGTTACACAGGGCATTGATGAGACCACATCTGGAATACTGTTTACAGTATTGGTCTCCTTATTTAAGGGCAGATGTAAATGCATTCTAAGCAGTTCAGAGAAGGTATACTAGACTAATGCCTGGAATGGGGGTGTTGTCCAATGAGGGAAGGCTGGACAGGCTAGGGTTATATCAGCTGGAGTTTAGAAGAGTAAGAGGCGACTTGATTGAAACTTATAAGATTCTGAGTGTGGGACAAAGCAAGTGAGGGCGACAAAGAGAGAAAGAACTAGAGAGAGAGAGCTCAACGCATCTGCTGCTAAAACCCTCATCCATGCCTTTCTTATCTCGAAACTTGACTATTCTCACACACTCCTGGCTGGTCTCCCACATTCTACTCTCTGTAAACATGTGATCATCCAAAACTCTGCTGGCATCTTCTAATTTACACCAAATTCTGTTCACCCAACATCCCTGTTCTCACTGACCTACATTGGCTCTTCGTCCAGTAACACCTCAATGTTAATATTCTCACTCATGTGATCAAATCCTTCCATGACATCACCCCTCTGATTACCCCAATCCCCTGTCAATTTCCAATATTACTGAAACTTGTTCATCTTAAAGTCTTTTTCAAATTCCCTTTTTAAAGTGAGTTTATTTCCCTCTGCCTCTCCCTGACCACACATTTCATGTCTCCAGCTCCACTCATGCTGTGGAAGCTTGGATCCATAAAATGGTGTGAGCTGCATTGCTGGTCACATCCAGCACATTGTACAGGAAACCTAGGCTGGCCGGGGTGATAGCGTGTGTGTAATATGCGTGTGTCTGTAGTGTGAGGATGGTCTGAATATGGTGTCAATTAACCATTCCAGCAGCTTTGATGTACGTCTTTGAAACTTGGTCCGTGCATGTCTACTGACCACCTGTGTTAGTCACTCTCAGCTGAACAAACATTCAGCAGCACGAAGAACCCCCTCTAGTGTTATTTAAGAGGACCAGACGTCCAACTCACAGGTGAGGGGCTTTTCACTTACTTCTGCTATTGTAAATTTAGTTTAAGTGCTTTGGATGGTTTTCTGGAGGTTGTGTTGTGAGCTGCTGCAGACATTCAGGGAGGACAGAGGATTTGGTGACCCAACTCTGGACGAGGATTGGGGACTGTAGATACCGTGTCTCTGGGTCTGAAACATGACCAAAAAAATGGAGCAGAGGCTGCGGAGAGGGGAATCTCTGTTATGGGCGAGGAGGAGGGGGCTCTGTCCTACCCACCCAGGGTTTTCCATGCGAAACAAGAACAGTGGTCCTAATACCGAGCCCTGGGGAGCACCACTGTATACTCCCATCAAGTCTGGACAACAACCTTTCACCACTGCTCTCTGTTTTCTGTTCTTTCGCCAATATTACATGTTTGGAAGACTAAAGCCATTGGTTTCACTCCCCACTCCAACTCTGTTCCCTTGCTATTGATTCTATCCCTCTCCCTGCTAACAGTCTGAGATTCAGTCTGTTTGCAATCTTGGTGTCACATTTGACCACAAAATGAGCTTTAACCTCATTTTCAGGTATCATTACAGCCGCCTATTTCCACCTCAGTAACATTACCCGACTTCACCCCTGTCTCAGCCCATCTGCTGCTGAAACCTCATTCATGCCTTTGTCACCTCTAGATGTGATCATTCAAACTCACTCCTGGCTGATCTCCCACATTCTACTCTCTGTAAACTTGAGGTCATCCAAAACTCTGCTGCCCATGTCTTAGTTCACACCAAGTCCGGTTCGCCTATCATTGACTGACATTGTCTCCCAGTCCAGCAATGTCTTGATTTTAAAATTCTCCACCTTGTTTCCATTTTCCTCCATGGCCTCGTCCCTTCCTACCTCTGTAATCTCCTCCGGCTCCACAACCCACCGAAATTTCTGTGCTCCTCTAATTCTGGTCTCTTGTGCATCCCTGATTTTAATCACTGCACCACAGGCAGCCGTGCCTTCAGCTGCCGGGGCCCTAAGCTGTGTAATATCTTCCCTGCACCTCTTTGCCTCTCCACATCGCTTTCCTCCGTTAAGGCACTCCTTAAAACCTACCTCTTTGACTAAGCTGTTGGTCATCTGACCTAATATCTCCTGTTGTGTCGCAGCGTTATACTTTGCTTCTTAATGCTCCTGTGGGATGTTTTACAATGTTAAAGGCATTATATAAATATAAGCTGTTGTTGTTGAATTTTGCCAGACATGATTTGCATTAGCATATCCATGTTGCTAGCCACTTACGATAGTTCTCCAAGTAGCAAATATTTTTCTCCTGGGTTGTCACCTTTAGATTTTCCCCCAGTGGTGACACTAGTCTGACTGGTCAATAATTGCAGGGCTTATCCTATCTCTCCTTTTTTAAACAGTTTGTAACATTTGCAACTGTCCAGTCCTCTGTCACCACTCCCATATCCAAGGAGAATTGAATGATTCTGGCCAGTGCCTCTACTATTGCCACCATTCCTTCCCTCAGCAACCCTCATACATCCCATCCAGACTGGGTAAATGTTTTACTTTATTGTGATACAGAAAGTGCTGGATTGAAAGTGGTTAACTGAACCTGTTTGTTCAGTGACTGTAATTAATGTCAGTCTCCATGGATCCTAATTGTGTCACTGGCGGGTTTCCATCTTCTATTAAAATGGGACTCCTTTCAATGTGTTATCCCAGACTGTGAGCTGGAGCATAATCCCGACACTAACATGGATCAGCGGCTCTAGAGAGAGGGAGAGGACGGATCAGAATCTGAGAACAATAGGTTGAATGTTACAACAATTTACAAGAGTTTATCCTGGGATATCTACATTCTTTCGACATATTATGATTGGTTCTCATTAAACTCCCGGATCTATCGCGCACTTCAGATTATTCAATATGTTTACTATCCCTTCCTCGCTATTGTTGGTGTCCCTGGTAATTCTCTCTCTCTCTCTCTCTCTCTGTCTAGCTATTAATTCTATAAACCGTTTTTGACTGCATTACTGCTCCTGTCATTTACTCTGCCCTGCTTGCTGCTGTTATTATTCTTGGGGAATCCCTATCTGCAACTATTAGCTCCATAAACCTTTGCTAATAGTATTACTGTTCTTGTCATTTACTCTCTCATCTTTGCTTCTGCTGCTGTTTCTATTTCCAGCTTGGAGATCTGTAAACCCTGTTTCACTAAAATACGGTTCTGTAATGTAAACTTTGGGAAGAGTGAAGCCCGTGTCATTGGTCTCCATCACAAATTCCATCCCCTATCTGTCAAACTCATCCCCCACCCTGGCTAATGTCTGAGGCTGAACCAGACTGTTTACAACCTCTGAGTTCATCTCCATATTCTCTCCATCATCAACCGTGTCTACTACCACCTCTGGAATATCACTGTCTCCACCACTGCCTCAGCCCATCTGCTGCATAAACCCATATCTGTACCTTTGTTAAATCCACACTTGACTATTCCAAGTCTATCCTGGTCACTCCCAGTTATAAAACTCCATAAACCACAGACCATCCATAACTCTGGGGCTTGTATCCTAACTCACATAAATCCCGATCACCCATCACCCCTGTACTCACTCATCTACATTGTCTCCGGGTCTGGCAACACCTTACTTTTAATATTCTCATTCTTGTGCTTGGATCTCTCCATCGCCCCGCCCCTCCCATTAGTCCCATTCCCCTTCCATTTCACATATTCTTGAAAATCCTATCCCTTCAAATTTATATCCAATTTCCTTTATAATGTGAGTTGCTTAAAATCCCTATCTTCCCTTGCTGTGATATTCAATCTATGGCGCCACTGGTGCCAATGCTACAGTAACCTGATTGCATAAAATGACGTGAACTGCACAGCCGGCTATTTCTATCGTGGTCACCACAGTGCCGCATGCAGGACATTTATCTAGTGTGATCTGCACAGTGTCCCATGCTGGACACTGCTCTAGTGTGGTCACCACAGTGTCCCATGCTGGACAGGGCTCTAGTGTGGTCAGCACCGTGTCCCATGCAGGACACTGCTCTAGTGTGGTCAGCACATTGTCCCATGCTGGACAGGGCTCGAGTGTGGTCAGCACAGTGTCCCATGCTGGGCAGGGATCTAGTGATGTTAGCAACAGTGCCCCATGCTGGACCGGGCTCTAGTGTGGTCAGCACAGTGTCCCATGCTGGGCAGGACTCTAGTGTGATTATCACAGTGCCCCATGCTGGGCAGGGATCTAGTGTGGTCAGCAACAGTGCCCCATGCTGGACCGGGCTCTAGTGTGGTTAGCCCAGTGTCCCATGCTGGGCAGGGCTCCAGTGTGGTCAGCACAGTGCCACATGCTGGGCAGGGATCTAGTGTGGTCAGCAACAGTGCCCCATGCTGGACCGGGCTCTAGTGTGGTCAGCACAGTGTCCCATGCTGGGCAGGGCTCTTGTGTGGTCAGCACAGTGCCCCATGCTGGACATGGCTCTAGTGTGGTCAGCACAGTGCCCCATGCTGGACAGGGCTCTAGTGTGGTCAGCACAGTGCCCCATGCTGGACAGGGCTCTAGTGTGGTCAGCACAGTGCCCCATTCTGGGCAGGGCTCTAGTGTGATCAGCACAGTGCCCCATGCTAGGCAAGGGTCTAGTCCTGTTGTAACATGCATGTGATGCTCATATGAGGAGGGTTTGAATGTGACGTCAGTGAGCGATTCTGACAGCTTTGATGTGCGTCTTTGAAACTTGGTCTGTGCATGTCCACTGACCACCCGTGTTAGTCACTCTCAGCTGGACATACATTCAGCAGCACGAGGAACCCTCTCTAGTGTTATTGAAAAGGACCAGGCATCCAACTTACAGATGAGTGGTTTTGACTTACTTCTGCTGTTGTAAAGTTAGTGGAGGTGCTGTGGATGGTTTTCTGGAGGTTGTGCTCTGAGCTGCTGCAGACGTTCAGGAGGACAGAGGATTTGGTGACCCAACTCTGGAAGAGGTATGGGGACTGTAGGTACAGTGTCTCTGGGTCTGTAACATGAACAACATATGGAGCAGAGGCTGCAGAGAGGGGAAGCTATGTGAAGAGGGAGGAGGAAGTTGAGCTGCCCTACCCACCCCGGGTTTTCCAAGAGCACTTTTCCTATCTACACCTAACCCAGGAGCAATGTGTGAGGTGACTCTGATTCAATAAGGATTTGGTCACAGAGCTGTGTCACCTCCTGTAAGACCACCTGGAGCCTCACACCAGGGTGAGGATGGAGCTGTCAGTGGCGGTTAATGTCACAGTTTCATTGAACTTCTATGGATCTGGATATTTCCAGGCAGAAGCAGGAGACATATCCAACGTAGAGTGGTAGAAATTGATAGATTCATGGAGTCATGTACGACACAGAAGGTGGCCACTCTGCCCCGCTATGACAGCCTCTGTAGAACAATCCAGTCAGTCCCACTCCCCCGCTCAATCCCCGGATCCCTGCAGGCTCATTTACTTCAGGTGTCCATTCAGTTTCCTTTTGAAATCATTGATTGTCTCGGCATGGACAATATCCATGAGGATACCCTCATGAGCAGTGAGTTCCAGCTCATTACCATCCACTGTGTAAAAAAGTTCTTCCTCATATTCCCCTGTATCTCTTATCCAAAACCTTCCATCTGTGTCCCCCGAGTCTGTGTTTCACCAGTTAATGGGAACAGTTTTTCATTGTCTATCTTATCTAAACCTATCATGATCTTGTACGCCTCTATCAAATCTCTCTCAATCTCCTTTACACCAGGGAGAACAACTCCATCTTCTCCAAACTAAACTTGTAACTAAAACCCCCCATCCCTGGAACGATTCTGGTAAATCTCCTCTGCACCCTCTCAAGGACCTTCACATCCTTCCTAAAGTGATGTGACCAGAACTGGACATAGTTCTCTAATTGGGGCCTAACCAAAGCTTTACAAAGTTTCAGCATAACTTCCCTGCTTTTGTATCTTTGCCTCTAATCATGAAGGCCAAGATCTGATAAGCTTTGATTAACACTCTCCTAATATGCCCTTCCAACTTCAAAGATCAATGCATATAGAGTCCCAGGTCCCTCTGTTCCTGCACAATCTTTAGACCTGTGCCATTAAGTCTATATTGCTTTCCTATTCTTTCTGCCAAAATGCATCACCTCACACTCCTCTGTATTAAATTCCACCTGCCACTTCTCTGCGCATTCTGCTAGCCTATCTATATCCTGTTGTAGGCAGTTTGCATCATCCTCACTGTTTACCACTCCTCCAAGTATGGTATCATCGGAAAATTTTGAAATTCTACTTTGAATTCCATGATCCATCTCATTTATATATAACAAAAAAAATGAGTTGGTCCTGGGACTGACCCTTGGAAAACATCACGGTCTTCCGTCCTCCAGAATGAAAAACAACCGTTCACCAGCACTCTGCCCGAACTATCTCTTCTTTGAAGGTAGCCCATTGTTCAGCTCCTGTTTTCCTGCCAAACGTTGACTCTAATTTATTCGCCCCAGCTCAATTTTTACACCGGTTGACTTGTTGAAGTTGAATTTCTCACAGTTAATTATTCTTACTCTGGATTGCTCTTTGTCCTTTCCCATCGTCAACAAAAACCTTATGATACAATGATCACTGTCCCCTAAATGTTCTCCTACTAATACTTAATCCACTTGGGTCCAGCTCATTCTCGAGAACCAGGTCTAGCAGTGCCTCCTTTCTCGTTGGACTAGCAACATATTGTCGTTTAAAAGTTTCCTGCACACACTGTAGTAACTCCTGCCTCCCTTCGCCCTTTACATTACTACTATCCCAGTCCATATTAGGATAATGAGTGTTCCCCCACTGTAACTACTCTATAATTCTTACTTCTTTCAGTACTTTTCTTGCATATTTGTTCCTCCATATCCTTCCCATTAGCTGATGGCCGATAGACAACACCGAGCAATGTAAATGCACCTTTTTTGTTCATTAGCTCTATCCAAATAAATTCTGTCCTTCATCCACCTATGCACCCACCAACCCCCACTCCCATCTCCCCACACACGTCCCCGGGACTTTCACTCTCTCGAGCACTATAATGTTCTCCTTAATCAATACCACCAGCCTTACTCCTTTTCTCCCTTTCCTATTTTTCCTGAACACCTTGTATCCAGGAATATTTAACACCCAGTTCTGCCCTTCTTTGAGCCAGATCTCTGTTATAGCCACAACATCATATTTCCACATGGCAATCTGCACCTGTACCTCACCAGTCTTATTAACCACACTCCGTATTCACATACATGCACATCAACCCTGATCCAAACTTTATTACTTCCTTCCTTACTCAGACCCCAAATAATAACTTTCTAAACCCTACTATAGTGTTATCCATCTCTCCCAATATTCTGTGCACTTTAGAATTCCTCTCTGATGTTTACTCCTGGTTCCCACACCCCTGTCAATTTAGTGTAAACCCTCTCCAATATTATTAACATATCACCCTGCAAGAAAATTAGTCCAGCTCTGTTCAGGTGCAACCGTCCAGCCTGTACAGATCCCACATTCTCCAGAACTGTTCCCAGTGTCCAGGAATCTAAACTTTATCGCTTCTGCAGCATCCTTCCAGCCACACATCCATTTGCACTCTCCTCCTATTTCTATACTTACTCGCACGGGGTACTGGCAGTAATCCGGAGATTACTACATTGAGATGGCTAACTTCTTACCCAGCGCACGGAATTCTGACTGCAGGACCACCTCACTCTTTCTGCCCAGCTCATTCGTACCGATGTGGACTACGACTGCTAGCTGTTCACCACCCCCACCCACCCCCCCAGCCCACCACCTTCATGATGCTCTGCAGCCACTTGGCCCATTGTGTCTCTGATGTCCAAAAAACGACCTCCCCAGCCGAATCCCACCTTCCAGAATTTGGTCCCTAGCTCTGCAGATTAAATCAATTGAGGTGTAGCAAAGTACATTTAAAATGAGATGAGGTTTTCAGCCTCTTCTACCCTTTCACAAAGTGAGTTCCAGACCGCCACCCCACCACACTCTGGGTGATTCTTTTCCTAATCTTCCCTCTACTTTTTCTCCCAATCATTTAAATCCATGCCCTCTTGTCACTGATCTCTCTGCTAAGGTGAATAGACACTTCACCTCCACTCTATGCAGGGCCCTCAGCGTTTTGTACGTTTCAATCAGATCTCCCCTCAGCCTTCTCTGTTCCAAGGAGAACAACCCCAGCCTATCAAATCTTTCCTCATAGCTGCATTTTCCCAGTCCCGGCAAAATGTTTGTAAATCGCCTCTGTACCCTCTCTAGTGCAATTACATCCTTTCTGTAATGAGGTGACCAGAACTCAAGTACTCAAGTTGTGGCCTAACCAATGACGTATACAGTTCCAGCATGATCTCCCTGCTCTTATATTCTATATCTCGGCTAATAAGGGAAAGAATTCCATATGCCTTCTCAACCACCTTATCGACCTATCCTGCTCCCTTCATCTATCTGTGGGCATTCAGTCTAAGGTCTGTCACTTCCTCTACACTTCTCAGTATTCTCCCATTAATCATGCATTCCTTTGCCTTATTTGACCTCCCCAAATGCATCATATCGCACTCATCCAGCCTGAATTCAATTTACCACTTCTCTGCCCATCTGACCAGTCCATCAATATCTTCCTGCAGTGTACAGCTATCCTCCTTGCAATCTACCACACGGTCAATCTTTGTATCGTCTGCAAACTTCTTGATTATGCCCCTACTTTTACTTCCATAGTGTTAATATATGCGACATAAAGCAGGGGTCCCAGTACTGAGCCCTGTGGAATTTGTTTTTTTATTCATTCGTGGGATTTGGACGTCACTGTCTGGGCCTGCATTTATTGCCCAACCCTTATTGCCCTTGAACTGAGTGGCTTGTGAAGCCATTTAAGAGTCCATCACATTGTTGTGGGTCTGGAGTCTCATGTGGCCAGATCAGGTAAGGACTGCAGATCTCCTTCCCTAAAGGACATTTGTGAACCAGATGGGCTTTTCAAACAATCGACAATGGTTTCATGGTTACCATTAGAGTCGCTGTTTAATTCCAGAACTATTAATTGATTTCAAATTTCATTATGTGTCATGGTGGGATTCGAATCCACGTCCCCAGAGTGTTAACCTGGGTTTGCTGGATTTACAAGTGCAGTGACATTGCCACTACACCACTGCCTCCACTAAATCCTTCTGGAAACATCCCTCCAGTCGCAAACACGCTTGTCCCAACAATTACTCTTTCTTTCCTGCCACTGAGCTAATTTTGCATCCACCTTGCTGCATTTCCCTGGATCCCCTGGGATTTTATTTTTAACAAGTTTGCTATGTGGGCCCTTGCCAAAAGTCTTGCTAAGATCCAAGTAGACCGCATCAAATACGTTAAACTCATCTATCGTCCTTGTTACTTCATTAAAAATCATGCAAGTTAGTCACACGATCTTAGCTTAACACGTCTGTGGTGATTATCCTTGATTAACCTATGCCTTTCTAAGTGACAGTTTATCCTGTCTCTCAGAATAGATTCCAATAATTTTCCCACTCTGAGGTTAGACTGGCTGTTCTGTATTTATTCGGTCTATCCTTCGCTCCCTTTTTGATCAGTGGGACAATGTTAGCAGTTCTCCAATCCTCCATCACCACACCTGTATCCAGTGAGAACTGGAAAATCATGGACATACCTTTGGCTATTTCTTCTGTTGCTTCTTTTAACAACCTGGGGTACATTTCATCGCGCCATGGTGATTTATCAACTTTCAATGATGCTAATTCCATTAGTAATTCCTCTCTGCCTATGTTTATCAGATCCAATAATTCATAATCCTCCTCCTTAACTGAAATATCTGCATCGTTCCCCTCTTTTGTGAAGACAGTTACAAAGTATTCATTAAGAACCATATCAGTAACTACTGTCCCTACACATAGGTTCCCTTTTCGGTCATTAATGGGCTCTGCTCTCTCCTTTGTTGTCCTCGTAGCCTTAATGTATTGAAAGAAAAAACAGACATGGGTTCACCTTGATTTTGTTTGCCAATATTTATTTATGATCTCTCCTTGCTTTGGTAAATTCCTTTTTGATATCTGCCTCCACATTCTATATTCCTCTTGGTTTTCTGTTGTACTGAGTTCTCGGTGTGGGACTTAAGCTTGCCTTTCCTGCTGTATCTTACCCTGTAGGCTCCTTGACATCCATGGAGCTGGGGAATGAGACAGACTTGATTTATCTCCAAAGCGCTGGCACCGACTCGATGAGTAGAAATGACCCATTCTGCGCTAGAATTGGCCATGCCACGATGACTCTATGACATGGGTATTCTATTACAACAACTTTCCTATGCTGGGAAAGTTTATAATGGACTGGGCAGTATCACCCTGTTGAACCCCGTGATGTAAGTGAAATGTTTGATGCCCCAGAACATGGTTAACAAATGTCCTTCACAAACAGAGTAAATCAGTTCAGCCCCATTCACAATTCTGCAGTAATTCACAATAGGGAGTAAGTTCGCCTGGTTTTCTCTATATAGGACAACAGCCAGGCATTTCACTGTGTCCACCAAATCCATGTGGAAAGTATTGACAGGGTTAGGTGAGATATGACACGTTGCCTGGGCGACAGATTTCTTTAGTTGTGTTACTGTTTCTGTGCTCTCTTAGTCCAAACGGGATAAACCTGGTCATCATCACCATTCGGTAGTTCATAAAGAGGAGTCACAGTCTCAGCAAATCGAGGGATGAAGGTCCGCTGATACCCCACCAAACTGAGGATAGGACACAGGGCAGTCTTTGAGGTGGTCAGCGGTAGACACTTGATGAGGGGCAATTGATAACCAACAAGCCTGAGGATAGGTCATGGGCAGTCTTTGAGGTGGACAAGGGTAGACACTCACAATGGGTGAGATTCTAAACGAGTACTTTGCATCGGTATTCACCGAGGAGAGGGACATGACGGATCTTGAGGTTAGGGACAGATGTTTGATTACTCTAGGTCAAGTCGGCATAAGGAGGGAGGAAGTGTTGGGTATTCTAAAAGGCATTAAGGTGGACAAGTCCCCAGGTCCGGATGGGATCTATCACAGGTTACAGTGGGAAGCGAGAGAGGAAATAGCTGTGGCCTTAACAGATATCTTTGCAACATCCTTAACCACGGGTGAGGTCCCGGAGGACTGGAGAGTTGCTAATGTTGTCCCCATGATTAAGAAGGGGACCAGGGATAATCCAGGTAATTATAGACCGGTGAGCCTGACGTCAGTGGTAGGGAAGCTGCTGGAGAAGATGCTGAGGGATAGGATCTGGTCCCATTTGGAAGACAATGGGCTTATCAGTGATAGGAAACATGGTTTTGTGGAGGGAAGGTCATGTCTTACCAACTTAATAGAATTCTTTGAGGAAGTGGCAAAGTTGATTGATGAGGGAAGGGCTGTAGATGTCATATACATGGACTTCAGTAAGGCGTTTGATAAGCTTCCCCATGGTAGGCTGATGGAGAAAGTGAAGGCGCATGGGGTCCAAGGTGTACTAGCTAGATGGATAAAGAACTGGCTGGGCAACAGGAGACAGAGAGTAGCAGTGGAAGGGAGTTTCTCAAAATGGACACGTGTGACCAGTGGTGTTCCACGGGGATCCGTGCTGGGACCACTGTTGTTTGTGATATACATAAATGATTTGGAGGAAAGTATAGGCGGTCTGATCAGCAAGTTTGCAGACGACATTAAGTTTGGTGGAGTAGCAGATAGTGAAAGGGACTGTCAGAGAATACAGCAGAATATAAATAGATTGGAGAGTTGGGAAGAGAAATGGCAGATGGAGTTCAATCAGGGCAAATGCGAGGTGATGCATTTTGGAAGACCCAATTCAAGAGTGAACTATACAGTAAATGGAAAAGTCCTGGTGAAAATTGATGCGCAGAGAGATTTGGGTGTTCAGGTCCATTGTTCCCTGAAGGTGGCAACGCAGGTCAATCGAGTGGTCAAGAAGGCATACGGCATGCTTTCCCTCATCGGACGGGGTATTGAGTACAAGAGTTTGCAGATCATGTTACAGTTGTATAGGACTTTGGTTCGGCCACATTTGGAATACTGCGAGCAGTTCTGGTCGCCACAATACCAAAAGGATGTGGATGCTTTGGAGAGGGTGCAGAGGAGGTTCACCAGGATGTTGCCTGGTATGGAGGGCGCTCGCTATGAAGAGAGGTTGAGTAGATTCGGATTATTTTCATTAGAAAGACGGACGTTGAGGGGGGACCTGATTGACGTGTACAAAATCATGAGAGGTATAGACAGGGTGGACAGCAAGAGGCTTTTTCCCAGAGTGGGGGATTCAATTACGAGGGGACACGAGTTCAAAGTGAAAGGGGGAAAGTTTAGGGGGGATATGCGTGGAAAGTTCTTTACGCAGAGGGTGGTGGGTGCCTGGAACGCGTTGCCAGCGGAGGTGGTAGACGCGGGCACGATAGCATCTTTTAAGCTGTATCTAGACAGATACATGAATGGGCAGGAAGTAAAGAGATACAGACCCTTAGAAAATAGGCGACATGTTTAGATAGAGAATTAGGATCGGCGTAGGCTTGGAGGGCCTAAGGGCCTGTTCATGTGCTGTAATGTTCTTTGTTCTTTGTTCTTTGATCTTGATGTTGGTCTGGGCTGATGTTGGATAAGCCAATCTGGACACCTAGAAAGGTGACACGATGTTACACCAGCTGGGCCTTACATGGATGGTCTTTTTGTCCAGCTCCCAAAGTAACTGCAGTAGTTCCTGTAAAAGGGTTAAATGTGTGGACACGGTCTGTGGTGATGAAGAGGAGATCATCGATATATTGCAGCAGCAGGAAGACTGTGAAAGGCTCATAAGGGCCCCGGCCATATTTTTGTGGAACATAGTGGGGTTATTGTGGAACCTCTTCTGACAGACATGTCCAGAGGTATCTCTGGTCCTCAGAAGTGAATGTGAATTTAATTTGTTTCTCTAGTTTTACTGGGATACTCCAATAACCATTAGAGATATCCAGGGTGGTGAAGACAGCCCTGCCGCTGGGAATCCGGGAGAGTAGGGTGGGTGTCTCTCACATAACCGGGTTCACACAGGGGTGACTGAGTTGAGTTTGTGGTGGTCAGTAGTCAGTCACCAGCTGCCATCCGGTTTTCCAACCGGCTAAATCGGGCAGTTAGTAGTGAATGTGTCTTTGTGAACGACACCCTGGTTTAACAATGACCTGATAGTGTCTGGAACATATGATATAATCTCAGCTCGGTATGAATACTGCTTCATGGAGCATGCAATGGTCAGTCAATTTCTTCAGGACTGCTCATGTTTCCACAGTCATTTTTATGGGTTGTGAATACACTCAGCACCGACTCGAGAATCGCCTGTACCTCAGGGTGATCAGAGGTGTCTGATTCACACTCCTCTGATATTTTAATCATGAATGTTGAGGGTACACTGGACACCAGAGTATGGGTATGTTTTAATGTTCTAAAATATACAAATATAGGGATAATCAATTACTGCTGATAACCTTTGAGCACATTACTGCCCAGTAGTCCCTGTCCATTATGCAGGATCATATGAAAGGGAGGCAGGAATTTGACATGAACTCTGTTCCATCTCCTGCACCACTATAAGATCCCAGATTACCCAAAAGGTGGTCGAAGGGTCACTAGAAGTTTATTGAGGAGTGACAGTTCAAATACAGCACAGGATCAGAATAGACAGAGTAGACATACGACCTGTGACTGGTGACAAAGGTTTTCTGGCTATGGATCAGATGTTAGAAGCTGTTATTATGGATATTTATAGCAGAGCACGTAGAGAAATTCAAAGTGATCAAGCAGTGTCAGCATGGTTTTGTGAAAGGAACATCAAGTTTAACCAATTTATTGGAGTTCTTTGAAGAAATTACACGTACTGTGGATAAAGGGGAACCGTTGGATGTAATGTAGTTAGATTTCCAGAAGACACTTGATGACGTGTCACATCAATGGTCATTGCAGAAACTAAATGCTAATGGTGTAGGGGGTAACATATTGACATGGATAGAAAATTGGCTATCCAACAGGAAACAGAGAGTAGGCAAAATGGGTCATTTTCTGTTTGGTAAGATGTAACGAGTCGTGTGCCACAGAGATCAGTGCTGGGGACGTAACTTTTTACAATTTATATAAATGACTTGGATGAAGGGACTCAAGGTATGATTGCTAAATTTTCTGATGAAACAAAGACAGATCGGAACGAAAGTTGTGAAGAAGACATAATTGGGCTGCAAAGGGATATCGATTGCTTACGTTAGTGGGCAAAGATGTGGCAAATGGAGTAAAATGAGGGAAAATGTGGAATTGTCCATTTTATAGGAAGAATAAAAAAGAAACGAATTATCTGAATGGTGAGAGATTGCAGAGCTGGACGATGCAGAGGAACTGGGTGTGCTAGTGCATGAATTGTATAAGTTTATTATGCAGGTACAACAGGTAATCAGGAAACTAATCGAATGTTATCATGTATTACAGAAGGAATTGAATACAAAGGTATGGAGGTTATGTTTCATTTATACAGGACATTGGTGAGACCACATCTGGAGTTCTGTGTAGCTTACTGGTCTCCTTATTTAAGGAGGATGTAAATGTGTTGAAAGCAGTACAGAGAATGTTTACTAGACTAATACCTGGAATGGGTGGGTTGTCTTTTAAGGAAAGGCTGGACAGGCTAGGCTTATATCAGCTGGAGTTTAGAAGATTAAAAGGTGACTTTATTAAAGCATAAGATTCTGAGTGTAGGGTAGAGTAGGTGAGGGCCACAAAGAGAGAAACAGAGAGAGAGAGAGAGAGAGACAGCTCAGCTCATCTGCTGTGGAAACCCTCATCAATGCCTTTGTTACCTCGAGACTTGACTATTCTAACGCACTTCTGACAGCTCTCCCACATTCTACAATCTGTAACCTTGTGGTCATCCAAAACTCTGCTGCCATCTTCTAATTTACACCAAATTCTGTTCACCCAACATCACTGCACTCACTGACCGACATTGGCTCTTGGTCGAGTCACACCTCAATTTTATTATTCAAAATCATGTGATCAAATCCCTCCATGTCCTCACCCCTCTGATTATCCCAATCCCCTGCTCATTTCCAATATTCCTGAACTTTATAAAAGTATTTTTCTAATTCCCTTTTTAAAGTGAGTTTATTTCCCTCTGTCTCTCTCCCTGACCACACATTTCATCTCTCCAGCTCCACTGGTGCTGTGGAAGTTTAGATCCATAACCTGATATGAACTGCACTGCTCTTCACATCCAGCACATTGAACAGGACACCCAGGCTGGCCGGGGTGCGAGCGTGGGTGTAACGTGTGTGTGTCTGTAGCGTGAGGAGGGGTCTGAACATGATGTCAATCAGCCATTTCAGCAACTTTGATGTACGTCTTTGAAATTTGGTCGATGCATGTCCACTGACCACCTGTGTTAGTCACTCTCAGCTGAACATACATTCAGCAGCACGAGGAACCTCCTCTAGTATTATTTAAAAGGACCAGGCATCCAACGTACAGGTGAGGGGCTTTTGACTTACTTCTGCTATTGTAAAGTTAGTGGAGGTGCTGTGGATGGTTTTCTGCAGGTTGTGTTGTGAGCTGTGCAGACATTCAGAGAGGAGAGAGGACTTGGAGACCCAACACTGGACGAGGTATGGGGACTGTAGTTACAGTGTCTCTGGGTCTGAAACATGACCAACAAATGGAGAAGAGGCTGCAGAGTGATGGATCTCTGTAAAGAAGGAGGAGGAGGGGGCTCTGCACTACCGACCACGGGTTTTCCAACAGCAAAAGGAGCAGTGGTCATAATATCGAACACTGGGGAACACTACTGTATACGCCCATCGAGTCTGAACAGCAACCTTTCACCACTTCTCTCTGTTTACTGTTCCTGAGCCAATGTTATATCCACACTTTCACTGTCCCTTTAATCCATAGGCTTCAGTTTCCTTAACCTGTCTATTGAATGCCAGTTGATCAAACACCTTTTGAAAGTCCATATATATAACTTCAATCACACCACCCTCATCAACACTCTCCATTGTTTTATCAAAGAACTCCATCAAGTTTACGTCACCACCACCTCTCTCCACTCCTCCACTGTTGTTTAATTATCAGACTGCTTATCCGACACCCAGTACTGGATGAGCAGAAATTTCCCCCAATTAAATATTGGGAAGACTGAAGCCATTGTTTTCACTCCCCACTCCAACTCTGTTCCCTTGCTATTGATTCCATCCCACTCCCTGGTAACAGTCTGAGATTCAGACAGTCTGTTTGCAATCTTGGTGTCACATTTCACCACAAAATGAGCTTTAACCTCATTTTCAGGGTATAATTACAACCGCCTATTTCCTCCTCAGTAACATCGCCTGACGTAACCCCTGTCTCCGCCCATCTGCTGCTAAAACCTCATTCATGCCATCGTCACCTCTCGATGTGACTATTCCAACTCACTCCTGGCTGATCTCCCACATCTACTCTCTGTAAACTTGAGGTCATCCAAAACTCTGCTGCCCATGTCTTAGCTCACACCAAGTCCCTTTCATCTATCACTGACCGACATAGGCTCCCAGTCAAGCAATGTCTTGATTTTAAAATTACCATCCTTGTTTTCATATCCCTCAATGGTCTCGCCTCTCCGTATCTCTGTAATCTCCTCCAGCTCCAGAACCCATCGAGCCATCTGTGTTTCTCGAATTCTGGCCTCTTTTACATCCGTTTAGATGTTTACAAAGTTATGGGCGGCATGGACAGAGTGGATACTCAGAATCTTTTTCCCAGGGTGGAAGAGTCAGTTACTTGGGAACATCGGTTTCAGGTGCGAGGGGCAACGTTTAGAGGGGATGTGCGAGGCAGGTTTTGACACAGAGGGTGGTGAGTGCCTGGAACTTGCTGCCGGGGGAGGTGGTGGAAGCAGATACGATAGCGACGTTTAAGAGACATCTTGACAAATATATGAATAGGAAGGGAATAGAGCGATATGGGCCCCGGAAGTGCAGAAGGTGTTAGTTTCGGCAGGCATCAAGATCGGCGCAGGCTTGGAGGGCCGAATGGCCTGTTCCTGTGCTGTACTGTTCTTTGTTCTTGGTTCTTTGTTATTTTAATCACTGCACCACTGGCGACCGTGCCTTCTGCTGCCGGGGCCCAATCTCTGCAGTATCCTCCCTACACACTTCCGCCTCTCCATCTCGCCTCCCTCCTTTAAGACATTCCTGAAAACTTTCCTCTTTGGCTAAGCTGTTGGTCCTTTGACCTAATATCTCCTGTTGTATGTCAGTTCGTCATTTGCTTCATAATGCTCCTGTGAAGCATCTTGGGATGGTTTAAAGACAATATCTAAATATAGATTGTTGTTGTTGTTGAAGTTCGCCAGACATCATTTGTCTGCAGCATATCCAGGTTGCTAACCACTTACTATCCAATGTTTTTCCAAGCAACAAATATTTTTCTCTTGGGTTGTCACGTCTAAAAAATGTCCCCAGTCGTGACTCTAGTCTGACTGTTCAGTAATTACAGCGTTTATCCCATATCTCCTTTTTTAAGCAGGATGTAACATTTACAATCCTCCAATCCTCTGTCATCACACCCATATCCAAGGAGGATTGGAAGATTCTGGCCAGTGCCTATGCTATTTCCACCATTCCTTCCCTCAGAAACCCCTATAAATCCCATTCACACATGGTAAGAGTTCCAGTTTATTGTGGTCCAAAAAGTGTTGGATTGAAAGTGGTTAACAGAAACTGTTTGTTCAGTGAGTGTAATTAATGTCAGTCTCCATGGACCCTGATTGTGTCACAGGAGGGTTTCCCTCTTCTATTAATAAGGGACTCCTTTCAATGTGTTATCATACTGTCAGCGGGAGCATCACGCCCGGCACTCACAGGGATCAGCGGCTCCAGAGAGAGGGAGAGGATAGATCAGAGTCTGAGAACAATGGGTCAGAGTCTGAGAACAATGGGTCAGAGTCTGAGAACAATGGGTCAGAGTCTGAGAACAATGGGTCAGAATCTGAGAACAATGGGTCAAATCTGAGAACAATGGGTCAGAATCTGAGAACAATGGGTCAGAATCTGAGAACAATTGATTGGAATGTTACAACAATGAGCAAGAGTTTATCCTCAGAACTTCACGATCTTTCTACACATTATGATCGGTTCTCATTAGACTTTCGCATCTACCTCGCACTTCGGATTGCTCAATCCATTTATTATCCCATCCTCGCTCTTGTTGGTGTCCCTGGTTAGTATCTGTTTCCAGGTATTTATTCTGAAAACCATGTTTAACTGTATTACTGTTCCTGTAATTTACTCTACCCTCCTTGCTGCTGTTGTTAATCCCGGTGAATATCTCCAGTAATTACCTTGATTAACCATGTTTAACTGTATTATATTCCTGTAATTTACTCTACCCTCCTTGCTGCTGTTGTTAATCCCGGTGAATATCTCCAGTAATTACCTTGATTAACCATGTTTAACTGCATTACTGCTCCTGTAATTTTCTCTGCCCTCCTTGCTGCTGTTGTTATTTCTGCTGAATCTCTGTCTCCAGAAATCAGCTGTATAAACCACTGCTAACAGTATTTCAGTTCTGGTAATTTACTCTCTCCTCTTTGCTGCTGATACTGTCTCTATTTCCAGCTAGGAGATCTGTAAACCCTGTTTACTGAAATACTGTTCTGGAACGTAAATTGTGGGAAGAGAGAAGCCAGTGTCATTGGTCCATTGGTCTCCATCACAAACTCCATCCCCTATCTGTGAACCACATACCCGATCGTGAGGCTGAACCAGACAGTTTACAACCTCTGTGTTCTATTTTTATCTGACCTGAGTTCATCTTCAAATTCTCTCCATCACCAACCCTTCCGACTACCACCTGAGTAATGTCACCCGTCTCCACCTCTGCCTCAGCCCATCTGCTGCATAAACCCTCATCTGTGCCTTTGTTAAATCCAAACTTGACTATTCCTAATCTATCCTGGTCACCCTCCCAGTTATAAACCTCCATAAACCACAGCCCGTCCAGAACTCTGCTGCCTGTATCCTAAGTCACACCAAATCCCGATCACCCATCACCCCTGTGCTCACTGATCTACATTGGCTCCCGGTCTGGCAGCATCTTAATTTTAATTTTATCATTCTTGTGTTTGAATCCCTCCATGGCCTCACCCTTCCATTAGTCCCATTCCCCAGTCCATTTCCCATATTTCTGCAAATAATATGCCTTCAATCTTTTCTCAATTCTCTTTTTAAAGTGAATTTCTTTCTCTCTGTATCTGTCCCTCGCCAAGATTTGCAACTCTACAGAACCAGCAGTGCTGACGACACAGAAGCTGGAACCCATAAAATGATGTGAACCACACACCAGCCACTTCTAGTGTGGTCAGCACAGTGCCCCATGGTGGGCAGTACACTGGTATGGTCAGCACAGTGCCCCATGGTGGGCAGGGCTCTAGCGAGTCGTACTATGTTTGTGATGCTCATGTGAGGATGATTTTGAATGTGACTTTAATGTACCAACCAGACAGCTTTGATGTACGTCTTTGAAATCTGGTCTCTGCATGTTCACTGACCGCCTGTTTTAGTCAATGTCAGTTGAATATACATTTAGCATCACAATGAATCCCCTCTAATGTTATTTAAATGGACCAGGCATCCAACTTACAGGTGAGGGCTTTTGACTTACTTATGCTATTGTAAAGTTAGTGGAGGTGCTGTGGATGGTTTTCCGGAGGTTGTGTTGTGAGCTGCTGCAGACATTCAGGGAGGACAGAGGATTTGGTGACCCAACACTCGACGGGGTATGGGGACTGTAGTTACGGTGTCTCTGGGTCTGTTACATGACCAACAAATGGAGCAGAGGCTGCAGAGAGGGGAAGTTCTGTAAAGCGGGAGGAGAAGGGGGCTCTGCCCTACCCATCCCGGGTTTTCTAAGAACACTTTTCCTTTTCCTATCTACACCTAACCCAGGAGTAGTGTGACTCTGATTCAATAAAGAGATGGTCACAGAGCTGTGTCATCTCCTGCAACACGACCTGGAGCCTCACACCAGGGTGAGGACGGAGCTGTCAGTGCCTGTTAAGGTCACAGTTTCTTTGAACTTCTATGTATCTGGATCTTTCCAGGCAGGAGCAGGAAACATATCAAACATAGAGTCATAGAGAGTGGTAGATACATTTATGACACAGAGGAAGGCCAGTCGGCCTCTCTGTGCCAGATCTCTGTGGAATAATCCAGTCGGTTCCACTCCCCCGCTCAATCCCCGTATCTCTGCAAGTTCATTTCCTTCTGGTGTCCATCCAGTTTCTTTCTGAAATCATTGATTGTCTCGGCTTCCACCACCCTCATGGGCAGTGAGTTCCAGCTCATTACCATCCACTATGTAAAAAAGTTCTTCCTCATATTTCCCTGCATCTCTTACCCAAAACCTTCCATCTGTGTCCCCCAGTCTGTGTTTCATCAGTTAATGGGAACAAGTTTTTCCTTGTCTATCTTATCTAAGCCTATCATAATCTTGTCCACCTCTGTCAAATCTCTCTCAATTTCCTTTACTCCAGGGAGAGCAACTCCATCTTCTCCAAACTAACCTTGCAGCTAAACCCCACATCCCTGGAACCATTCTGTTAAATCTCCTTTGCACCCTCACAGGGACCTTCACATCATTCCTAAAGTGTGGTGACTAGAACTGTACACAGTTCTCTAGTTGGGGCCGAACCAAAGCTTTATAAAGTTTCAGCATAACTTCCGTGCATTTGTATCTTTGTCTCTAATGATGAAGCCCAAGATCTGATATGTTTTGCTAAACACTCTGCTAATATCTCCTTCCGCCTTCAAAGATCAATACATATGGAGCCCCAGGTCCCTCTGTTCCTGCACAATCTTTAGAACGGTGTCATTAAGTCTATATTGCCTTCCTACTCCTTCTGACAAAATGCATCAGCTCACATTCCTCTGTATTAAATTCTACCTGTCAGTTCTCTGTCCATTCTGCTAGCCTATCTATATCCTGTTGCAGGCAGTTTGTAACATCTTCACAGTTTACTACACCTCCAAGTATGGGATCATCGGAACATTTTGAAATTCTATTCTGTATTCCAAAATACATGTCATCTGTATATAGCTAAAAAAAAAAGCTGTGGTCCTAGCACTGACCCTTGGGGAGCATCACTGTCTACCATGCTCCAGTCTGAAAAGCAACCATTTAACACATTTCTCTTTTTTCTGTCCTCTGGACAATTTTTGATCCAATTGGATGCTATTCCATGAGCTTCAGTTTTGCTAACCAAGCTTTTGTTTGGTTCTTCGTCAAATACTTTGATAAAATCCATGTAGCCAACATCCACCACATTCCCTGCATCAACCTTCTCTGAGCATCAAAATAAATTCAATTAGTTCAGTCAAGCATGATCTGCCATTTAGATATCCGTGCTGACAATCCTTAAATAACTCAAACCTCTCCAAGTGTGTGTTGTCCTTTTTCCCTGATTATTGTTTCTAAAACATTACTCACGACTGATGTTAAACTAACTGACCAGTAGTTGCGAGGCCTGTGTGTTCCCCACTGATAATTCAGGGAGGTGAGGGTGACCATCTATGTCATCAGTTTCTCCCTCAGCAGGGAGAAGCAGGACGAGATATCCCGTGGCTTTGTCAGGATAGCGGGATTCCTGATGGTGTAGGTGTCTCTGCGGGGCCTCCGTGTCGACGGGGAGGGGTACATGAACTGGAGGAACTCTCACTCCATTAATGTACAGTTGGTGTGTGAGCATGCCCAGTACATCATGTTGGTGTACTATCCTGGCAACAGCCACGATACATTCATTCTGATGCAGTCAGCCGGTTCCAACACTTTGGCTGCCATGCAGAACCAGAATGTGGCTCCTCGGAGATGAAAGATTCCATTCTCTAGACACAGCCCATGTTTCTACATCCCCAAACCACCTCCCACCGCCAACCAACCTCACACAATTAACATGTGTATAATGTGAGCAATGGAGTCACCAGGAACATGGTGGAACAAATCATCGGTGTGATGAAGCAATGCTTCCGATGTCTGAACCGCTCGGGGGTGCCCTCCAGTAATCACTGGAGCAGGTGTCCAAGTTCATGGTGTTCTGCTGTACCCTTCATATCATCACCATCATGAGGAAACAGGCATTGGCACCAGGAATCCGGAGGCTACCTCAGGAGGAGGAGGAGGAGACCGGGAGGATATTTACTGGATGCCATCGACCCGGACAGGTATTGGAGACTGTCCCTGCTAAGATTCCAGTTCACATAAGACAACTTCCCTTTCCCACCATGGATCCCCCATTCTCCACCATTACACCCATCTGAGACGCCCCATCACAGTGTCGCCTTGGTCACCATCCTGCAATAAAAACCACCAGCAAAAACCTTTTCATTAACATCTTTATCCAACAACACATTCAATTATACAAACAAAACTGAACTATTCACCCCTGTGTATTCCCTTAGTGCCTGTCTTGTGGCTTCTCTTGACTTGTCTATTGCTCCTACACAGTGTTTCCCCAGTGACTGCAGCATGGCTGGTGGAAGGCTGCTGACTTTCACTGGGGAGACTGCAGATGGCCTTGCAGGACGTCCTCGAGCAGCTCTGGGCCTTGCGGGCTCGTATTTGGATTGCACCACCTCGACATGGGCAGCAGCAGCCTGGGCTGGCTGATGGGTAACAGCAAGGACACTGGTGGAGTGACAGTGAAGGGAAAACAAATGCTATCATCCTGAGAGAGGACAGCAGGTTCATGCTCCACGCAGACACTGTCACTCCCCCGGGGCGACACCTCAGCAATCCTAGTAATCTACTGGATCACAAATTGCTGGACTGCTGTGAGATCCTACAAACCCCTTTGAACACTGAGATCCACAGCCATGATGACAACAGTCTGAACCTGCATGGCAGCAAGCATGGATCTCATGACCTCAGTCTGAGCTTCCTCTGCAGCACTGAGACGTTGGGAGTCTGCCGTCTGTGCTGCAGTGGAAGCTGAGACAATGTTCACCAGACACTGTATCACGGCTGGGTCCGCTAGTGCAGTCATAGAGTTAGTGACCACTTCCACAGGGGAAAGAATGGGGTTCAGGTTCTGTGCAATGTCCTGTGCCACGTTGGAGCCGGACTCCTCCATGTTCCTTGAAAGTGACAACAGACTGTCTGACAGGCCTGTCAATGGACAAAGTATCTCAGTATAGATGTCCATCAGCATTCTCTTGTCTGCTGTTCCAGCAATGTTTACATCTGAGTCCTGTGTATTATAAGTCGTTTGTGACCTCGTCCTCCGGTGAGCTGACACATGAACTATCCTTTCCCCCTGGCCTGGCTGCACCTCACTCGTGCTCGGGGACTCACCACGTGCAGATTCCGACTCTATCCCAGCCTCTAAGATACACACAGTGTAAGTATTTGATCTGGTGACTGTGAGTTTCAGACCAAATGATGGGGCATCACTCTCAGTGTTGTGCTGCTGCTCTCTCTGTCTCCTGGAGCTGCTGTGACTGGGAAGCTGGCAGCTTTGGGTTGTCATTAGAAAGTATAAAATCAGAAGAGGAGGGTTGGGGTGAGGGATTGGGGGTGGGATAGAAAGCATGAATTCATGGTCCCGCCATCTGCAGCTTGTACATCATCCCAGACAGCAGGAGGAGGGGGAGGTGGGAGTTAAGAAGAGACATAAGGCAGATGCATAACATCATGCTGAATGCCGGATGCTACGGGCTCTGTCAAGCCAGTCCCATGATGTGAGGAACCATCTCCTCCCTCAGGCTCAGGGGATAAAGGTCTGCTCGGTCCCCGCCGATTCACTGCTGCTCTCTGTGATTGTCAGCCACCATGTTCTGTAAGAGAGAGGGCAGAATATAAGTGATTGTGTTGCACTGTGTTTGGGTGATGTGCCTACCATAGCTGAATAGCTGGAGATATGTGGAGGCAGTGAGGTGGGTGTGAGGCTGGTATCAGTGGAAGGTGTGTGAGGGTGAGGTGGAGTATGTGAATGTTAGGTGTTAGCCCTGAGTGTTAGGGACTGTTGATGGGTGAGAATTGGGGGTGTGGTACATTGAGCAGTGTGAGAGGTTGGTGGTGTTGGGGGTAGGAGATGTCATGTGGAGATGAATTCACTGACATTGACCACCCGTGTGAGCTCATTAAACTTCTTCTGTCTCTGCTGCCAGGTCCTCAGGGCCAGACCTCTTGCATTGACCTCCCTGGCCACCTGCTCCCATTCCCTTCGGAGGACATTCCTTGAGGGTCTCCAGCCCACTCCACGGAAACATGGCCTCTCTCCTCCTTTCAGACTCCATGACTAAGGCCTCCAACACTACATCCGTGAACAGCAGAGCCCACTCTCTGTCCTAGATTCCATTGACCTTGTCTCCAATTGCAGCGTTCCCAATCAGCAACGGCAGCCTCCTGTGATTCAGTGCAACTTCCCGTTTAGAGGGACAGACTGCCTTGAAGAGCTGAAGCCTGTCTGAAACACGAGCCAGCCTCACACACAGTTAGTCACCTGTTAAACTTGCAGACAGACAGCAGCGCGGGTCGCTTTGTGGTGTACGTCGAATGCATGGAAATGAGGAGGCAGCAGGATGTTTGTGTGTCACCTGTCTCAACAGGAACAGGGACGGGCAGATCATGACTCCTCTGCTGCAAAAGTGATGCAAACACGATTTTTTCGCACTTCCGATTGACCTTTCCCTCTTTCACGTTTTTTATCTTTCCCTCAGTCACTTCACTCTTTGTCTCTTGCTCATAGAATTAGAGATTGGTGCAGCACAGAAAAAGGCTATTCGGCCCATTGTATCAGTACTGTCTCTTCGAAAGAGCTATCGAATTAGCTCCTCTCCCAGCCTCTTTCCCCAGACTCATGTTGCCAATGTGGAAAAACCTTTCCTTCAATCTCAGTCTCTCCCTCTTGCAGCAGTCACACAGCTTCCAGCCTATTCACACAGCCACAGTCAGCTGAACTTCGTTAACTACTCAGCACCTCCAATTAGGCAGCAGCCAACCCCAGTGCTGTACTTGTCCTCCGAGTATTTAATGGGGGACAGTGTCGAGTGAGCTTTACTCTGCATCTAACCTGTACTGACTCTGCCACAAACATGTGTTCATCTAAAACTCTGCTGCCTGTATCTAAACTCAAAGCAAGTCCCGTTCATCCATCACTCCAGTGCTCGTTGACCTACATTGGCCCCTGCTCTGGCAACATCTTGATTTTAAAACTCTCATCCTCATGTTCAAACCTAACTCATTCTGAAATGCCCAGTGATGAAACTGTCTCATCAAAATACTAAATGTTATTTTGTTTGTCAGAACCACAGGGACTGCAGTGGTTCAAGATTCACCATTTTCTCATGGTAACCAGGGATGGGGAAGTAATGCTGGCCTTGTCAGTATCACCCATATCCTGAGAACAAATAGACAGGAAATAAAATAGTAATAAAATCAATGAATTTGTAATTGACGGATTGAAACCAGGCGAGGTCTGTGATCAGAGTGAGACGTCATAACCCAATAAACAAATTGTCAACACAATTTATCTCACCAGCTCCTTGTGTTTGTCTTTCTGCTGTTGTCTTCAGCAGAAAACAAGTAACAATTAATCTCGGGATTAAAAACTGCTGAAAGTCAATTGTGCACATGAGATACGAACTCAATGGTTTCTGTTATCAGACAGTCAGAGAATCACACAGCACAGGAGGAGACCATTTAACAAATCGTCCCAGTTCCAGCTGTTTGAAGGAAATTTTCAATTAATCCTCTCCCCTGTTCTTTTCTCCCAGTCCAGTAAATCACCCTGTTAGTATTGATCCAATTCCCTTTTGAACGTTTCTGTTAAATCTGCTTCCACAACCCTTTCAGGAAGTGAATTCCAAATCATAAACACTCGCTGTGTAAAGAAAAGAAAATCTGCTCATCTCTCCTCTGTTTTTTTGTTAATCAACATGAAACTGTGTTCTCTGGTTACTGACCCTTCATCCAGTCAAACCAGATTATCTTTATTTATTCTAGCAAAACACATCATCATTTTCAGCCCCTCTATTAAATCTCCCTTTTAGCTTCTCTGCTCTAAGGAGAATAATCCCAGATTCTCTCCCCATAACTGAAGTCCCTCATCCCTGTTACCATTCTAGTATAACGCCTAGGTACCATCTCCAAGGCCTTGAAATCTTCATAAAGTGTGGTGTCCAGAATTGGAAACAATATCCCAGCTGAGGCTCAAACAGTCATTTCTAGTCTTAGCGGAATGTTCTTGTGTTTTTTTTAAATTCTTTGCTTCTCGTTATAAAGCTAAGGATCCCGGATGCCTTTTTAAAATCTTCACAACTTGTCCAGCCACCATTGAATATTTGTGTACATACGCACCCATTCTCTGTGCTCCGGTACCATCTATTAAATGGTGCAGTTTAGTTTCTACTCACTCCCCTTATTCTCCCTCACAAAATAATCACTTCCCCAATTCTATGTGTTAAATTTCATTCACCATGTGTATTCTCATTTCACCATCTGACTGTCCACGTCCTCCTGTTGAAGCAGCTACTATCCTTCACACAGGTTACTATTTATTTATTTATTTTTTATTTAGAGAAACAGCACTGAAACAGGCCCTTCGGCCCACCGAGTCTGTGCCGACCATCAACTACCCATTTATACTAATCCTACAATAATTCCATATTCCTCCCACTTCCCCACCTGTCCCTATATTTCCCTACCACCTACCTATACGAGGAGCAATTTATAATGGCCAATTTATCTATCAACCTGCAAGTCTTTGGCATGTGGGAGGAAACCGGAGCACCCGGAGGAAATCCACGCAGACACAGGGAGAACTTGCAAACTCCACACAAGTAGTACCCAGAATTGAACCCGGGTCGCTGGAGCCGTGAGGTTGCAGTGCTAACCACTGGCTTATGCAAATGTTGAGACTCTGCTCTTCACGCGTAAGTCTTTGTCATGTATCAATTTATCTATAAGTCAAGAAGAGTACTGGTTATAATAATGACCCTTGAAAAATTGCACTGTATACTCCCCCTCCTCCACCAGTCTGAACAATGTCTGTTCACTACTTCTCTCTGATTTCTGTCCCTGAGTCAGTGTCATATCCAGACTATCACTGTCACATTAATCCATGTGTTCCACTTTCATAACAAGTCTACGAAATGTCATTTGATCACAGGCCTTTAGAAAGTCTGTTCACATAAGTGTATATACATAATTGCATATGCATGTGCAGGTGTGGAAGATGTTGGTATGGTTCTTAATGAATACTTCGTGTTTCACGTTACAAAAGAGGGGTATGACGCAGATATTGTAGCTAAGGAGGAGGAATATGAAGTATTTGATGTGATATACATAGGGAGAGAGGAGGTATTAATGGGATTAGCATCCTTGAAAGTTGATAAGTCACCAGATCCAGATAAAATGCATCCTATGTTGTTAAAAGAAGCAAGAGAGGAAATAGCAGAGGGTCTGACCATCATTTTCCAGTCGTCAGTGGGTACAGGTGTGGTGCCAGAGGATTGGAGTACTGTTAACATTATAGCTCTGTTTATGAATGGAGCCAGGGTTAGACTGAAAAATTACAGGCCAGTCAGTCTAACCTCAGTAGTGGGCAAATTATTGGAATCTATTCTGCGAGACAGGTTAAACTGTCTGTTAGAAAGGCACAGGCTAATCAAGGATAGTCAGCATGGATTTGTTAAGGGACGCTCCAGTTTGACCAACTTGATTGAATTTTTTGAAGAAGTAACAAGGAAGATAGATGAGGGTAGTGCAGTTCATGTGGTCGACATGGATTTTTTATCAAGGCTTTTGACAAGGTCCCACATGTCAGACTGGTTAAAAAAATAAAATCCCAGGTAATCCAGGGAAATACAGCCAGGTTGATACCAAATTGGCTCAGTGGCAGGAAACAAAGTGTAATTGCTGATGGGTGTTTTATTGACTGGAGGGCTGCTTCCAGTGGCGCTCCACAGGGCTCAGTACTGGGTCCCCTGCTGTTTGTGGTATATATTAACGATTTGGACGTAAATGTAGAAGCATGATCAAGAGGTTTGTCGATGACACACAGATTGGCCATGTGGTAGATAGCGAGGAGGATAGCTGTAGGCTGCAGGAAGATATCGATGGCAGAAAAGTGCCAAATGGGATTCAACCTGATTAAGTATGAGGCGATGTAATTGAGGAGGTCAAATAAGGCAAAGGAATATACGATAAATGGGAACATGTGAGAAGTGTAGAGGAAGTGAGGGACCTTTGGAGTCAATGCCCACATTTACCTGAAGGTAGCAGGACAGGTCGATAAGGTGGTTAAGAAGGCATATGGAATCAATTCCTTTATTAGCCAAAGTATAGAATATAAGAGCACAGAGGTTATGCTGGAACTGTATAACTCTTTGGGTAGACCACAACCTGAGTACTGTGTGCAGCTCTGGTGACCTCATTACAGAAAGGATGTAATTGCACCAGAGAGGGTACAGAGGAGATTTACGAGGATGTTGCCAGGACTGGAAAAATGCAGCTATGAGGAAATATTGGATAGGCTAGGGTTGTTCTCCTTGGAACAGAGCAGGCTGAGGGGAGAACTGATTGAAATGTACAGCATTTTTAGGGGCCTAGATGGAGTGGAGGTGAATGGTCTATCCACCTTAGCAGAGAGGTCAGCGATGAGGGGGCATAGAGTTAAAATGATTGGTGGAAAGATTAGAGGGGAGTTGAGGAAAACACTTGTTCACCCAGAAATAGGAAATTGGCTCGGGGCAGGAAACAAAGGGTAATTGTTCAGGGTATTTTAGAAATTGGAGGGATGTTTCCAGTGGCGTTCCACAAGGCTCAGTACTGTGTCCCCTGCGTTGGTGTGAGTCTGGAACTCACTCCCTGAAAGGGTAGTTCATGCAGGGACCCTCAACCTATTCAAATGAAGTCTGGATATGCAGCTCAAGTTCTGCAATCTGCAGAGTTATTAAACAAATGCTGTAAGGTGGGATTAGAATAGATGGATCGTTTATCGGCTGGCCTCTTTCTGTGCCTTAACCTTTCTTTGTTTCTATGATTCCATTACACGAAACTCGCTATTCTCATTAACACTCACAGTTATGTCCGCAACGAACTCGATCAAGATTAGCAAATGATTTTCCGTTAATCTATCTCTGCTGCTTGTCATTTATTAACCCATGATTTTACAGGCAACACGTGCTTCGTGCTGGGTTACGGCCTCCAGAAGTTTCCAACCACCAACATTAGACTGACTGCTCAGTAGTTACACGGTTTGTCCAACCTCTCCTTTTGTAAACAAGGTGTAAATTTTCAGCCTTCCAGTCCTCTGTCACCACGCCCATATCCAAGGAGGATTCGAAGATTCTGACCAGTGCTGCTGCTGTTTCCACAATTCTTTCCCTCATTGAACCTCAGATATCCTATCCAGACTGGATAAATGTTCTACTTTATTGTGGTACAAAAAGTGTTGGATTGAAAGGAGTTAACTGAACCTGTTTGTTCAGTGACTGTAATTAATGTCAGTCTCCATGGACCATAATTATGTCACTGGAGGGTTTCCATCTTCTATTAATAAGGGTCTCCTTTCAATGCATTATCCCATATTGTCAGCGGGAACATCACCACCGGAATTAACAGGGATCAGCAGCTCCAGAGAGAGAGGGAGAGGATAGATCAGAATCTGAGAACAATAGACTGGAATGTTACAGCAATGGGTCAGAAACTGAGAACAATAGATTGGAATGTTACAACAATGGGTCAGAATCTGAGGATAATAGATTGGAATATTACAACAATGGGTCAGAATCTGAGGATGATAGATTGGAATGTTACAACAAAGGACAGCAGGAGTTTCTCCCATTGGTTTTACTGGCTCACTGCAGATTATGGTTGGATAACATTTGAATGGCGTATCCTTTATGCTCTGAAGATCATTCAATCGATTTATTATCCCATCCTCGCTATTATTGGTGTCCCTGGTAAGTCTCTGTATCCAACTATTAGTTTTATAAACCATATTTCACGGATTTGGAGTTCTTGTCATTTAAATCGTGTCTTCAGTTTCTCTCACAAACTCTATTCCCTATTCACGTTCTACATTCCCTCACTGGCAATTATCTAAGGCTGAACCAGGGAGTTTATAACCTCTGCTATCTATTTCATGCTGATCTGAGTTCATTCCCATATTCTCTCCATCCGCAACCCTGCCTATTGTTCCGGTCAGGTGAGGAGGGGTCACAGTCGCTTCTCTTGTCCTTCCTCTTATTTGACCGCAATAGGGTTTGTCCTTTTTAGAGAGTGGATGTGCTAACCATCTCAGTGAGTATTTTACCGTTTCCCTTTGATGTGATGGTGAAGGAACCTATCGGACAGGGTCTCTTGAGATTAAACACGGAAGCCGTGAATTTATTATGCTTAACAATCTAAACCCGATCGAAATAAAATCATAAAAAGTACACCACACACTTACACACACACTCACGAGAATCACACACAACGATATTACAGAGTGAGAAGTACATTTGTGGTTGGATTGGAGTCCTAAATTAATTTTGGAAAAAAATACTCATTCTGTGATGTTGGTAGATTCGGTGGTCTTCTGGCTCAATTTGTATTCTTGAAGTATTTGGCTGGTCAAAATGCCCTTTGTTGCTGGCCCACGTGGATCAGTGTTTTCTTGGTGGCAGACTTGTGGGTGGCTTTCTTCCCCTGGTGTCTCTGTCTGTAGTAATCTGTAGGCTTGGAGGGTGTTGTTATCTTGACAGAGAGACGGAGAGAGATAGGCGGGATACAGTCCTTCTGCTTGTACACAGTTTGAATCACTGACTTGTCTGTCTTTGTCCAGGGGAAACTCCCAGCTTTCACAGAGATGGACAGAAGGCCGCATGCCTGATACACTGTGTTCTCTGGTCACTTATAATGTGATTCAAGGTTAGGAACTTCTATCTCCCCAGGACTCAGGATACCAGTATTTACACTTGGAGGAGTTTGTTCTTTTAAAGTCAATGTGTCAGGGAGGTCTTGTATGCCGTGTTAATGAATGCAATCTACGGTAATTCGATAACGAGGGCAAGCCAACGTTTTCGCTCCACGCTCATCAGACATGTATCTCCTGTTGGAGATCTTGGAATGTGAAAAGGTGTTTCAGATACCAATTGTGGTGGCAATCTTGGCTCCCAGATTTTTCAAGGCTAACTGTAGGATTTTTTCCATTAAAGTTTACTGTAAGTTTCCAACCGATGAATTAAAATTCCTCATTTGACTTATTGTGTTATCTTGACACCGCTGCAGCACACGGAAAGAAATGTGATAACAGGAACATTTCATTACAGAATTGTGGGAAGAAATAGAGGGAAACACACATTCAATCTCAATAATAACTTCTCAAATTGACACATTAATCTTAGAATTACTGCAGCTGACATTGTCTGTTACAGTTGTGCTGACTTAATTGCGTTGGAGTTTTGTCTGGGATGGTTACGTGTCGGGTTCCACCCTGGACAATTCATCAGCGATTACATTGTTTTTTTTTTCTCTCTTGCAATGAAGCTTGAACCAATCAGGTTCCTGCACATTGATAACCTTTCTCCCGAAACCGACAGTGTGTAATGCATTGTTTATTTTAGCCCCTGTGAGGTGTTTGAGGTTTCATCTGGGCCTTTGTTCTTGCTGAGTTCGGCTTTGAAATTGGTGGGTTTGATTAGCTTTGGGTTTGGGATCTGATCATTGGGTTCTTCAGAGGGTAGATCCACACTGACCTTACTTTTAGCTTTCTGGTGAGGTACACAAGTGCTGTTCACTTGAGGGTATTTTCCCTTCCCTTTTCTCATTACTATGGGGAGAATTCTTTTTCTGATCTTCCCTATGTCCTCTGGGACATTAGTGCTCACAAGTGTCTGTCCGGCTTTCACTGCACTCTCCTACAGCACTTCCACTAGGTCAGCCATCTCCCTCACCATTGTCTTACCTTTTTGGAAACCTTTCTTTGTCCTTGCACGTTTCTGAAAATGCTGTTGGCAGCCTTTTTAGGGTACCTGTTTGGACTGCATTTAAGGAGGAGAGCGTGTGGTCTAATTTCTCTAACATTTCAGGGTTGGCTAATTGGAGAGTAGGGGATTCTAGTTGGGAATCCTCCTGACCCTCCTCTAACGTGTCCTCACTGTCCTTTTCAATCCTTCCCTCCTGACTATCTGACAGATCTGTACTTGTCTGTCCCCTCCAACGCCTTCACTTTTTTTCCTTTGGTCTGCTGTATCAATTAAATAACTTACCTGACTATTCCGTTTGCCACTCGACATGGACCACTGAACTGGGCTTTAAGGGGTTCACTCTGCATTGGGAGGAATAACAATACATGGTCTCTGTCCTGAAATGTTCTAGCCGTGGCATTTTTGCCTGCTTACATTTTCATAGCTATCTGGGAGGTTTTTAGGTATTCCTGAGCCATTGCAGAGGCTCTCGTGAACTATTCCCAGAGCATGGAAATGTTGTCTAACATGGAAGACTCATCCCTGTGTCCCAAAAACTTCTCCGTGATTAGTTAAAGAGGATATCTCATCTCGTGTCCATAAACTAATTCAAAGAGACTAAAGCCAGTGGAATCACTGGATAAGTCCCTGGTAACCAACAGGAGAAATCCCAGCCCTTTGTTAAAGTCATAGTGTTACTCATAGCAGTATGAGCTGATCATTGCCTTTAGGGTCTGGTGGTACCGCTCCAAAGCCCGTTGTGACTGCGGGTGGTAGGCTCAGGAGTTTTGCTGGGTTATGTTCAGATTACCCATGACATTTTCAAAAATACTGTACATTAAATGTGTGCCCAGGTCCATCTGGATCTCAGCAGGCAACCCATATCGTGTAAAGAATTGGTTCAGCCCCTCCACCACTACATTGGCTGAGATAGCTCCTCAGTGAATGGCCTCTGGGTATTGTTCCACTACGTCCATAATGGTGAGAAGATACTGGTAGACCCCACTTTGTTTTCAGCAGGTGTCCCACACAATCCACCAGCACTCTGCTGAAGGGTTCCCCAAAAACTGTATGGGAATTAGGGATGCAGGTTTTACTGCCGGTTGTGGCTTCCGCACAACCTGGCACATGTGACCAGTTTTACAGAGCTCAACCACATCTTCGTGGAACAAATAACAGTACAGCACAGGAACAGGCCATTCGGCCCTCCAAGCCTGCGCCGATCTTGATGCCTGCCTAAACTAAAATCTTCTGCACTTCCGGGGACCGTATCCCTCTATTCCCATCCTATTCATGTATTTGTCAAGATGCCTCTCAAACGTCTCTATGGTACCTGCTTTCACCACCTCCACCGGCAGCAAATTCCAGGCACTCACCATCCTCTGTGTAAAGAACTTGCCTCGCACATCCCCTCTAAACTTTGCCCCTCTCACCGCAAACCTACTTTTCCTAGTAACTGACTCTCCCACCCTGGCAAAAAGCTTCTAACCATCCACTCTGTCCATGCCACTCATAACTTTGTAAACCTCCATCATGTCGCCCCTCCACCGCCGTCGTTCCAGTGAAAACAATCCGAGTTTATCCAACCTCTCCTCATAGCTAATGCTCTCCAGACCAGGCAACATCCTGGTAAACCTCTTCTATACCCTCTCCAAGGCCTCCACGTCCTTCTTGTAGTGTGGCGACCAGAATTGCACACAAAATTCTAAGTGTGGCCTAACTAAGGTTCTGTACAGCTGCAGCATGACTTGCCAATTTTTATACTCTATGCACGGACCGATGAAGGCAGGCATGCTGTATGCCTTCTTGACTACCTTATCCACCTGCGTTGCCATTTTCAGCGACCTGTGGACCTGTACGCCCAGATCTCTCTGCCTGTCAATACTCCTAAGGGTTCTGCCATTGACTGTATACGTCCCACTGCATTAGACCTTCCAAAATGCATTACCTCATATTTGTCCGGATTAAACTCCATCAGCCATTTCTCCGCCCAAGTATCCAACCGATCTATATCCTGCTGTATCCTTTGACAATCCTCATCACTATCCACAACTCCACCAATATTTGTGTTGTCCACAAACTTACTAATCAGATCAGCACCATTTTCCTCCAAATCATTTATAGACACTACAAACAGCAAAGGTCACAGAACTACGGAACACCACAAGTCACAGCGCACCATTCAGATAAACACCCTTCCACTGCTACCCTCTGTCTTCTATGCCCGAGCCAGTTCTGTATCCATCTTGCCAGCTCACCTCTGATCCCGTGTGACTTCACCTTTTGTATCAGTCTGCCATGAGGGACCTTGTCAAAGGCTTTACTGAAGTCCATGTAGAGAACATCCACTGTCATTCCTTCATCAATCATCTTCGTTACTTCCTCAAAAAACTCAATCAAGTTAGTGAGACACGACCTCCCCTTCACAAAACCATGCTGCCTCTCGCTAACAGTTCGTTGGTTTCTAAATGGGAGTAACTCCTGTCCCGAAGAATGCTCTCTAATAATTTCCCTACCACTGACATAAGGCTCACCGGCCTATAATTTCCTGGATTATCCTTAGTAACCTTCTTAAACAAAGGAACAACATTGGCTATTATCCAGACCTCTGGGACCTCACCTGTAGCCAATGAGGATGCAAAGATTTCAATCAAGGACCCAGCAATTTCTTCCCTTGCCTCCCTCAGTATTCTGTGATAGATCCCATCAGGCCCTGGGGACTTATCTACCTTAATGCTTTGCAAGACGCCCAACGCCTCCTTTTTGATAACGACATGACCGAGACTATCTCCACTCCCTTCCATTGGCTTGTCATCCACCAAGTCCTTCTCTTTGGTGAATTGTGAGTTGTGGCCAGTCAAAATGCTCTCTTATGCGGTCTTCGATTTTTCGTACACCGAGATGTCCAGTCAGTGGATGTTCGTGGGACATTCTTAATATTTCTGTAAGGGTCCCCAGCGGCACCACTAGGCGGTGATCCACTGTCCAGTCTTCATCCGCAGGTCTGTGAGCAGGTCTCCACTGCCACATCAGCTCCTCATTCTTTAAATAGTAGCACTCTGCAACTCCCTCTGCTTCACTTTTGGTTTGGACAGTCTGTGCTATTTTTTTAACACAGAGACTCAACTAAGGAGGATCTGTTTAACACATACTTTGGGTCCTCTAACTTCCCAAAGAAGGTTTCAGACAACCAGACAGTAGGGTCATCCGTCTGCTGTGTAATTTCAGGAGATTGTTTGGCCATGGACCGAGTCACCACACAATCAGGGAGAATGCCTGGGATCTTCTTCTGTAAATGTTCTGTCTCTCTGACCTCTTTTGGTGTCTCAAGAACTACTGGGGAAGCTGCCACCTTTTCCCTTGTCAGATCATTACCCAGGAGCAGGTCGACCCATACACCGGTAATCTAGGTACAATTCCCATGGTTACCGGTCCTGAAACCGGGTCACACACCAAGTGCAGCTGATATAAAGGTATGGACATATACTGTCTTCCGATAGCATTCACTCACACTCCAGCATTCACTGTACTCTCTGGAGGAAAGGTGATGCCTTTTCCCAGGTGAAGGGATTGGGTGGCCCCTGTATCCCTCACTATGACGATGGGCTTGCTTGCCCCACTCGAGGGGTATGGGGTCACTTTTCCTTGGAATACATATTCCTGGTAACTCTGGGATTTTGTTAAGTTTTCCACACGCTCGGCGGTAGGTTTACTGGGTCTGACTGCGACAGTTGAAAGCACAGCCTGATCTGCTGTGTTTTCCATCAGGGCCCGTTTTCCTGCACTGCTCTGGTGGACCCTGATTGATCCTACAGGTTTTCCCCGTCACGTCCATTAGTCATCTCGATGGTGATCTGCCTTATTCCAGTGAAAACATACAGATCTTCAGCCATTACTCCTGCTCTCAGTACCGTCCTATTTGGCCTGAGGATGGACCCTTGTGTGTCCCGATTTTCGTTCTTGCCCATGGCTGCTCGGACTCCGATCACCCTTCCACCTTTTATTCTCGGATCTTTGGGGTGACTAGGAACGGAGTTCCCTCTGGGGTTAAGGCTTTGCGTACAAGGGAAAATTCATCAGCCAGAATACCTTTGAACCTTCTGGCCCTCTATGTGGGTTTTACTGGGAGGGGGGCGAGTTTGTGAACTCCTCGAGAGGGATCACCGCTCTGAGGGTTTCGTATGTGGGCTCTATCTTGAGCGCTCATATCATTGGCCAAAAACAAACACAAAAATGGACTGTAAAATCCTCTATAGGTACGGAAAAAGGAAAGGTTTAGCTAAGACAAATGTGGGTCCATTACAGGCAGTGTCAGGAGAATTTATAATGGGGAATTGAGAAATGGCAGAGAAGCTAAATGATTATTTTGTGTCTGCCTGAGGAAGATACAAGAAATCTCCCAGAGTTAGAGATCTAAGGGACTAGGGGGATTGAGGAAGTGAAGGAAATTAGTATGAGTAAGATGGTTAGCTTGGTGAAATTAATGCAGCTGAAGGTTGACAAGTCCCCAGGACCTGATATTCTACATCCCAGAGTGTTGAAAGAGGTAGCTTTGGAAATAGTGGATGCATTGGTGAATATCTTTCAATATTCTGTAGATTCTGGAACTGTTCCTGTAGATTAGAAGATAGAAAATGTCTCCCCAGTATTTAAGAATGGAGGGAGAGAGAAAACAGGGCACTACAGACATGTTCGCCTTACATCAGTCGCTGGGAACAAGCTATACTCTATTCTAAAGAATGTGATAAATGGATCTGATTGGGCAGAGTCAACATGGATATATAAATGGGAAACAATGTTTGACGAACCTGTTGGAGTTATTTGAGGATGTTGCGCACAGATTTGATAAAGGGGAGTCGGTGGACGTGGTATACTTGTATTTTCAGAAGGCTTTTGATAAAGTCCCCGACAGGAGGTTGGTTAGTAAAATTGAAGCACAAGGAATAGGAGATAATGTACTGGCATGGATTAAGGATTAGTTAACAGGCAGAATTGCCGACCACGCTCTGGAAGTGGTTCAAGAGTTCACCTACCTAGGCTCAACTATCACCAGTAACCTGTCTGTAGATGCAGAAATGAACAAGCGCATGGGAAAGGCTTCCACTGCTATGTCCAGACTGGCCAAGAGAGTGTGGGAAAATGGCACACTGACACGGAACACAAAAGTCCGAGTGTATCAGGCCTGTGTCCTCAGTACCTTGCTCTATGGCAGCGAGGCCTGGACAACGTATGTCAGCCAAGAGCGACGTCTCAATTCATTCCATCCTCACTGCCTCCGGAGAATACTTGGCATCAGGTGGCAGGACCGTATCTCCAACACAGAAGTCCTCGAGGCGGCCAATATGCCCGGCTTGTACACACTACTGAATCAGCGGCGCTTGAGATGGCTTGGCCATGTGAGTCACATGGAAGATGGCAGGATCCCCAAAGACACATTGTACAGCGAGCTCGCCACTGGTATCAGACCCTTCGGCCATCCATGTCTCCGCTTTAAAGACGTCTGCAAACGCGACATCAAATCCTGTGACATTGATCACAAGTCGTGGGAGTCAGTTGCCAGCGTTCGCCAGAGCTGGCGGGCAGCCATAAAGACGGGGCTAAAATGTGACGGGTCGAAGAGACTTAGTATTTGGCAGGATAAAGACAGAGGCGCAAGGGGAGAGTCAACTGTGCAACAGCCCCGACAAACAAATTTCTCTGCAGCACCTGTGGAAGAGCCTGTCACTCTAGAATTGGGCTTTATAGCCACTCCAGGCGCTGCTTCAGAAACCACTGACCACCTCCAGGCGCGTATCCATTGTCTCTCGAGATAAGGAGGCCCAAAGAAGAAGAACAGGCAGAAAGCAGAGTAGGAATAAATGAGTCATTCTTGCCTTGGCAGGCTGTGACTAGTGGGGTACTGCAGGGATCAGTGCTTGGGCCCCAGCTGTTCACAATATGTATCAATGACTAGGATGTGGGGACCAATGTAATATTTCCTGGTTTTCAGATGCCAGTAAACTAGATGGGAATGAGTGTTGCGAGGAAGATGCAAAACGGCTTCAAGGGGATTTGGACGGACTTCGTGAGTGGGCAAGAACATGGCAGTTGAAATATAATGTGGAAAGATGTGAGGTTATCCACTTCGGTAGCAGGAACAGATGTGCAGAGTATTTCTTAAACGGTAAGAGAGTAGAAAGTGTAGTTGTACGAAGGGACCTGGATGTCCTCGTCAATAAGTCACTGAAAACAAACATGCAGGTGCAGAAAGCAATTAGGAAGACTAATGGTATGTTAGCCTTTATTGAAGTGGATTTGAGTGCAGTAGTAGTGACGTTTTGCTGCAATTGTATGGAAACTTGGTTAGACTGCCCCTGGAGTAATGTGTGCAGTTTTGCTCCCCTTACCTTAGGAAGGATGTTATGATCATAGAGGGAGTGCAATGACGGTTATTCAGACTTGTTCCGGAGATGGCGGGACCATCCCATGAAGAGAGATTGGGGAAACTGGGCCTGTATTCTCTAGAGTTTCGAAGAATGAGAGGTGATCTCATTGAAACCTACAAAATACTGAAAGTGATAGACAGGGTAGATGCAGCTAACATGTTTCCCCTGGTTGGGGAATCTAGAACCAGGGGAAACAATTTCAAAATAAGTGGAAATCCACTTAGGACAGAGATGAGGAGACATGCCTTTTCTCAGAGGGTTGAGAATCTTTGGAATTCTCTACCCCAGAGGGCTGTGGAAGCTCAGTATTTGAGTATGTTTAAAGCAGAGATTAACAGATTTCTAAATGGAGTCATAGAGTCGTACAGCATAGAAACAGGCCATTCGGCCCTCCGCGTCCGGGCTGACTATGATGCTGATCTATACTAATCCCAACTGCTTGCATTAATTCCACATCCCTCGATGCCTTGTTCATTCAAGTACCTGTCCAGATGCCTCTTAAATGTCGTTACTGTTCCTGTCTCCACCAACTCCTCAGGCAGTTCATTCCAGATACCCACTATTCTTTGTGTGAAACATTTACCTCCTTTTGATCCCTTTAAACCTCCTCCCTCTCAACCTAAATCTACGCACTCTAGTTTTAGTCACCCCTAGCATGGGAAACAGACTCTGGCTATCTACCCTATTTATGCCTCTCATAATTTTATATACCTCTATCATGTCTCCTCTCAGCCTCCTTCGTTCCAGGGAAATCAGAGCCAGCCTATCCAGTCTCTTTATAACTGAAGCCCTTCAAACCAGGCAACATCCTTGTGAATCTTTTCTGCACCCTCTCTCGCTTAATCACAACTTTTGTGTAGTGCGACGACCAGAACTGCCCTCAATACTCCAAATGCGGCCTAACCAATGTTACGTACAAATGTAACATGATGTCCCAATTGGTGGACTCAATGCCCCGGCCTAAATACCAGTGACATAACGGGAAATGGGGATTGTGTCGGAAAAAGGCATTGAAGGGGATGATCAGCTATTATCATACTGAAAGGTGGAACAGGCTCGATGTCCAACTGCAGCTCCTATGTTCCAATGTTCCCAAATTGCTTAACTCTTTCAAACGCCAGGTAGGTTTGGTCAAGCTGCTTTCCAAAGATTCTGAATTTCTGCTGGTCCAGCTCCAGTACTATCTCATATGGGCCCAGGATAGCATTTTCAGTCCTCTCATAATCTGATGAACTTTCATCTTTTCCTATTATTTTATTTTGTGAAACCAGCATCCAGTTCTCTGACGGTCATTGCAGTTGCGTTGAAAATGTTTTAAAAGGAAAGAAAAGTGCTGCCACATCCTCCTCATTGAACTTTAGAATGAACTGGGAGAACTTTAAATGCTCAGCACATGGTCCTGATCTCGGGATAGCTCCGTCAGCAGCTGTGCCTTCACTGGGTGTACTGGGTCTTCATCTAGTTGTTTGAGCCGCCATAATTCCCTTTCCTCCTTCTCCTTCTGGAACACTCTTACTTTTTCCCTTTCTTGACACTCACTCTGCTCTTTCTCGCTCTCTCTGGAATTCCAATTCTAGTCCTTTCTGTTCTAGTTTTACCTTAGCTAACATTACTCTATCTGTTAGTGATTCTAACCCTATTTGAGCCTTCAGCTTCAAGAGAAAAATGGTTGGCCACAAGTCTAATGATTACGTATTCCCTAGCGTTTGGCCGGAGTGTAATCCCTAACCTTCCGGCTACATTACTCAACTTTTTAGCAGACAGGGCGTTTAACCTATACCAAGTTACTTCACTCTGTATGTAACTCCTTTATTGGCAATATAACTCCTTTATTCAAAAAGGGAGGGAGACAGAAAGCAGGAAACTACAGGCCAGTTAGCTTCACGTTTGTCTTGGGGAAAAATTGAGAAGATATTATTAGAGATGATATAGCCAGCACTCAGAACAAATCGAGGTAATCAGGCAGAATCAACCTGGATTTATGAAAGTTAAGTCATGTTTAATCAGTTTGTTGGATTTCTTTGATGGAGTTTCTTTGATGGGAGGAAGTGTTGGGTATTCTAAAAGGCATTAAGGTGGACAAGTCCCCAGGTCCGGATGGGATCTATCCCAGGTTACTATGGGAAGCGAGAGAGGAAATAGTTGGGGCCTTAACAGATATCTTTGCAACATCCTTAAACACGGGTGAGGTCCCGGAGGACTGGAGAATTGCTAATGTTGTCCCCTTGCTTAAGAAGGGTAGCAGGGAAAATCCAGGTAATTATAGACCGGTGAGCCTGACATCAGTGGTAGGGAAGCTGCTGGAGAAGATACTGAGGCATAGGATCTATTCCCATCTGGAAGAAAATGGGCTTATCAGTGATAGGCAACATGGTTTTGTGCAGGGAAGGTCATGTCTTACCAACTTAATAGAATTCTTTGAGGAAGTGACAAAGTTGATTGATGAGGGAAGGGCTGCAGATGTCATATACATGGACTTCAGTAAGGCGTTTGATAAGGTTCCCCATGGTAGGCTGATGGAGAAAGTGAAGGCGCATGGGGTCCAAGGTGTACTAGCTAGATAAATAAAGAACTGGCTGGGCAACAGGAGACAGAGAGTAGCAGTGGAAGGGAGTTTCTCAAAATGGAGACGTGTGACCAGTGGTGTTCCACAGGGATCCGTGCTGGGACCACTGTTGTTTGTGATATACATAAATGATTTGGAGGAAAGTATAGGTGGTCTGATTAGCAAGTTTGCAGACGACACTAAGATTGGTGGAGTAGCAGATACTGAAGGGGACAGTCAGAGAATACAGCAGAATATAGATAGACTGGAGAGTTGGGCAGAGAAATGGCAGATGGAATTCAATCAGGGCAAATGCGAGGTGATGCATTTTGGAAGATCCAATTCAAGAGGGAACTATACAGGAAATGGAAAAGTCCTGGGGAAAATTGATGTCCAGAGAGATTTGGGTGTTCAGGTACATTGTTCCCTGAATCTGGCAACGCAGGTCAATAGAGTGGTCAAGAAGGCATACGGCATGCTTTCCTTCATCGGACGGGGTATTGAGTACAAGAGTTGGCAGGTCATGTTACAGTTGTATAGGACTTTGGTTCGGCCACATTTGGAATACTGCGTGCAGTTCTGGTCGCCACATTACCAAAAGGATGTAGATGCTTTGGAGAGGGTGCAGAGGAGGTTCACCAGGATGTTGCCTGGTATGGAGGGCGCTAGCTATGAAGAGAGGTTGAGTAGATTAGGATTATTTTTATTAGAAAGACGGAGGTTGAGGGGAGACCTGATTGAGGTGTACAAAATCATGAGAGGTATAGACAGGGTGGATAGCAAGAAGCTTTTTCCCAGAGTGGGGGATTCAATTACAAGGGAACATGAGTTCAAAGTGAAAGGGGAAAAGTTTACGGGGGATATGCGTGGAAAGTTCTTTACGCAGAGGGTGGTGGGTGCCTGGAACGCGTTGCCAGCAGAGGTGGTAGACGCGGGCACGATGGAGTCTTTTAAGATGTATCTAGACAGATACATGAATGCGCAGGAAGCAAAGAGATACAGACCCTTAGAAAATAGGCGATAGGTTTAGATAGAGGATTTGGATCGGCGTAGGCTTGGAGGGCCAAAGGGCCTGTTCCTGTGCTGTAATTTTCTTTGTTCTTTGTTCTTTAAGTTACATGTGCTGTGGATGAAGGGGAACCGGTGGATGTACTGCACTTAGATTTCTATAAGGCATTTGATAAGATGCAACATCAAAGTTTATCATGGAAAATAAAAGCTCATGGTGTCGGGGGTAACATATTGGTATGGAAAGAAGATTGACTAGCTAACAGAAAACCCAATGTCAGCATAAATGTGTAATTTTCTGGTTGGTAAGATGAAACGAGTGGTGTACCACAGGGATCTTCAACTTTTTACAATTTATATAAATGAATTGGATGAAGGGACCGAAGGTATGGTTGCTAAATTTTCCCATGACACAAAGATATGTAGGAACCTAAACTGTGAACAGGACATAGGGGACTGCAAAGGAATATAGATAGGTTAAGTGAGTGGGCAAAGACCTGGAAAATGGAGTATACTGCAGGAAAGTGTGAAATTGTCCACTTTGGCAGGAAGAATAAAAAAGAAGCCTGTTATCTAAATGGTGAGAGATTGCAGTGCTCTGAGATGCAGAGGGATCTGGGTGTCCAAGTGCATGAATCACAAAAGGCTAGTAAGCAGGTACAGCACGTAATTGGAAAACTAATAGAATGTTATTGTTTACTGCAAGAGAAATTGAATAGCAAAGTATGGAGGTCATGCTTCAGTTTTACAGGGCATTGGTGAGACCACATCTGGAGTATTGTGTACAGTATTGGTCTCCTTGTTAATAGAATCATGTAAATGTATTGGGGGCAGTAAAGAGAAGGCTTATTAGACTGATACCTGGAATCGGCGGGCCGTCTTATGTGGGAATATTGGACAGGCTGGGCTTGTATCCGCTGGCCTTTAGAAGAGTAAGAGGCGACTTGATTGAAACATATAGGACTCTGAGGGGTCTTGACGGGGTGGATGTGGAAAGGATGTTTCCCATTGTGGGAGAATCTAGAATTAGGGGTCACTATTTAAAAATAAGGGGGTCACCCATTTAACACACAGATGAGGAGATTTTTTTCCTGTGAGGGTCATGTGTTTTTGGAAATCTCTTCCTCAAAAGGCGCTGGAAGCAGAGTCTTTGAATATTTGTAAGGCAGAGGTAGATAGATTATTGATAAGCAAGGGGGTGAAAGGTTATCGGGGGCAGGTGGAAATGTGAAGTCGAGTTTACAATCAGATTAGTCATGATCTTATTGAATGGCAGAGCAGGCCTGAGGGGCCGAGTGCCCTACTCCTGCTCCTAATTCATCTGTTCATATTTTCATAAACTGTGGCTTAGGATGGTACTGTCTCCGAATGTGAACTTTTTAGTGCTGTAGCAGCGAAAGCCACAATAAAACCTACATTGAAATCTTCATTTTTTTCTGGGAATCAATTGTTTTTCCTACTTCTAATTTCTCGTTTGTCATTGGGTTACAATCAATTTCTGTTACAGCCATGTGAGGAGGGTTCCCAGATCCCCTCTTCTCCTATCTCTCATTTGACCACAATAGGGTTTATTCCTTTATCGCATTGGACGTGCTGGCCACCTCAGTGAGTATTTTACCTTATATCTTTATTGTGCTCGTGAAAGAGCAAGTCAGACAGGTTTTCTTGAGATTAAACAAGAGGTGAGTTTATTATACTTAACGATCTAAACTGGATCTGAATAAAATAATAAACATGTACGCTACACATTCACGCACACACTCAAACGAGAATCACACATAAATAAATTAGAGTGAGAAATACATTGGTGTTGGATGAGAGTCCATGATAATTTTTTTAAAAACATATACAGTCTGTGAGGTTGGATAATTCTGTGGTCTGCGCCTTTGCCACCCTTACATATGAGTTTCATGTCATCTGCAGGAGTTGAAATGTTTATTTTTCCATTTAAGTCTATATCATGCATCTATCTATATGTCAGGAACAGCAATGGTTCTCATACTGACCCCTGAGAAACATCACTGTATACTTCTCCACCCCCAGAATAAACAATGTCTGTTCACAACTTCTCTCTGCTTACTGTCGCTGAGTCAATGTCATATCCACACTATCACTGTCACATTAATCCATGTCTTCCATTTTTCATAACAAGTCTATGAAATGTCATTTGATCAGAGGCCTTTTGAAAGTTCATATACATAACACGAAACACGCTGACCTCATCAACACTCACAGTTATGTCATCAACTAACTTGATCAAGATTATCAGACATGATTGGTTATCAAGCTATCCATCCTGTTTGTCATTTATTATCAGATGTTTTTCCAAGAAAGATATATTTTTGAGCTGGGTTATGGCCTCCAGAAATTTCCAATCGCCAACATTAGACTGATTGGTCAGAAGTTACAGGGTTTATCCAATCTCTTTTTTTTTAAAATAGGGTGCATAATTTACCGTACTCCACTCCCCTGTCACTACTCCCATAGCCAAGGAGGAGTGAAAGCTTCTAGCCAGTGACTCTACCACTCCTTCCCTTAACAAACCTCACACATCCCATCCAGTCTGGGTCACTGTTATACTTTATTTTGGAACACTAATTGTTGGTTTGACAGGGGTTAACTGAATCTGTTTGTTTAATGTGTGTAATTAATGTCAGTCTCCATGCACCTTAATTGTGTCATTGGAGAGTTTTCCACTTCCATTAATAAGGGATTTCTTTCAATGTGTTATTCCAAGCCGGGAGCATCACCCCCACACTAACAGCAGCTCCAGAGAGTGGGAAAGGATTGATCAGAATCTGAGAACAATAGATTCGAATTTTACAAAAATGGGCAGCAAGAGTTTATCCCATTGGTTTGGCGAAGTTACTGCAGATTATTATTGGAGAACATTAGAAATGCGAATCTATTATGCACTAAAGATGATTCAAACGATTTACTATCCCATCCTCGCTATTATTGGTGTCCCTGGTAAGTCTCTGTATCCAACTATTAAATCTATAAACCATATGTCACTGACTTGTGTTCTTGTCATGTAAATCCTGGGAATACTAAAGCCTCTGTCTTCAAACTCTCTCACAAAGTCTGCTCCCTATCCACTGTCTATATCGACCTCACTAGCCAATGTCTGAGGCTGAAACAGACAGTTTACAACCTCTATATTCTATTTATACCTGAGCTGAGTTCATCGTCATGTTCTCTCCATCACTTAACCTGCCTACTGCCACTTCTGTAATATCACCCATGTCCACCTCTGTCTCAAACCATCTCCTGCATAAGCCCTCATCTGTGCCTTTGTTAAATCCACACTTGACTATTCCAATTCTGTCCTGGTCACCCTCCCAGTTATAAACCTCCATAAACCACAGACCATCCAGAACTCTGCTGCCTGTAAACTAATATACACCAAATCCCGATCACCCATCACCCCAAATCCTGATCACCCATCACCCCTGTGCTCACTGATCCACATTGGCTCCCGGTCTGGCAGCACCTTAATTTAAATATTCTCATTCATGTGTTTGAATCCCTCCATGGCCTCACCCCTCCAATTAGTCCCATTTCCCTGTCCATATCCCATATTCTTGAAAATCTTATGCATTCAACTCTTTTCCCAATTCCCCATTGAAAGTGAGTTGCTTTTTCTCTCTATTTCCCCCGGCTGTGAATTCCATGCTGGTGCCAATGTTACAGAAACCTTGATCCATAAAATGATGCTATCTGCACAGCCGGCCACTTCTAATGTGGCCAACACAGTGCCCCATGCTGGGCAGGGGACTTGCCCGGGCGTTCTATGTATGTGCTGTTAGTGTAAGGAGGGTTCAAGGTGACGTCAGTGCACCAGCGCAACAATGTTGATGTCTGTCCTTGAAACTTGGTCTGTGGATGTCCACTGACAATCTGTGTTAGTCACTTGTTATTTCAAAGGACCAGGCATCGAACTTACAGGTGAGGGGCTATTGACCTGCTAATGCCATTGTAAAGTTAGTGGAGGTGCTTTGGATGTTTTTCTGGACGTTGTGTTGTGAGCTGCTGCAGACATTCAGGCAGGACAGAGGACTTTGTGACCCAATTCTGGACGAGGTTTGGGGACTGTAGTTACAGTGTCTCTGGGTCTGTAACATGACCAACAGATGGATCAGAGGCTGCAGAGAGGGCAATCTATGTCAAGAGGCAAGAGGAGGGGGCTCTGCCCTACCCACCAGAGAAGCTTGATCCTGCATGGCAGCAAGCATGGATCTCATGACCTCAGTCTGAGCTTCCATTGCAGCACTGAGACGTTGGGTGTCTGCCGTCTGTGCTGCAGTGGAAGCTGAGACAATGGTTACCAGATGCAGTATCATGGCTGGGTCTGCGAGTGATGTCATGGAGTTAGTGACCACTTCCACAGGGGAAAGAATGGGCTTCAATCTCTGTGCAATGTCCTGTGCCATCTTGGAGCCGGACTCCTCCATGTTCCTTGACAGTGATAACAGACTGTCTGACAGGCCTGTCAATGGACAAAGTATCTCAGTGTACATGTCCATCAGCATTCTCCTGTATGCAGTTCCAGCAATGTTCATATCTGAGTCCTGTGTATTATAACTCGTTTGTGACCTCGCCCTCTGGTGAGCTGACACATGGACTATCCTTTCCCCCTGGCCTGGCTGCAGCTCACTTGTGCTCGGTGACTCACCACGTGTAGATTCCGACTCTATACCACCCTCTAAAGCACACACAGTGTAAGTATTTGAACTGTTGGCTGTGAGTATTAGACCAAGTGATGGCGCTTCGCCATCAGTGCTGTGCTGCTGCTCTCTCTCTGTCTCCTGGAGCTGCTGTGACTGGGAAGCTGGTAGTTTTGGGTTATCATTGGAAAGTATAACATTAGAAGGGGAAAGTTGGGGTGAGGGATTGAGGGTGGGATGGAAAGCAGGAGGTCAATGGTCCCACCATCTGAAGCTTGTACATCATCCCAGACAGCAGGATGAGGGGGAGGTGGGAGTTAAGAAGGGACATAAGGCAGGAGCACAGCATCATCCTGAATACTGTCGGTGATGCCGGATGTTACGGGCTCTGTCACAGCCGGTCCCATGATGTGAAGAACCATCTCCTCCCTCAGGCTCAGGGGATGAAGGTATGCCTGGCCCTCGCCGGAACACTGCTGCTCCCTATGATTATGGGCCACCTTGTCCTGTAAGAGAGAGAGCAGAATGGCAGTGATTGTGTTTCACTGTGTTTGGGTGATTTGCCTACCATAGCTGAATAGCTGGAGGTTTGTGGAGGCATTGAGAGGTGGGTGCGAGGCTGGCACCAGTGGAAGATGTGTGAGGGTGAGGTGGAGTAAGTGAATGTTAGGTGTGAGTCCTGAGTGTTAGGGATTGCTGATGGGTGAGTGATGGGGGTGTGGTACATTGAGCAGTGTGAGACGTTGGTTGTGTTGGGGGTAGGAGATGCCATGTGGAGATGAATTCACCGACATTGATCACCCGTGTGAGCTCATTAAACTTCTTCCAACTCTGCTGCCAGGTCCTCGGGGCCGGACTTCTTGCATTGACCTCCCAGGCCACCTGCTCCCATTCCCTTCGGAGAGTGTTACTTGAGGGCCTCGGCCCCACGCTATGAAAACATGGCCTCCCTCCTCCTGTTCCCCTCCATGACTAAGGCCTCCAGCACCACATCCGTGAACTGCAGATGCCTCTCTCAGTCCTAGTATTCCATTTACCTTGTTTCCTATTGCAGAATTCACAGTCAGCAGCACCAGCAGCACACGCAGCCTCCTGTGATTCAGTGCAGCTTCCCTTTAAGAGGGACAGTCTGCCTTTAAAATCTGAATGCTGGCTGAAACACGAGCCAGCCTCACGCACACTTCGCTCCCAGTTAATGTGCAGACAGACATCAGCGTGGGTCACCCTGGGCAGCAAGTAGAATTCATGGAAATGAGGAGAAAGCAGGAGATTTGTGTGTCACCTGCCTCAACAAGTACCGGCACGGGCAGATCATGAATCACAAACCCTACGCACAGAAGGAGGATATTCGGCCCATTGTGTCAGTGCAGTCTCTTTGAAAGAGATATCAAATTAGTTCCTCTCTCCTCCTTTTGACTCACTCCCCAGCTTTTTAAATTCCAATTCATGTATTTGCTGAATTATCTTTTGAAAGATATTATTGAATCTGCTTCCACCATGTTTTCAGGCAGTGAATTCCAGATCCCAACAACTCGCTGTGTAAGAAAATTCTCCTCATTTCACCTTTGGTTCTTTGTCAATTACCTTCAATCTGTGTCTTCTTAATACTGAACTTTCTGACACTGGAAACAGTTTCACATTAATTAACCTATCAAGACCCTTCATAATTTTGAATTCTATATTAAATCTCTCCTTACCCTTCACTGCTCAGAAGAGAACAATCCCAGCTTTTCCAATCTCTCCACGTAACTGAATTCCCAGATACCTGGTACCATTCTTGTAAATCACCTCAGTATATTCACTAAGTGCTTGACATCCTTACCAAAGTGTGGTGATCAGAATTGGACACAATTCTCCAGCTGGGACCTAACCAATGATGGATGAACATCAGCATTTCCTCCTGAGTTTTATTACTCTGTGCCTCTCTCTCTAACACCAAGGACACTACATGTTACATTCAAAGATCTGTGTGTGTGTCCACCCCCAGTCTCTCTAATCCTGCACCCACTTTATAATGGTACCATTGAATTTATATTGTTTCTCCTCATACGTCCTACCCAAATGTCTCACTTCACACTTCACTGTGTTAAATTACATCTGCCATGTTCCTGTCCATTTCACCAGTCAGTCTCTGTCCTGCTGAAGTCTGTTACTATCCATCACACTGTTTATTAACATTTCTGAGATTCCTGCCCTCTGAAAACGTTGAAATTGTCCTCTCTGTACACAAGCCCATTGCATTAACATACATCAACAGTGATTCCAACAGTGACCCTGGGGAACCGCACTTTGTACTTCCCTCCAGACTAAACAACAACCATTCTCCGCTGCTCTCTGCTTTCTGTCACTGACCTAATTTCCTGCATGCTGACATTGAAAATAAAAAAAAGGACTTCCATTTATGTAACGCCTTCATGACCACTGCATGTCGCAAAGCGACTTACAACTAACGAGTACCTTTTACCGTTTTGTCTGTCTTGGAATGCAGGAAAAACACAGCCAATTTCCGCACAGCAAGATCCCACAAGTGGCAGTGTGATCATGATCAGATCTGTTTTTGTAATGTTAATTTGAGGGGTAAATGTTGACCAGGAAACTGGGAATAATTCCCCTGACCTTCTAAATAATTCCATAGGATCTTTACATCCACTTGAGAGGGCAGACGGGGCCTGGCTTTACCTTTTATTTGATGAGGCGGCACCTCGGACAGTGCAGCACTCCCTCAGTACAGGACTGCAGTGTCAGCCTTGATTCTTGTCATCAAGTCCTGCAGTGACACTTGATCCTAGAAGCTTGTGACTGAAAGGGGAGAGAACGACAAACTGAGCCACGGCTGACATGGTCCTTTAATCCCATGTGTTTCTAATTCGGTAACACTGCTGTTATGTGCTACTTTATCAAACAGCTGCTGAAAGGATAGGAATATTGGGAAAGTACAGACAGGAACAATCATAGAATCATAGAATAGCACAGTCCTGAATGATGTCATTCGGCCCATCAAGTCAGTGCTGGCCCTTTCAAAGAGCAATCCAGTTACTCCCACTCCCTGACTCTTTCACTATATCCTAACATTTTTTCTCCTTCAGATATTTATCCAATTCCCTTTTGGGATCAACTATTGAATCTGTATCCATCAGCTTATCAGAGAGTGCATCCCAAATCCAAACCACTCAGAAACAAAAATCCTCATGTCTGCTTCTTTTACCAATCGCCTTAAATCTATGTCTCTGATTACCGGTCCCTTGGATATTGGAAACAGTTTCTCTTTATTTAATTTATCTAAACCCTTCCTAATGTTAAACAGCTCAATTAAATCTCCTCTGAAAGTTCTCTGCTCTAAGCAGAACAACCCCAGCTCCATAACTGTAATCCCTCATGCCTGCACAAATTCTCGTAAAACAGTTCTGTACCCTCTCCGAAGGATTCATGTCCTTCCTAAAGTGTGGTTCCCAGTATTCGACACAAGACTCCAGGTGCAGCTGAACTAGTATTTTATATATGTTTCACATAATGTCCTTGCTTTTGTTCCTTTTGCCTCTATTTATAAACCCGAGAATGCCATATATTTATTAACTGTCTAGTTAACCTTTCCTGCCACCTTCAAAGATTTGTGTACAAATACCCCAAGTGTCTCTGTTATTTCACCACCTTTATAGTTGTACCATTTAACTTGTATTGTCTCTCCTCATTCATCCTTTCAAAATGTATTACCTCACACATCTGCAATGTCAATTAAATATTGAGAAGATTGAAGCCATTGTTTTCTGTCTCCACTCCAAACATTTCCTAGCTACACACTCCATCCCTCTCCTTTGTAAATGCTTGAGACGAAGTCAAACTGTTCAGAAACGTGGTTACATAGTTAACCCTGAGATGCCTGGCGATGGGCTTCCGACCAAATATTCACACCATCAGTAAAACGGCTTATTTCCACCCACGGTGGAGTTGCATTGCAGGTTAAAAAGGAAATTAACGCAATAGTGAGGAAGGATATTAGCTCTGATGATGTGGAGTCTGTATTGGTAGAGCTGAGAAACACTAAGGGGCATAAAACGTGAGTGGGTGTTATATATAGACCCCCAAACTGTGGTGGTGATGTGGGAATGGTCTTAAACAGGAAATTAGAGATGCATGCGATAAAGCAACATCTGTAATTATGGGTGAGTTTAATCTGCATATAGATTGGTCAAATCAAATTTGTCACAATAACGTAGAGGAGGAATTCATGGAATGTATATGGGATGGTTTTCTGGACCAATACTTTGAGGAACCAACTAGAGAACAGGCCATCCCAGACTGGGTATTGTGTAAAGAGAGAGGAATAATTGACAATCTAGTTGTGTGAAATCCCTTGAGGATGAGCGACCATAATATAATAGAGTTCTTCAGGAAGAACGCCAACAGTGACGTCAGAGGAGAGTTGCAAGCTGATTGGTTGGGTGAGTAGCAGCTGTTAGTGCATGTAGATATCTTTAAAAAAGTGAAAAGTTTATTTTTGTGGAAAAAAACTCTGGTGATCAGGTGAGTACTACTGAAGTGTTTCTTTTTTTAATTATTAAGAACCTTAGATTGAAGTGGGCAGAACAAGGCCCCTCATGTAATTAGTATTTTTTAAATTAAGGGTGTAACTAATTAATCTAAGGGTAGGTCATGACAGGAGAGCTCAGCCCCGTGATTTTCCTCCTGCGCTATGTGGGAAATCAGGGATGCTCCCAGTGTCCCTGGTGACCATGTGTGCAGGAAGTGTATCCATCTGCAGCTGCTGGTTACCCACATTACGGAGATGGAGCTGCGGGTGAAATCACTGTGGAGCATCCGTAATGCTGAGGAAGTCGTGGATAACATGTTTAGCGAGTTGGTCACACCGCAGGTAATAGCTGCACAGGCAGAAAAGCGATGGGTGACCACCAGACAGAGTAGTAGGCACAGGCAGGTAGTGCAGGAGTCTCTTGTGGCCACCCCGCTCTCAAACAGATCGACCACTTTGGATACTGTTGGGGGGGTGACCTCCCAGGGGAAAGCGGCAACAGCCAGGCCCATGGGACCACAGAGGGCTCTGCTGCACAGCAGGGGAGGAAAAGGAGTGGAAGAGCTATCATGATAGGGGATTCTATCGTAGAGGGTGCAGGTAGGCGTTTCTGTGGCCGCAAAAGAGGCACCAGGATGATATGTTGCCTCCCTGCTGCTAGGGTCAAGGATGTCTCGGAGTGGCTGCAGGAAATTCTGAAAGGGGAGAGTGAGCAGCCAGAGGTCGTGGTCCATATTGGTGCTAACGATATACACAGGAAGAGAGATAAGGTCCTGCACAGTGAATATAGGGAGTTAGGCAGAAGGTTAAAAAGTAGAACCTCTAGGGTTACTCCCAGGATTTGGCCTAATCATCAGCCTCAAGAAAACGAACATCATGGGACAGGACGTCAGAAATGCTCCATCCATCAATATTGGCGACCACGCTCTGGAAGTGGTTCAAGAGTTCACCTACCGAGGCTCAACTATCACCAGTAACCTGTCTCTAGATGCAGAAATGTGTGGCGTTTGCAAGTTCTCCCTGTGTCTGCGTGGGTTTCCTCCGGCTGCTCCGGTTTCCTCCCACATGCCAAAGACTTGCAGGTTGATAGGTAAATTGGCCATTATAAAATTGCCCCTAGTGGAGGTAGGTGGTAGGGAAATATAGGGACAGGTGGGGATGTGGTTGGAATATGGTATAGTGTAGGATTAGTATCAGTGGGTGGTTGATGGTTGGCACAGACTCGGTGGGCCGAAGGGCCTGTTTCAGTGCTGTATCTCTAAAAATAAATCAACAACGCATGGGAAAAGCTTCCACTGCTATGTCCAGACTGGCCAAGAGAGTGTGGGAAAATGGCGCACTGACACGGAACACAAAACTCCGAGTGTATCAAGCCTGTGTCCTCAGTACCTTGCTCTTTGGCAGCGAGGCCTGGACAACGTATGTCAGCCAACAGCAACTCTCAATTCATTCCATCTTCGCTGCCTCCGGAGAATACTTGGCATCAGGTGGCAGGACCGTATCTCCAACACAGAAGTCCTCGAGGCGGCCAACATCCCCAGCTTATACACACTACTGAGTCAGCGGCGCTTGAGATGGCTTGGCCATGTGAGACACATGGAAGTTGGCAGGATCCCCAAAGACACATTGTACAGCGAGCTCGTCACTGGTATCAGACCCACCAGCCGTCCGCATCTCCGCTTTAAAGACGTCTGCAAACGCGACATGAAGTCCTTTGACAAAGATCACAAGTTGTGGGAGTCAGTTGCCAGCGATCGCCAGAGCTGGCGGGCAGCAATTAAGGCAGGGCTAAAGTGTGGCGAGTCGAAGAGACTTAGCAGTTGGCAGGAAAAAAGACAGAAGCGCAAGGGGAGAGCCAACTGTGTAACAGCTCCGACAAACAATTTTTTCTGCAGCATCTGTGGAAGAGCCTGTCACTCTAGAATACGCCTTTATAGCCACTCCAGGAGCTGCTCCACACACCACTGACCACCTCCAGGCGCGTATCCATTGTTTCTCGAGACTAGGAGGCCCAAAGAAGAAGAAGAATCTCAGGATTACTCCCTGTGCCACGTGCTAGTGAGGGTAGGAATAGGAGGATTAGGCAAAGGAATGTGTGGCTGAAGAGCTGGTGTAGGCGGGAGGGCTTCAGCTACTTGGATCATTGGGATCTCTTCTGGTGCAGAGGTGACCTGTTGAAGAGGGTCGGATTGCATCTAAACTGGAAGGGAATCAATATCCTTGCGGGGAGGTTTGTTAGTACGACTCGGGAGGGTTTAAACTAGTCTTGCAGGAGGGTAGGACTCAAAGTAGTAGTCTCTCCGATGAGATAGTTGAGGTAAATGTAGAGGTTAATGCAAGAAAGTCCAGTAGGCAGGCCGGGCAGTGGCAGGACAGGGAGCGTGGAAGATCTGGTAGGCTAAACTGCATGTACTAGAATGTAAGAGGCCTTACAGGTAAGGCAGATGAACTCAGAGCATGGGTCAGTACATGGGAATGTGATATTGTAGCTATTACAGAAACGTGGTTGAGGGATAGGCAAGACTGGCAGCTCAATTGGAGGAGCACATATGTCGGGAAATCACAGATAGGTGTAGGAATTATAAGGTTGTAATAGTAAGTGATTTTAACTTACCTAATATTGACTGGGGCTGGCTTAGTGCTGAGGGATCAGATGGGCAAGAATTTGTTAAGTGTGACGAGGATAGTTTTCTGAAGCAGTATGTTGATGGCTCTACTAGAGAAAAGGCTGCACTCGACCTCCTCTTAGGAAATGTAGATGGGCAGGTAGATGATGTGTCAGTGGGGGAGCACTTTAGGACCAGTGACAATAACTCTATTAGCTTCAAGATAGTTATGGAAGAGGATAGGACTGGTCCTCAGGTTGAAGTCCCAAATTGGAGGAAGGTTCATTTCGATGGCATCAGACAGGAACTCTCAAAAGTTGAATGGCAGATACGGTTTACAGGTAAAGGGACGTCCGGCAAGTGGGAGGCTTTTAAAAGTGAGAAAGGAATAGTTATGTGCTGGCATATTCCTGTTAGATGCAAAGGCAAGGCTGGCAAGTTTTGGGAACCTTGGTTGACAAGGGATGTTGAGGTTCTGGTCAGGACAAAGGAGGAGGCATATGTCAGGTACAGACAGTGGGGATCAAACGAGTCCCTCGAGGAGTACAGGGGATATAGGAATACACTTAATAAGGAAATTAGGAGGGTGAAAAGGGACCATGAGATTTCGCTGGCAGATAAGCTAAAGGAGAATCGTAAAATATTTTATAAGTATATTGAGAGGAAAAGGGACGCGAGGGGGAGAGTAGGTCCCCTTAAGGATCAGTGTGGTAATCTATGTGTGGAGCCACGGGAAATGGGCGAGGTCTTAAATTAATACTTCTCGTTTTTATTTACCATGGAGACGACATGGAAGCTAGTGAGTTCAAGGGAGGGAACAGCGATATCCTGGAGCATATCAACATTACAAAGGAGGAGGTGTTGGAGGTTCTGAAGCGCATTAAGGTAGATAAATCCCGAGGGCCTGACCAGGTGTATCCTAGGATGCTATGGCAAGAAAGGAAGGATATTCCTGGAGCCCGAGCAGAGATTTCTACATTATCGTTAGCCACGGGTGGGGTACCGGAAGACCGGAGGATAGCTAATGTTGTGCCTTTATTTAATAAGGGCAGCAGTGATAAGCTAGGGATCTACAGGCCAGTGAGCCTTACATGAGTGGTGGGAAAGTTATTGGAAGGGATTCAGACAGACAGGATTTATATGCATTTGGAAAGGCAACATCTGATTAGAGATATTCAGCATGGCTTTGTGCATGGGAATCATGTCTCAGGAATTTGATAGAGTTTTTTGAGGAGGTGACCAAGAGGATTGACGAGGGCAGGGCGATGGACGTTGTTTACATGGACTTTAGCAAGGCCTTTGACAAGGTCCCGCATGGTCGGCTGGTCCAGAAGGTTCGGACACATGGGATCCAGGGTGTGCTAGCCAATTGGATTCAAAATTGGTTTGGTAATAGGAGGCAGAGGGTGGAAGTGGAGGGTTGTTTTTCAGATTGGAGGCCAGTGTCCAGTGGTGTGCCGCAGGGATCGGTTCTGGGCCCTCTCTTGTTTGTCATATATATTAATGACTTGGATATGAATGTAGGGGGCATGATTGGTAAGTTTGCAGATGACACAAAAATTGATGGAATAGTAGAAAGTGAAGAAGGTTGTCTAAGGTTACAACAGGATACAGATAAACTTGGAAAGTGGGCAATGGATTGGCAAATGGAATTTAATGCAGTCAAGTGCGAGGTGATGCATTTTGGGAAGTTAAACCAGGGCAGGACATAACCAGTGAATGACAGGGCCTGGGGAGTGTTGTTGAGAAGAGAGACCTTGGGGTGCAAGTGCATAGTTCCCTGAATGTGACAACACAGGTAGACTGGGTGGTGAATAAGGTGTATGGCATGCTTGTCTCCATCAACTGCGGCATGGAGTACAAGAGTTGGGACGTCATGTTACAGTTGTACATAACATTAGTTATTCCGCATTTGGAGTACAGTGTGCAGTTCTAGTCGCAGCACTACAGGAAAGATGTGATTAAGCAAGAGACGGTGCAGAAAAGATTCATAAGGATGTTGCCTGGTTTGGAGGGCTTGAGTTATAAAGAGAGATTGGGTAGGCTGGGTCTGTTTTCCCTGGAGCAAAGACGGCTGAGAGGGAACATGATGGAGGTATATAAAATTATGACAGGCATAGATAGAGCAGGTAGCCAGAGTCTGTTTCCCATGGCAGGGGTGACTAAAACTAGAGGGCATAGATTTAAGATGAAAGGGAGGAGGATAAAAGGGGATTAAAAGGGTACATTTTTCACACAAAGAATAGTGCATATCTGGAATGAGCTGCCAGAGGAGGTGGTGGAGGCAGGAACAGTAGCCACATTTAAGAGTCATCTGGACAGGTATTTGAATGAGCAAAGCATAGACGGATATGGAATTAATGCAGGCACGTGGAATCAGTATAGATCGGCATTATGGTCGGCATGGACGCAGTGGGCCGAAGGGCCTGTTTCTATGCTGTACGAATCTATGACTCTAAGATGGAGAGTGACGTAGTTGATTTTGAGACTAGGGTCGTGAATCTTAATAAAGAAAAGTATGAAGGTATGAGGCACGAGTTGGCTATGATGGATTGGGAAACGTTACTTAAAGGGATGATGGTGGAAAGGCAATGGCAATATTCAAAGAGTGCATTGATGAACTGCAACAATTGTTTACTCCTGTCTGGCGCAAAGGTAAAATGGGAAAGGTAGCCAAACCATGGCTTACAAGGAAAATTAGAGATAGTATTAGATTCACGGAAGAGGCAGATACATTCGCCAGAAAGAAGCAACAGACCTGAGGATTGGGAGCAGTTTAGAATTCAGCAAAGGAGGACCAAGTGATTGAGTAATAAGGGGGAAATAAAGTACACGAGTAAGCTTGCGGGGAACATACAACGTGACTGAAAAGGTTTCTATAGGCATGTGAAGAGGAAAGGATTGGTTAAGACAAATGTAGCTCCTTACAGTTAGAAACATGGGAATTTATTATGGGAAACAAAGAAATGGCTAACCAACTAAATGCATACTTTGATTCTGTCTTCACAAATGATGACACAAATATCTTACCAGAAATGTTGGGGAACACAGGGTTTAGTGAGAGGAAGGAACCGAAGGAAATCAGTATTCGTAGAGAAATTGTGTTGGAGAGGTTGATGGTATTGAAGGCCGATAAATCCTCAGGGCCTGATAATCTACATCCCACATTACTTAAGGAAGTGACCTAAAAATAGTGGATGCATTGGTGGTCATCTTTCAAGCTTCTCTCGACTTTGGAACAGTTCCAGCTGATTGGAGGGCAGCTAATGTAACCCCACCATTTAAAAAGGGAGGTAGAAATAAAGCAGGGCATTATAGACAAGTCAGCCTGACGTCGGTAGTGGGGAAAGTTCTAGAGTCCATTATCAAAGTTTGTGTGACAGAGCACTTGGAGAACAGTGTTAGAAACGGATAGAGTCAGCATGGGTTTACGAAAGGGAAATCATGCTTGATAAATCTATCAGACTATTCGAGTATGTAACTAACAGAGTGGATGAGGGGGAGCCAGAGAATGTGGTTTATTTGGACTTTCAGAATGCTTTCGACAAAGTCCCACATAAGAGATTAGTGTGTAAAATTAAAGCGCATGGGGTTAGTGGTTGGCAGATGGAAAAAAAGAGTAGTGATAAACGGATCTTTTTCCAAAAGGCAGGCAGTGATTAGTGGGGTACCACAGGGATCGGTGCTAGGACCCCAGCTATTCACACTCTATATTAATGATTTAGATGAAGGAACTAAATGTAATATCTCCAAATTTTCAGAAGACACAGAACTGGGTGGGAGGGTGAGTTGTGAGGAGGATGCAGAGTGGCTTCAGGGTGATTTGGACAAGTTGAGTGAGTGAGCTATTGCATGGCAGATGCAGTATAATGTGAATAAATGTGAGATTATCCACTTTGGTAGCAAAAACAGGAAGGCAGATTATTATGTGAACTGCTATAAACTGAGAGAGGGCAATATGCAACGAGACCTGGGTGTTCTCGTACACCAGTCACTGAAGGTAAGCTTGCAGGTGCAACAGGCGGTAGAAAAAGGCGAATGTTATGTTGGCCTTCAGAGAGACAGGATTCGAGTACAGGAGCAGGGATGTCTTGCTGCAATTATACAGGGCCTTGGTGAGGCCGCACTTGGAATATTGTGTGCAGTTGTGGTCTCCTTCTCCGAGAAAGGATGTTCCTGCTATAGAGAAAGTGCAACAAAGGTTTATCAGACTGATTCCTGGGATGGCGGGACTGATGTATGAGGAGAGTTAGGATTATATTCGCTGGAGTTCGGAAGAGTGAAGAGGGATCTCATAGAAACCTATAAAATTCGAACAGGACTTGACAGGGTAGTTGTAGGAAGGATGCTCCCGATGGTGGGGGAGTCCAGAGCCAGGGGTCATAGTCTAAGGATACGGGGTAAACTTTTCAGGACTGAAATGAGGAGAAATTTCTTCACCCAGAGAGTGGTGAGCCAGTGAAATTACGTTATCACTCCCATGTCCAAGAGGGATTGGAATATGCTGGCCAGTGCCTCTGCTACTTCCACCATTCCATCCCTCAGCAACCCACATGCATCCCATCCAGACTGGGTAAATGATCTACTTTATTGTGGTACAAAAACTGCTGTGTTGAAAAGGGTTAACTGAATCTGTTTGTTTAGTGTCTGTAATTAATGTCAATCCCAATGGACCCTAATTGTGTCACTGGAAGTTTTCCATCTTCTATTAATCAGGGGCTCCCATGTTGTATCCCATAGTTTCAGCTGGAACATCAACCCCGGCACAACAGAGATCAGCAGCTCCAGAGAGAGAGAAAGGATAGATCAGAATCTGAGAACAAATGACTGGAATGTTACAACAATGGACAGGAGTTTATCCTCGGATCTTTACTACCTTTCTACATATTATGATTGGATGTCATTAAACACTCGTATCCATCTCGCACTGAAGATTATTCAATACATTTACTATCCCATCCTGGCTATTATTGGTGTCCCTGGTAAGTCTCTCTATCTAGATATTAATTCTATAAACCAATTTTAACAGCATTACTGCTCCTGTAATTTACAAAGAACAAAGAACAAAGAAAATTACAGCACAGGAACAGGCCCTTTGGCCCTCCAAGCCTACGCCGATCCAAATCCTCAATCTAAACCTGTCGCCTATTTTCTAAGGGTTTGTATCTCTTTACTTACTGCCCATTCATGTATCTGTCTAGATACATCTTAAAAGACGCTATCGTACCCGCGTCTACCACTTCCGCTGGCAAAGCGTTCCATGCACCCACCACCCTCTGCCGAAAGGAAGTTCCACGCATATCCCCCCTAAACTTTTCCCCTTTCACTTTGAACTCGTGTCCCCTTGTAATTGAATCCCCCACTCTGGGAAAAAGCTTCTTGCTATCCACTCTGTCTATACCTCTCATGATTTTGTACACCTCAATCAGGTTCCCCCTCAACTTCCATCTTTCTATTGAAAATAATCCTAATCTACTCAACCTCTCTTCATAGCTAGCGCCCTCCATACCAGGCAACATCCTGGTGAATCTCCTCTGCACCCTCTCCAAAGCATCCACATCCTTTTGGTAATGTGGCGACCAGAACTGCACGCAGTATTCCAAATGTGGCCGAACCAAAGTCCTATACAACTGTAACATGACCTGCCAACTCTTGTACTCAATACCCAGTCCGATGAAGGAAAGCATGCCGTATGCCTTCTTGACCACTCTATTGACCTGCGTTGCCAGCTTCAGGGAACAATGTACCTGAACACCCAAATCTCTCTGGACATCAATTTTCCCCAGGACTTTTCCATTTACTGTGTAGTTCACTCTTGAATTGGATCTTCCAAAATGCATCACCTCGCATTTGCCCTGATTGAACTCCATCTGCCATTTTTCTGCCCAACTCTCCAATCTATCTATATTCTGCTGTATTCTCTGACAGTCCCCTTCAGTATCTGCTACTCCACCAATCTTAGTGTCGTCTGCAAACTTCCGAATCAGACCACCTATACTTTCCTCCAAATCATTTATGTATATCACAAACAACAGTGGTCCCAGCACGGATCCCTGTGGAACACCACTGGTCACACGTCTCCATTTTGAGAAACTCCCTTCCACTGCTACTCTCTGTCTCCTGTTGCCCAGCCAGTTCTTTATCCATCTAGCTAGTACACCTTGGACCCCATGCGCCTTCACTTTCTCCATCAGCCTACCATGGGGAACCTTATCAAACGCCTTACTGAAGTCCATGTATATGACATCTACAGCCCTTCCCTCATCAATCAACTTTGTCACTTCCTCAAAGAATTCTATTAAGTTGATAAGACATGACCTTCCCTGCACAAAACCATGTTGCCTATCACTGATAAGCCCATTTTCTTCCAAATGGGAATAGATCCTATCCATCAGTATCTTCTCCAGCAACTTCCCTACCACTGACGTCAGGCTCACCGGTCTATAATTACCTGGATTTTCCCTGCTACCCTTCTTAAACAAGGGGACAACATTAGCAATTCTCCAGTCCTCCGGGACCTCACCCGTGTTTAAGGATGTTGCAAAGATATCTGTTAAGGCCCCAACTATTTCCTCTCTCGCTTCCCACAGTAACCTGGGACAGATTCCATCCGGACCTGGGGACTTGTCCACCTTAATGCCTTTTAGAATACCCAACACTTCCTCGCTCCTTATGCCGACTTGACCTAGAGTAATCAAACATCTGTCCCTAACCTCAACATCCGTCATGTCCCTCTCCTCGGTGACTACCGATGCAAAGTACTCGTTTAGAATCTCACCCATTTTCTCTGACTCCACGCATAACTTTCCTCCTTTGTCCTTGAGTGGGCCAATCCTTTCTCTAGTTACTCTCTTGCTCCTTATATATGAATAAAAGGCTTTGGGATTTTCCTTAACCCTGTTTGCTAAAGATATTTCATGACCCCTTTTAGCCCTCTTAATTCCTCGTTTCAGATTGTGCCTACAATCCCGATATTCTTTCAAAGCTTCGTCTTTCTGCAGCTGCCTAGACCTTATGTCTGCTTCCTTTTTCCTCTTAGCTAGTCTCACAATTTCACCTGTCATCCATGGTTCCCTAATCTTGCCATTTCTACCCCTCATTTTCACAGGAACATGTTTCTCCTGCACGCTAATCAACCTCTCTTTAAAAGTCTCCCACATATCAAATGTGGATTTACCTTCAAACAGCTGCTCCCAATCTACATTCCCCAGCTCCGACCGAATTTTGGTATAGTTGGCCTTCCCCCAATTTAGCACTCTTCCTTTAGGACCACTCTCGTCTTTGTCCATGAGTATTTTAAAGCTTACGGAATTGTGATCACTATTCCCAAAGTAGTCCCCTACTGAAACGTCAACCACCTGGCCCGGCTCATTTCCCAACACCAGGTCCAGTATGGCCCCTTCCCGAGTTGGACTATTTACATACTGCTCTAGAAAACCCTCCTGGATGCTCCTTACAAATTCTGCTCCATCTAGACCTCTAACACTAAGTGAATCCCAGTCAATGTTGGGAAAATTAAGATCTCCTATCACCACCACCCCGTTGCTTCTACATCTTTCCATAATCTGTTTACATATTTGTACCTCTATCTCACGCTCGCTGTTGGGAGGCCTGTAGAACAGCCCCAACATTGTTACCGCACCCTTCCTATTTCTGAGTTCTGCCCATATTGCCTCACAGCTCGAGTCAACCATAGTGCCTTCCTTCAGCACAGCTGTGATATCCTCTTTGACCAGTAATGCAACTCCTCCACCCCTTTTACCTCCCTCTCTATCCCGCCTGAAGCATCGATATCCTGGGATATTTAGTTGCCAATCATGCCCTTCCCTTAACCAAGTCTCAGTAATAGCAATAACATCATACTCCCAGGTACTAATCCAAGCCCTAAGTTCATCTGACTTACCTACTACACTTCTTGCATTAAAACAAATACACCTCAGACCACCAGGCCCTTTGCTTTCATCATCTGCTCCCTGCCTACTCTTTCCCTTAGTCATGCTGACTTCATTATCTAGTTCCTTACAGGCTTTAGTTACTGCATCCTTACTCTCTACTGACCTCTTTTGGTTCCCATCCCCCTGCCACATTAGTTTAAACCCTCTCCAACAGCGTTAGCAAAAGCACCCCCAAGGACATTGGTTCCAGTCCGGCCCAGGTGTAGACCGTCCAATTTGCAATAGTCCCACCTCCCCCAGAACCGGTCCCAATGTCCCAAAAATCTGAACCCCTCCCTCCTGCACCATCTCTCAAGCCACGCATATCCTGCTGTATTTTCTGACAATCCTCATCATTATCTGCAACTCCGCCAACTTTTGTGTTGTCCGCAAACTTACTAATCAGACCAGCTACATTTTCCTCCAAATCATTTGCACATACTACAAACAGCAAACGTCCCAGCACTGATCCCTGCGGAACACCACTAGTCACATCCCTCCATTCAGAAAAACACCCATCCACTGATACCCTCTGTCTTCTATGACCGAGCCACTTCTGTATCCATCTTGCCAGCTCACCGCTGATCCCGTGTGACTTCACCTTTTGTACCAGTCTGCCATGCGGGACCTTGTCAGAGGCCTTACTAAAGTCCATATAGATAACATCCACTGCCCTTCCCTCATCAATCATCTTCGTCACGTCCTCAAAAAACTGAATCAAATTCGTAAGACACGGCCTCCCCTTCACAAGACTATGCTGCCTCTCGCTAATAAGTTCGTTTGTTTCCAAATGGGAGCAAATCCTGTCCTGAAGACTCCTCTCTAATAATTTCCCTACCACTGACGTAAGGCTCACCGGCCTTACAGTGTCCCAGGGTCTGTAACAGGACCAACAAATGGAGCAGAGGCTGCAGAGAGGGGAAGCTCTGTAAAGTTAGAGGAGGAGGGGTTTCTGCCTTACCCACCCTGGGTTTACCAAGAGCACTTTTCCTATGTACACCTAACCCAGGAGCAGTGTGTGAGGTAATTCTGATTCAATTCAATTAGGAGGTGGTCACAGAGCTGTGTCACCTCATGCAACATGACCTGGAGCCTCACACCAGAGTGAGGACGGAGTTGTCTGTGGCTGTTAAGGTCACAGTTTCAGTGAACTTCCATGTATCTGAATATTTCCAGGCAGGAGCAGGAGACATATCAAACAGAGAGTCATAGAGAGTGATAGATATATTTATGGCACAGAAGAAGGCCATTGGGCCCCTCGGTGCCCGCTCCCTGTGGAACAATCCGGTCAGTCCCACTCTCCCAGTCAGTCCCCGTATCCCTGCAAGATCATCTCCTTCGAGTGTCCATCCAGTATCCTTTTGAAGTCATTGTCTCTAATGATGAAGTCCAAGATCTGATATGCTTCACTAAACACTCTCCTAATATGTCCTGCCAATTTCAAATATCAATGCATATGCAGCCCCAGGTCGCTCTGTCCCTGCACAATCTTTAGAACTGTGTCATTAAGTCTATATTACCTTCCTATTCCTTCTGACAAAATACATCATCTCACACTCCGTTGTATGAAATTCCACCTGCCACTTCTCTGTCCATTCTGCTAGCCTATTTATATCCTGCTACGGGTGGTTTGCAACATCCTCAATGTTTACCACACCTCCAAGATTGGTATCATAAGAAATTTTTGAAATTCTACTCTGTATTCCAAGATCCATGTAACTTATATATAGCAAAAAAACAAGCAGTGGTCCTAAGCACTGACCCTTGGGGAACATCACTGTCTACCATCCTCCAGTCTGAAAAACAACCATTTAACACATTTCTCTTTTTTATGTCCATTGGTCAATTTTTGATCCAAATGGATACTTTTCCATGAGGTTCAATTTTGTTAACCAAGCTTCTGTGTGGTTCTTCGTCAAATAATTTCATACAATCCACGTAGACAACATCCACCACATTCCCTTCATCAACCTTCTCTGATTTTCTAAATAAATTCAATTAGTTCATCAAGCATGATATGCCTTTTAGAAATCCGTGCTGACAATCCTTAATTAACTCAAACCTCTCCAAGTGTGTGTTGTCCTTTTCCCCTGATTATTGCTTCTAAAACGGTCCTCACAACTGATGCTAAACTAACTGGCCAGTAGTTACTAGGCCTGTGTGTTGTCCATTGATAATTCTGGGAAGTGAGGGTGACCATCTATGTCATCAATTTCTCCCTCAGCAGGGAGAAGCAGGATGAGAGATTCCGTGGCTTTGTCAGGATAGCGGGATTCCTGATGGTGTCGGTGGCTCTGCGGGGACCCCATGTCAACCCCTGGGTTGAGGTACAGGAACTGAAAGAACTTTCACTCCATTAATGTACAGTTGGTGTGTTAGCATGGCCAGTCCGTCATGTTGGTGAATGTCCACTATCCTGGCAGCAGCCACCATACCTTCATTCTGAAGCAGCCAGCCGGTCCCAACACATCGGGGCTCCATGAAGAACCAGAATGTGGCTCCTTGGAGATGAATGAAACCCCTCTAGACACAGCCCATGTTTCCACACCCCCAAACCACCTCCCACCGTCAACCGTTAGTTACGCAATTAACATGTGTATAATGTGAGCAATGGAGTCGCCAGGAACATGGTGGAACAGACCATTGGTGTGATGAAGCAATGCTTCCGATGTCTGAACCGCTCGGGGAGAGCCCTCCAGTACACACTGGAGCAGGTGTCTGAGTTCATGGTGTTCTGCTGCACCCTTCATATCATCACCATCATGAGGACACAGGCATTGGCACCAGGAATCCGGAGGCCACCTCAGGAGGGGATGGGTGGGAAGATATTTCCTCGATGCCTTGGACCCGGACAGGCTGTCGGAGAGTCCCTGCTAAGATTCCAGTTCCCATAGGACAACTTCCCTTTCCAGCCATGAATTCCCCATTCTCCACCATTACACCCATCTGAGACGCCCCATCACAGTGTCCCCTTGGTCAGCATCCTGTAATAAGAACATCAGAGAATTATTACAGCACAGGAGGACCAATTCAGCCTTTCGTATCTGCACTGGCTCTCCGAAAGAGTAATTCACCGAATGCCGTTCCCTGCCTTCTTCCTGTAATCCTGAACATTCTTCCTTTTCATATAACAATCTAATCAGCTTTAATTGAACCTGCCTCCACCACACTCTCCGGCAGTGCATTCCAGACTCTAACCACACACTGTGTGAAAAAATATTTTCCTCAGGTCGTCTTTGCTTCTTTTACCCATGACTTTAAATCTGTGCCCCCTCGTTCTCGATCCTTTCACGAGTGGGAACTGTTTCTCTCTATCTACTCTGTCCAGACACCTCATGATTTTTGAAACCTCTAATAAATCACCTCTCAGCCTTCTCCGAGAAAAACAGTCCGAACTTCTCAAATCTACCTTCATAACTGAAATTCCTCATCCTGGGAATAATTCTGGTGAATCTTTTCTGCACTCTCTCTAATGCCCTCACGTCTTTCCTCAAGTGTGGCACCCAGAACTGGACGCAATACCACAGCTGAGGCTGAAATAGTGTCTTATATAAGTTCAATATAACTTCCTTGCTCTTGTACTCTCTGCCGCTATTAATAAAGCCCAGGATACTGTAAGCTTTATTAAACACTTTCTCAACCTGTTCTGCCGCATTCAATGACTTCTGCACAAATACACACAGGTTCCTCTGCTCCTGCACACCCTATAGAATTGTATATTGTCACCCCATGTTCTTCCTACCAACATGAATCACTTCATATTTCTCAGTATTGAACTTCATCTGCCACCTCTCTGCCCATTCCAGCAACTTGTGTGTGTCCTTTTGAAGTTCTACACTATCCTACACTTTGTTTCCTGTCACTCAGCTAATTTTGTATCTATGTTGCTACTGTCCCTTTTATTCCATAAGCTACAAGTTTGCTCACAGGTCTGTTGTGTGGCATTGTATCAAAAGGTTTTTGCATGCAGGGAATAGTTAAATGTCTGGAATGCACAGCTTGAGAATGGTGGAGGCAGGTTCATTTGAAACTGAATAGACCGTTATGTGAAAATCAAACTCAATACCACATCAACAGAATTGCCCTCATCAACTCTCTCTGATACCACCTCAAACATCTCCAGCAAATTAGTTAAACATGATGTTCTCTCAAGAAGTCCATGCTGGCTTGTTTAATTAACTTGCATTTGTCCATGTGACTATTAGCTTTGTCCAAGATTATTTCTTTCTAGAAGTTTTCCCACCACCGAAGTTTAACTGACAGGCCTGTAGTTGCTGGCTTTATCTTTACACCCTTTTTTGAACAAGGGTGCAACGTTGACAATTCTCCAGTCCTCTGGCATCACCGCCAAGTCTAAGAAAGACTGAAAAATTACGTCCAGTGCCTCTGCGATTTCCACCCTCACTTCCCTCGGTATCCTTGGATACATCTCATCTGGTCCTGGTGTTTTATTCAATTTAATTCCAGACAGCCTATCTAATACTTCCTCTTTATCAATTTTAAACCCCACTCGTGTCTGAATTACCTCCTCTTTCAACATTGCCTGGGTTGCATCTTAGAATCATAGAAAGTTTATGGCACAGAGAGAGACCACTTGGCCCATCGTGTCTATGCTGTCCAAAAAACGATCCATCCATTCCAATCCTACCTTCCAGCATTTGATAGATTACAGCACTTGAGGTGCATATCCAGACACCTTGTGAATGAGTTGTGGGTTTCTGCCTCAACTACCCTTTCAGAAAGTGAGTTCCAGGCTCCCACCACCCGCTGGGTGAAAAATAAAATCCGCAGCTCCCTTTTAATCTTTCTACCAATCACTTTAATTCCATGCCCCCTCGTCACTGACCTCTTTGCGAAGGTGAATAGACCCTTCACCTCCACTCTATCCAGGCCCCTCCCGGTTTTGTACATTTCAATCAGATTTCCCCTCAGCCTTCTCTATTCCAAGAAGAACAACCCCAGCCTGTCCAATCTTTACTCAGAGCTGCATTTTTCCAGTCCAGGCAACATCCTCATAAATCTCCTTTGTACCCTCTCTGGTGCAATTACATCCTTTCTGTCATGAGGTGACCAGAACTGCACACAGTACTCAAGTTGTGTCCTAACCAATGAGTTATACAATTCTAGCATAACCTCCCTGCTCGTATATTCTATACCTCGGCTAATAAAGGAAAGGATTCCATATCTTCTTCCTTGGTAAAGACAGATGGAAATTATTCATTTATTACCTCAGCTATATCCTCTGCCTCCATGTGCAAATCCCCTTTATGGTCCGGAGTCGGCCCCATTGTTCCTTTTACTACCCTTTTACTATTTAGATCCCAATAGAAAACTTTGGGATTTCCTTCAATGCTCGCCTCTTTTCATGCTCACTCTTTGCTTCTCTTATTTGCTTTTTCACTTCCCCACTGGACCTTCGATGTTCTGCCTGCTTCTCAATAGTATTTTCTACCTGATGTCTGTTATATCAGACATAAACTTGTCAACTTTTCGTGCGGCCTTCAAAGATCTGTCTGAATACACACCAAGTCTCTCTGTTCCTGTCTCCTCATTTAAACAATACCCATTTGTTTCTGTTGCCTTCCCTTGCACTTCCTACCCAAATGTTTCACCTCACACTTCACTGTGTTAAATTACATTTGCCATCCGCCAGCCCATTTCACCAGTCAGTCTCTGTCCTCCTGAAGTCTGTTACTATCCTTCTCACTGTTTATTAACATTTTTGACTTTCCCGCCATGTGAAAACTAAGACATAATCCCCGCTGTACACAAGCCCATTGCATTAACATGCAGCAACAGTGACCCTGGGGAACCCCACTGTGTACTTCCCTCCAGACTGAACAATAACCATTCTCCATTACTCTCTACTTTCTGTCACTGTGCTAATTTCCCACATGCTGACATTGAAAATAAAAGAACAGACTTCCATTTATGAAACGCCTTTCATGACCACTGCATGTCCCAAAGTGATTTACAACCAATGTATACTTCTTAAAGCGAAGTCACTCTTGTAATGTAGGAAACAGGCAGACTATTTCTGCACAGCAAGATCCCACAAGCAGTCATGTGAGAATGATCAGATCTGTTTTTGTGATGTTGATTTAAGGATAAATATTGACCAGGACACCGGGAATAATTCCCCTGCTCTGCTTCTACATAGTGCGGTGGGATCTTTAATGTCCACCTGAGAGGGCAGACTGCAACTTGGTTTAAAGTTTCATTCGATAGACTGTACCTCTGACACTGCAACACTCCCTCAGTACTGCACTGCAGTGTCAGCATTGATTCTTCTGATCAAGTCCTGCAGTGACACTTGATCCTAGAAGCTTGTGACTGAAAGGGGAGAGAGCTACAAACTGAACCACAGCTGATATTGGTCCTTTTATCCCATGTGTTTCTAATTTGGTAACACGGTTTTTATGTGGTACTTGATCAAACTCCTTGTGAAAGGATAGGAATATTGTGAAAGTCCAGGTGGGAACCATTATAGATTCATAGAATAGCACAGACATAATGAGGTCATTCGGCCCATCAAGTCTGTGCTGTCCCTTTCAAAGAGCAATCCAGTTAGTCCCACTCCCTGGCTCTTTCACTATATCCTTGCATTTTTCTCCTTCAGATATTTATCCAATTCCCTTTTGGGATATACTATTGAATCTGTATCCGTCAGTCTATCAGACATTGCATTCCAAATCCAAACCACTCAGAAACAAAAATCCTCATATCTGCTTCTTTTACCAATCGCCTTAAATCTGTGTCTCTTGGACATTGGAAATAGTTTCTCTTTATTTATTTTATCTAAATCCTTCCGAATGTTAAACACCTCAATCAAATCTCCTCTGAAAGTTCTTTGCTCTAAGCAGAACAACCCCAGCTACATAACTGTAATTCCTCATACCCTGTCAAATACTAGTAAAACAGTTCTGTACCCTCTCCGAAGGCTTCATGTCCTCCCTAAAGTGTGGTTCCCAGTATTCGACACAAGACTCCAGGTGCAGCTGAACTAGTATTTTATATATGTTTCACATAATGTCCTTGCTTTTGTTCTTTTTGCCTCTATTTATAAACCCTAGGATCCCATACATTTATGAACTGTCAAGTTAACCTTTCCTGCCACCTTCAAAGATTTGTGTACAAATCCCAGGTGTCTCTGTTATTTCACCATCTTTATAGTTGTCCCATTTAACTTGTATTGTCTCTCTTCATTCATCCTTTCTAAATGTATTACTTCACACATCTGCAATGCCAATTAAATATTGAGAAGATTGAAGCCATTGCTTTCTGTCTCTGCTCCAAACATTTCCTAGTTACACACTCCATCCCTCTCCTTTGTAAATGTTTGAGACTAAGCCAAACTGCTCACAGACTTAGTTACATAGTTAACCCTGAGATGCCTTGAGATGAGCTTCCTGCCAAATATTCACACCATCAGTAAAACGGCCTATCTCCACCCCCCGTGGAGTTGCTTTGCTGATTAAAGAGTAAATGAACGCAATGGTGAGGCAGAATATTAGCTCTGACGATATCGAATCTGTATGGGTAGAGCTGAGAAACACTAAGGGGTAGAAAACGTTAGTGGGGGTTGTATATAGACCCCCAGACTGTAGTGCTGAATTTGGGAATGGCATTGAACAGGAAATTAGAGACGCATGCGATAAAGGAACATCTGTAATTATGGGTTTCTTGAATCTGCATATAGATTGGGCAAATCAAATTGGTCACAATACATTGTGGAGGAATTCCTGGAGAATATACGGGATGGTTTTCGGGGCCAATTCTTTGAGGAACCAACTGGAGAACAGGCTATCCTAGACTGGTTATTGTGTAATGAGAGAGGAATAATTGACAATCTAGTTGTGCGAGATCCCTCGGGATGAGCGACCATAATATGATAGAATTCTTCATCGCAATGGAGAGTGACCTAATTGATTCTGAGACGAGAGTCGTGAATCTTAATAAAGTAAGCTACAAAGGTATGAGGCATAAGTTGTCGATCATACATTGACAACTTAAAGAGATGACGGTGGAAAGGCAATGGCAAACATTCAAAGAGCACATTGATGAACTGCCACAATTGTTTACTCCTGTCTGGCGCAAAAGTAAAACGGAAAAGGCAGCCAAATCATGGCATACTAGGATAATTAGATATAGCATTAGATCCAAGGAAGAGGCAAATAAATTTCCCAGAGAAAAACAACAGACCTGAGGATTGGGAGCAGTTTAAAATTCAGCAAAGGAGCACCAAGGGATTGATTGAGAAGGGGAAAATGGAGCTCGAGAGGAAGCTTGCAGGGAACATAAAAACTGACTGTAAACGTATCTATAGGTATGTGAAGCGGAAAAAATTGTTGAAGCCAAATGTTGGTCCGTTACAGTCAGAAACAGGGAAATTTATTATGGAAAACAATTGAATGGCTGACCATTTAACTGAGAGAGGGGAATATGCAGCGACACCTGGGTGTTCTCGTACACCAGTCACTGAAGGTAAGCATGCAGATGCAACATTCGGTAGAAAAAGGCAAATGTTATGTTGACCTTCATAGCGAGAGGATTCGAGTACAGGAGCAGGGATGTTTTGCTGCAATTATACAGGTGAGGCCGCACTTGTAATATTGTGTGTAGTTTTGGTCTCCTTATCGGAGGAAGGATGTTCTTGCTATAGAGGGAGTACAGTAGAGTTTTACCAGACTGATTCCTGGGATAGCGGGACTGATGTATGAGGAGTCATTGAGTCGGTTAGGACTATATTCACTGGAATTCAGAAGAGTGAGGAGGGATCTCATCGAAACCTATAAAATTCTGACATGACTGGTCAGGGTAGATGCAGGAAGGATGTTCCTGATGGTGGGGGAGTCCAGAGCCAGGGGTCATAGTCTAAGGATACGGGGTAAAACTTTCAAGGACTGAGATGAGGAGAAGTTTCTTCACCCAGAGAGGTGTAAGCCTGTGGAAATCTCTCATCACGCCCATATCCAAGGGGGATTGGAAGATTCTGGCCAGTGCCTCGGCTATTTCCACCATTCCCTCCCTCAGCGAACCTCATACATTCCATCCAGACTGGGTAAATGTTCAACTTTATTGTGGTACAAAAAGTGTTGGATTGAAAAGGGTTAACTGAATCTGTTTGTTCCGTGACTGTAATTAATGTCAGTCTCCATGGACCCTAATTGTGTTTTCCATCTTCTATTAATAAGGGGCTTCTTTCAATGTGTTATTCCATAGTGTCAGTGGGAACATCAGCTCCGGCACTTACACAGATCAGCTGCTCCAGAGAGATAGAGAGAGGATAGATCAGAATCTGAGAACAAAAGACAGGAATGTTACAACAATGGGTCAGAATCTGAGAACAATAGATTGGAATGTTACAACAATGGGTCAGAATCTGAGAACAATAGATTGGAATGTTACAACAATGGGTCAGAATCACAGAACAATAGATTGGAATGTTACAACGGTGGACAGGAGTTTATCCTCGGTTATTTACTCTCTTTCTACATATTATAATTGGTACTCATTAAACGATCGTATCTATTTCACATTGAGGATTATTCAATACATTTACTATCCCATTCTGGCTATTATTGGTGTCCCTGGTAAGTCTCTCTATCCAACTATTAATTCATTAAACCATGTTTAACTGCATTACTGCTCCTGTAATTTACTATGCCCTTCTTGCCGCTGTTGTATGCCTGGTGAATATCTTCAGCTATTAGCTCTATAAACCATTGTCAACTGTATTACAGTGCTTGTCATTTACTCTCTCTGCTACTGTTGCTGTCTCTGTTTCAGGCTAGGAGATCTGTAAACCCTGTTTCACTGAAATACTGTTCTGTAATGTAAGTTTTGGGAAGACTGAAGCCAGTGTCATTGGTCTCCATCTCAAACTCCATCCCCTATCTGGGAAGCACATACTCCACCCTTCCCAATATCTGAGCTTGAACCAGACTGTTTACAACTTCTGTGTTACATTTAAGCCTGAGCTGAGTTCATCTCCATATTCTCTCCAAAACCAAGTGTGCCTACTACCACCTCTGTGAAATCACCCATCTCCATTTCTGCCTCAGCCCATCTGCTGCATAAACCCTCATCCGTGTCACCGTTAAATCCACACTTGACTATTCCAATTCTATCCTGGTCACCCTCCCAGTTATAAACCACCATAAACCACAGCCCATCCAGAACTCTGCTGCCTGTATCCTAACTCACACCAAATCCCGATCACCCATCACCGCTGTGCTCACTGATCTCCATTGGCTCCCAGTCTGGCAGCACCTTAATTTTAATATTCTCATTCTTGTGTTTGAATCTCTCCATGGCCTCACCCTTCCATTTATTCACTTTCCCCTGTCCATTTCACATATTCCTGCAAACTTTCGACTTCACTCTTTTTTCAGTTCTCCTTGTAAAGTGAATTTCTTTCCCTCTGTATCTGTCCCGAGCCACGCTTTTAGACTCTGCATCATGACTGCTGCTGACGGTACAGAATTGGGATCCATAAAGAGATGTGAATCGCACAGCCGGCCACTTCCAGTGCGGTCTGCACAATATCCCACGCTGGGCGGGGCTCCAGCCCAGTCGCATCATCTATGTGTTGTCAGCGTGGTCTTCACAGCAGGCCACCTCTACTATGCCCTGCACAGTGTCCCAAACTGCGCAGTGCTCTCGCTCAATTGTACCTTGTATGTGTTGTTCCTTTGAGGGTGGATTTGAATGTGATGTCAATGTACCATAGCAGCAGCTTTGATGTACTTCTTTGAAACTTGGTCTGTGCATGTCCACTGACCGCCTGTGGTAGTCACTCTCAGCTGAAGATTCATTCAGCAGCACGAGGAACCCCTCCAGTGTTATTTAAAAGGACCAGCATCCAACATACAGGTGAGGGGCTTTTGACTTACTTCTGCTTTTGTAAAGTTAGTGGAGGTGCTGTGGATGGTTTTCTGGAGGTTGTGTTGTGAACTGCTGCAGACATTCAGGGAGGACAGAGGATCTGGTGACCCAACTCTGGACGAGGTATGGGGACTGTAGGTACAGTGTCTCTGGGTCTGTAACATGACCAACAAATGGAGCAGAGGCAGCAGAGCGGGGAAACTCTGTAAATAGAGAGGAGAGGGGGCCCTACCCACCCCGGGTTTTCTAAGAGCACTTTTCCTACCTACACCTAAACCAGGAGGTGACTCTGATTCAATAAGGAGGTGGTCACAGAGCACTGTTACTTCCTGTAACACAACCTGGAGCCTCACACCAGGGTGAGGACGGAGCTGTCAGTGGCAGTTAAGGTCACAGATTCATTGACCTTCTGTGTATCTGGATCGTTCCTGGCTAGAGCAGTAGACATATCCAACATTGAGTCACAGAGAGTGATAGAGACATTTACAAGACAGAAGGAGGCCATGCGGCTCCTCCATGCCAGCTCTCTGTTGAACAATCCAGTCAGTCCCACTCCCCCGCTCAATCCCCGTATCCCTGCAAGTTCATTTCCTTCAGGTGTCCATCCAGTTTCCTTTTGAAATCATTGATTGTCTTGGCTTCCACCACCCTCATGGGCAGTGAGTTCCAGCTCATTACCATCCACTGTGTAAAAAGGTTCTTCCTCATATTCCCCCTGCATCTCTTACCCAAAACCTTCCATCTGTGTCCCCTAGTCCGTGTTTCATCAGTTAATGGGAATAGTTTTTCCTTGTCTATCTTATCTAAGTCTATCATAATCTTGTACACCTCTATCAAATCTCTCTCAATCTCCTTTGCACCAGGGAGAACAACTCCATCTTCTCCAAACTCACTTTGTAACTAAACTCCCATCCCTGGAATCATTCTGGTAAATCTCTTCTGCACCCTCTCAGGGACTTTCACATCCTTCCTCCAGTGTGGTGACCGGAACTGGACACAGTTCTCTAGTTGGCGTCTAACCAAAGCTTTATGAAGTTTCTGCATAACTTTCCTTATTTTGTATCTTTGCCTCTAATGATGAAGCCCACGATCTGATATGATTTGCTAAACACCCTCCTAATATGTCCTGGCACCTTCAAAAATCAATGCATATGGAGCCCCAGGTCCCTCTGTTTCGGCACAGTCTTTAGAACTGTGTCATTAAGTCTATATTGCCTTCCTATTCCTTCTGACAAAATGGATCATCTCACACTCCTCTTCATTAAATTCTACCTGCCACTTCTCTTTCTATTCTGCTAACCTATCTATATCATGTTGCAGGTGGTTTGTGACATCCTCCCTGTTTACCACACCTACAAGATTGCAATCATCAGAAAAAATGTAAATTCTACTCATTATTCCAAAATCCATGTCATTTATATGTAGCAAAGAAAAAGCACAGTGTTCCTCGCACTGACCATTGGGAAACTTCACTGTCTACCATCCTCCAGTCTGAAAAACAACCATTTAACACATTTCTCTTTTTTCTGTCATTTGGACAATTTTTGATCCTATTCGATGCTATTTCTGTGCTTCAATTTTGTTAACCAAGCTTGTGTGTGGTTGTTCATCAAATAATTTCATAAAATCCATGTATACAACATCCAACACATTCCCTTCATCAACCTTCTCAGGTTATCAAAATAAATTCAATTAGCTCAGTCAAGCAAGATCTGCTTTTGTAAAATCTGTGCTGATAATCCTTAAATAACTCAAACCTCGCCAAGTGTGTGTTGATTTTTCCCCTGATTATTGTTTCGAAAACATTACTCAACACTGATGTTAAACTAACTGACCAGTAGATGCTAGGCCTGTGTGTTGTACATTGATAATTCTGGGAGGTAAGGGTGAACATCTGTGTCATCATTTTCTCCCTCAGCAGGGAGAAGCAGGATGAGAGATCCCGTGGCTTTGTCAGGAGAGCGGGATTCCTGATGGTGTAGGTGTCTGCGCGGGGCCCCCATGTCAAGGGGGAGAGGTACAGGAACTGAAAGAACTCTCACTCCATGAATGTGTGTGTGAGCATGCCCAGTAAATCATGTTGGTGAATGTCCACTATCCTGGCAGCAGCAAGGATACCTTCATTCTGAATCAGTCAGCCGGTCCCAATACTCTGGGGCTCCTTGCAGAACCAGAATGTGGCTTCTCGGAGGCAAAGGAAACCCCTCTAGACACAGCTCATGTTTCTACACCCCCAAAACACATCCCACACCAACCAACCTCACACAATTAACATGGGTATAATGTGAGCAATAGAATCACCAGGAACATGGTGGAACAGACCATCGGTGTGATGAAGCAATGCTTCCAATGTCTGAACCGCTCGGGGGGAGCCCTTCAGTACTCACTGGAGCAGGTGTCCAAGTTCATGGTGTTCTACTGCACCCTTCATATCATCACCATCATGAGGACACATGCATTGGCACCAGGAATCCGGAGGCTACCTCAGGAGGAGGAGGCAGGGAGGATATTTCCTGGATGCCTTCCAGCCGGACAGGTGGTCGGAGAGTCCCTGCTAAGATTTCGGTTCCCATAGGACAACTTCTCTTTCCCTCCATGGATCCCCCATTCTCCACCATTACAACCATCTGAGATGCCCCATCACAGTGTTATTACAGCACAGAAGGAACTATTCAGCCCTTCCTGTCTGCACCGCCTCTCTGAATGAGCAATTCACCTAATCCCATTCCCTGTTTTCTTCCTGAAACCCTGCACATCCTTCCTTCTCATATACCAGTTTATTCAGCTTTAGCATGTTCATAGATGTGCTCACCACACTGTTGAAGAGCATGCAGGGAGAGAGGGAATGCGTGATCAGCAGGCAGTCAAAAATTATCAGGCAGGTAGTGCCGAAGACCCCTGAGTGCATCTCAGTCTCCAACAGGTATTCAGTTCTGTATACTGAGGGAAGTGATGATTCTCCTGGGGAGAGCAGCCACAGCAAGTCCATGGCACCACGGGTGGCTCAGCCGCAGAGCGGGATACAGGGATGACTGGAAGAGCCATAGTGATAGGTGAGTCAATAGTCAGGGGAACAGACTGGCGCTTCTGTGGCCACAGACGTGAATCCAGGATGGTGTGCTGCCTCCCTGGTACCAGGGTCAAGGATGTCACTCAGCGACTGCAGAGCATCTTGAAGGAGGAGGGAAACAGCCAGAAGTCGTGGTCCACATAGGAACCAACTACAGAGGTAGAAAGAGGGATGTGGTCTTGCAGTCAGAATGTAGGGAGCTAGGGAAGAAATTAGCAAGCAGGACATCAAAAATAGTCAAAATGTAGAATTCTCCAGATTACTCCCAGTGCCAGGTGCAACTGAGTATAGAAATAGAAAGATAAGACAGAAGAATGTGTGGCTGGAAAGATGGTGCAGGAGGGAGAGATTCATATTCCTGGGACACTGGGACCGGCTCTGGGGGAGACAGGACCTTTACAGGCCGGACGGGTTGCACGTGAACAGAGCCAGGACTGGGTTCCTTGCGGAATGTTTTGCTCGCACTGTTGGGGAGGGTTTAAACTAGTTTAGCAGGGGGAATGGGGACCTGAGGGTAGACTCAACTGGGACAAAATCAGAAATGAAAATGGAAGGTGGCAAATTAATGGATGAGTCTAGAAGACAGAGGAAATGAGGGTGAGAAAATGAAAAAATGGTTTGGCAGTGCTCAAGGGTATCTATTTCAATGTATGGAGTGCTGCAAATAAAGCAGATGAGCTGAGGGCAAAGATAGACATGTGGCAGTATGATATCATAGTTATTACAGAAACATGGCTTAAGGAGGGACAGGAATGGCAGCTCAACGTTCCTGGTTACCGGGTTTTCAGACGCAATAGGGAGGGGGTTAAGAAAGGAGGGGAATTCTGGTCAAGGAATCTATTGCAGCTGTGAGGAGGGATGATATGTTGGAAGGTTCATCAAGTGAGGCCGTATGGATTGAGCTAAGGAACCAAAAAGGGGCAATCTCACTGCTGGGAGTGTGATCTCGACAGCCAAATAGTCAGAGGTTGATAGAGGAGCAGATAAGTAGGCAAGTCTCTGAGAAGTGCAAGAACAACAGGGCAGTAATAGTAGGGTATATTAATCACCCCGATGTTAACGAGGATAGTTTTAGTATGAAAAGAATTGAGGGAGCAGAATTCTTGAGGTGCATTCAGGACAACATTTTTGTCCAGCATGCAGAAAGTCCAACAGGAAAGGGTGCAGTTTTAGACTTTGTTTTAGGAAATGACGATGGGCAGGTGGATGGATTGTCAGGGGAGAGCATTTTGGTGGGAGTGAATTCAGTCAGTTATAACATAACTATGGAAACGTACAGACATAGAATAGGATTTAGAGTTCTCAATTGGGGCAAGGCCAATTTTACTAAACTGAGGAGCGAAAGTGGACTGGAAACAGCGACTTGAAGGTAAATCAGTCTCAGAGCACTGGGAGGCATTCAAAGTGGAGATTCAAGGGGTTCAGGGTAAACATGTTCCCACAAAGGAAAAGATTGAGGCGGCCAAATCTAGAGTCCCATGGATGTCAAGGATCCGACATGGTAAGATAAGACAGAAAAGGAAAGGATATATCCGACACTGAGAACTCAATACTACAGAAAGTTGAGAGGAGTTTAGAAAGTTGAAACACGAAAGAGGTGAGTTTATTATACTTAACAATATAAAACACATCCACACGAGAATCACACAGAAATAGATTACAGAGTGTGAAGTAAATTTATGGTTGAATTGGAGTCCAGAATAAATATAAAAATAAAATACCCATTCTGTGAGGTTGGACGATTCGGAGGTCTTCTGGCTGAAGTTGTATTCTTGAAGTCTTTGGCTATTGGAAGTGTCCTTTGTGGCTGGCCCACATGGCTCAGAGATTTCTTGGAGGCAGACTTGTAGGTGTCTTCCTTTCCCTGATGTCTCTGTCTGTAGTAATCTATAGACCTGGAGGGACCGCAGTCGGATGTGGTTTTCAAACTTGCGATGTTATCTGAAGAGAGAGAAGGGACACAACCCTTCTGCTTCTGCACAATTTGAACCACTGGCTTGTCTGTCTTTGTCCAGCAGAAACTAACAGCTTTCACAGAGATGGGCAGAAGGTCTCATGACTGCCTCACTGTATTCTCTAGACCCTTATAATGAGATTCAAGGTTGGAAACTTCTATCTCCCCAGGGTTCAGGATACCAGTACTTACACTTGGAGGAGTTTGCTCTTTCAAAGTCAGTGTGTCAGGGTGGCCTTGTATGCCATGTTAATGATTGTAACCTTAGGTCATTCAATCTCTAGAACAAGCCAGTGATTTGGGTCCAGGCTCATCAGACGTGTCTCCTGTTGTAGGCCTTGGAATGTGAAAAAGTATTTCAGATGCCAATTGCGGTGGCCATCTTGGCTGCCTGTTTTTTCGAGTTTAACTGTCGGATTTTTCCATTAAATATTTAGTGTAAGTTTCCAATCTATGAATTAAAATTCATCATTTGGCATATTGTGTTATCTTGACACTGCAAATGTGATAATAGGAGCATTTCATTGCAGAATTGTGGGAAGAAATAGACGGAAACACACATTTATTCCCAATAATCACTTCTCAAATTCACACATTAATCTGAGAATTACTGCAGCTGACATTTTCTGTTACAGTTGTGCTGATTTAATTGAGTTGGAGTTTTTTTCTGGGATGGTTATGTGTCGGGTTCGACCCTGGACAATGCATCAACAGCTGCTATATATTTTTTTCTCTCTCCTGCAATGAAGCTTTAACCATTCAGGTTCCTGCACCTTGATAATCTTTCTCCCTAAACCGACAGTGAGTAATAACTTGTTTCTTTCACCCCTGTGAGGTGTCTGAGATTTCCTCTGGGCCTTTGTTCTTGCTGAGTTCTGCTTTGAAATTGTTGGGTTTGATTAGATTTGGGTTTGGGACCTGATCATTGTGTTCTTCAGTGGGTAGATCCACACTGACCTTACTTTTAGCTTTCTGGTGAGGTACACAAGTGCTGGTTACTTGAGGGTATTTTCCCTTCACTTTTCCCTTTACTATGGGGAGGATCTTTTTTTCTAATCTGCCCTTTATCCTCTGGGATATTAGTGCTCGCAGATGTCTGTCCAGCTTTCACTGCATTCTCCTGCGGCACTTCGACTAAGTAAGGCATCTCACTCACCATTGGCATGCATTTTTGGGAACTTTCCTTGTCCTTGCATGTTTATGTAAATGCTGTTCGCAGCCTTTTTAGGGTGCCTCTTGGACCTGTATTTAAGGAGGAGAGTGTGGGGATGCATTTATCTAACATTTCAGGGTTCACTAATCGGAGAATAGGAAATTCCAGTTGGTATTCCTCCTGGCCCTCCTCTAACCTGTCCTCACGATTCTTTTCAATCCTTCCCTCCTGACTGTCTGACAGATCTGTAGTTGTCTGTCCCCTCCACAGCCTTTACTTTTTTTTTCCTTTGGTCTGTGGTGTCAATTAAATAATTTACCTGGCTATTCCTTTTGCCACTCGATATGGACCACTGAACCGGGATTTCAGGGATTCACCCTGCATTGGGAGTAGTAACAATACATGGTCTCTGGGCTGAAATGTTCTAACCTTGGCATTTCTTTATGTTTACATTTTCACAGCTGCTTGGGAGATCTTTAGGTGTTCCTGCGGCACTACACAGGCTCCCGTGAGCCACTGCCAGAGCGTGGAAATGTAGTCTAACACGGAAGCCTCATTCCTCTGTCCCCAAAACTTCTCCTTGATCAATTTAATAGGAACTCTCACCTCGTGTCCAAAAACTAATTCAAAGAGACTAAAGCCAGTGGAATCATTGGTTAAGTCCCTGATAGGCAACAGGAGAAATCCCAGCCCTATGTCCCAGTCATGGGGTTACTCATAGCAATATGGCCTGATCATTGTTTTTAGGGTCTGGTGGTACCGCTCCAGAGCCCCTTCTGACTGTGGTTGGTAAGCCTTGGACTTTAGCTGGGTTATGTCCAGATTACCCATGACCTTTTCAAAAGGATTAGACATAAAATGTTTGCCCTGGTCCATCTGGATCTCAGCAGGCAGCCCATATCGGGTATAGAATTGGGTTAGCCCCTCCACTACTACCTTGGCAGAGATAGTTCTTCCGGAGAATGGTCTCTGGGAATCGGGTCACCACATCCATAATGGTGAGAAGATACTGGTATCCCTCTATTGTTTTCAGTAGGTGTCCCACACAATCCACCAACACTCTGCTGAATGGTTCCTGTTGGAGAAATACAGATTATGCCAAAATTATTGAACAAATTCTCCGGACTCAGACTTTGAGAATAAACACTTTATTGCATGATATCATGGGGCGCACACCTTACCTAAAGGCGGTCCAGTGCCACTCCATTGAACAAAGGAAATCCACAACGGATATACAGTTACTCATTCCATCCCAGCTGGACATAATCCAATCATAACGGTTATTGATTACATACATTATACATATTACCAATTAGATTACTCATTAGGCATCATGTGGTTACGTGATCAGCTCGTGCAAGCCCCCTGATCATCTTGTGATGTTCCCAGACCCCCTTATCAACTATCCTTGAGTCTTCACAATGAATCCTTCTACCTTTATCAAGCTTGCATTCCTGATTGCTTCGTGCAGTCTGCAGTTACACAAAACTGCTGTCTTATGCACTGATATGGGGGCCCTCCTTGGTCAGGCTAATTGGCTGTGCTAAGCAGTACCTTGCTCAAGGCTGCAAGCTAACTAACTTGTCCCACAATGCCTTGGGTAAATACTCCATTCTGTAACAATATGTGGCTATACTTTCAACTTGTATATGAGTGTATAAATATATTCACTAGGATTATATTAATCTACTTACTCAAATAACAGTTCAGCATAACTGCTCCCACAGTTCCCCAAAAGCTGGTATGGGAATTAGGGGTGAAGGTTTTACTGCAGACTGAGGCTTCCCCACAACCTGGCATGTCTGACCAGTTTTGCAGAACTCTATCACATTTTTGTGGAGTTGTGGCCAGTCAGAATGCTGTCTTATGTCGGCTTCGATTTTTCATACACCGACATGTCCAGCCATTGGATGTTCGTGGGCCATTCTTAATATTTCTTTAAGGTACCTCAGCGGCACCACTATCTGGTGAACCACTGTCCTCTGTTCATCCGCAGGTCTGATGAGCAGGTCTACACTTCCTCATCAGCACCTCATTCTTTAAATAGTAGCACTCTGCAACTCCCTCTGCTTCAGTTTTTTTCAGTCGGGTCATCCATCTGCAGTGTCAGTTCAAGGGATTGTTTGGCCATTGACCGAGTCACCACACAATCAGGGAGAATGTCAGGGACCTTCTCCTGTAACTGCTCTTTCTCCCTGACCTCTTTTTATTTCTCGAGAACTACTGGGGAAGCTGCACCTTTCCCCCTGTCAGATTATTACCTGGGAGTAGGTCGATCTATCCACCGGTAAACTAGGTACAATCTCCATGGTTAGCGGTCCTGAAACTAGGTCACACTCCAACTGCACCCGATATAAAAGTATGGACATATACCATCTTCTGATACCATTCACTAACACTCTAGCATTCATTGCACGCTCGGAGGAAGGTCATGCCTTTTCCCAGCAAAAGGGATTGGGTCGCCCCTGTATCCCTCAGTATGACTATGGGCTTGCCTGCGTCATTGGAGGGGTATAGGGACACTTTTCCTTGGGATACAAATTCCAGGTAACTCTCGGTGATTTTGTTAAGTTTTCCCGCTCTCTCTCTGTGGTAGGTTTACTGGGTCTGACTGCCGCAGTTAGAGGCACAGTCTGATCTGCCGTGCTTTCCATTGGGGCCCGTTTTCCAGCACTGATCTGGTGGACTCTGATTAATCCTACAGGTTTTCCCCGTCATTTCCATCATTCAGCTCGATGGTGAGCGGCCTTATTACAGTGGAAACATACAGATCTTCGGCCATTACTCCTGGTCTCAGTACCGTCCTATTTGGCTTGAGGATGGGCCCCCGTGTGTCCAGCTTTTCCTTCTAGCCCATGGCTAGCCGGGATCCAATCATCCTCCTTTTATTCTATGGTCTTCGGGGAGACAAGGGAAGTGTTTCCCTTTGGTGTTAAGGCCTTGTGTACAAGAGAAAATTCATCAGCCTGCAAAGCAACCAGCCTGGCTCTTTCAACCTCTTGCCCCTCTTTGTGGGTTTTAATGGGAGGGAGAGCGAGTTTTTGAACTCCTCGAGAACGATCTGAGGTCTACATATGTGGGCTCTATCTTGAGTGTCAATATCTACTGGTCAAAAGAAAACATAAAAACAGATTGTAAAATCTTCTATAGATACATAAAAAGGAAACGTTTGGTTAAGACAAATGTGGGTCCATTGTGGCAAAGTCAGGAGAATTTATAATGGGGAACAGAGAAATGGCAGAGAAGCTAAATGATTATCTTGTGTCTGTCCTAACTGAGGGAGATACAAGAAATCTCCCAGAATTAGAGATCCAAGGGACTCGGGAGAATGAGGACGTGAAGGAAATTAGTATTAGGAAGAAAGTTGCATTGGAGAAAATAATGGGGCTGAAGGTTGACAAGTCCCCAGGATATGATATCCTGCATCTCAGAGTGTGGAAAGAGGTAACTATGGAGATAGTGGGTTCATTGATGATCATCTTTCAAAATTCTAGAGTCCACAGCGGTTCCTGCAGATTGGAAGGTAGCAAATGTCACTCCACTATTTACGAAGGGAGGGAGAAAGAAAACCGGAAATTAAGGATCTGTTAGCCTTACATCAGTCGTTGGCAAAAAGCTGGAATCTATTCCAAAGGATGTGATAAATGGACACTTGGATAATAATGATCTGATTGGGCATAGTCAACATGGATTTATGAATGGGAAATCATTCTTGACGAACCTGTTCGAGTTTTTATTGAGGATGTTACTAACCGAATTGGTAAAGGGGAGTCCGTAGACGTGGTATGCTTGGATTTTCCGAAGGCTTTCGATAAAGTCTCCCACAAGAGATCGGTTAACAAAATTAAAGCACATGGAATAGGGGATAATATATGTGTATGCATTAAGGATTGGTTAACAGGCAGAAAGCAGAGAGTAGGAATAAATAGCGCATTCTTGCGTTAGCCAGCTGCGACTAGTGGGGTGCTGCATGGATCAATGCTTGGGCCCAAGCTGTTCACAACATATATCAATGATTTGGATATGAGGACAAATGTAATATTTCCAAGTTCACAGATGATACCAAAATAAGTGCGAATGCATGCTGTGAGGAATATGCAAAGCGGTTTCAAGGGAATTTGGACAGACTTAGTGAGTGGGCAAGAACATGGCAGAGGCAATATAAAGTGGACAAATGTGAGGTTATCCACTTTGGTAGGAGGAACAGATGCGCAGAGCATTTCTTAAATGGTAAGAGATTAGAAAGTGTAGATGTACAAAGGGATCTGGGTATCCTTGTCAATAAGTCACTGAAAGCTAACATGCAGGTGCAGCAAGCAATTAGGAAGGCTAATGGTATGTTAGCCTTTATCACAAGAGGACTTGTGTACAGGAGTAGTGAAGTCTTGCTTCAATTGTATAGAACCTTGGTTTGACCACACCTGGAGTGCTGTGTGCAGTTTTGGTCCCCTTACCTTAGGAAGGATATTATTGCCGTAGAGGGAGTGCAACGAAGATTCACCAGACTTGTTCCTGGGATGGCGGGACTGTCCTGTGAAGAGAGAGTGGGGAAACTGGGCCTGTATTCTCCAGAGTTTCAAAGAACGAGAGGTCATAGAACATAGAACAGTACAGCACAGTAGAGGCCCTTCGACCCACGGTGTTGTGCCGAACCTTTAACCTACTCAAGATCTAAGTAACTACCTATGCTTCTTTCTACTATCGCCCATGTACCTAGCCAAGAGTCGCTTAAATGCCCCTAATGTATCTGCTTCTACTACCACCGCTGGCAGCGCATTCCACGCACCCACCATGATCTCATTGAAACCTACATAACACTGAAATGGCTAGACCGGGTAGATGCTGGTAAAATGTTTCCTCTGGTTGGGGAGTCTAGAACCAGCAGATACAATTTTAAAATAATAGAGAAGCCAGTTCGGACAGAGATGAGGGGAAATTTATTTACTCAGAAGGTTGTGATCTTTGGAATTCTCGACCCCAGAGGGCTGGGGAATCTCAGTCATTGTGTATGTTTAAAGTGGAGATTGACAGTTTTCTAAATACCAGTGACATAATAGGATATGGGGATATTGTGGGAAAAAGGCATTGAAGTGGATGATCAGCAATTATGATATTGAATGGCGGGCCAGGCTCGATGGGCTGAATGTCCTACTCCAGCTCCTATGTTCCGAAGCTGCTTACCTCTTTCAAACTCGAGGTAAGTTTAGTCAAGCCGATTTCGAAGGGATGAGAATTTCTGCTGGTACACCTCTGGTACTATCTCGTATGTACCCAGGATAGCATTTTTAGTCATCACAAAATCTGATGAACTTTCATCTGGAAACAGTGAATAAACCTGTTATTTTATTTTGCAAAAACAGTGTCCATCTCTCTGCGGGCTATTTCAGCTGCTTTGCAAGTTTTTCAAAAGTGACAAAATATTCCGCCATCCTCCTCATTGAACTTTCTCATGAACTGGGAGAACTTTAAGAGCTCGGCGCATGGTTCTGATCTCGGGGTAGCTCCCTCACTAGCTGTGCCTTCACTGGGTGTATTGGGTCTTCCTCTAGTTGTTTGAGCCACCTCAACTCCCTTTCTTCCTTCTCCTTCTGGAATACTCTTACTTTTTCCCTTTCACTTTGCTCTTTTCGCTCTCTCTGGAATTCTAATTCTCGTCTCTTCTGTTCTAGTTTTACCATAGCTAACATTACTCTATCTGTTAGTAATTCTAACCCTGAATGAGTCTTCAGCTTCAAGTGAAAAATGGTTGCACATGGGTCTTAGGATTTCGGGTTTCCGAGCTTTTGGACGGAGAGTAATCCCTAACTGTCCAGCCACATTACTCAACTTTTCAACTGATAGGATGTTAACCTGTACCGAGTTACTTTACTCTGTATGTAACTCCTTTATTGCGAATGGAACTCCTTTATTCAAAAAGACAGGGAGACAGAAAGCAGGAAGCTCCAGGCTAGTTAGCTTTATATCTGTCCTGCAGAAAATGTGAGACGTTATTATTAAAGACGTAATAGCAGTCACTTAGAAAAATCAGATAATCAGGCAGAGTCAACATGGTTTTCTGAAAAGGAAATCATGTTTAACAAAAGTTATTCGATTTCTTTGAAGAAGTAGCATGTGCTGTGGAGAAAGGGAAACAGGTGGATGTACTGTATTTGGAGTTCAAGAATGCATTTGATAAGGTGTCACATCAAACGGTATTGCTCATGGTATAGGGGGTAACATATTGGCATGGATAGAAGATTTGCTAGTTCACAGGAAACAGAAGGTAGGCATAAATGGGTCATTTTCTGGTTGGCAAGGTGAAATGAGTGGTGTGACACAGGAATCAATGTTGGGGCCTCAACTTTTTACAAGTTATAGAAATGACTTGGATGAATGGACCAAAGGTATAGTTGCTAAAATTGCTGATGACACAAAGTTAGGCAGTAAAGTAAGTTGTGAAGCGGACATCAGGAGGTTAAAAATGGAATATAGATATGTGAAGTCAGTGGGCAAAGATCTGGCAAATGGAGTACAATGCGGAAAAATGTGAACTTGTCTATTTTGGCACGAAGAATAAAAAATAATCATATTATCTAAATGGTGAGAGATTGCAGAGCTCAGAGATGCAGAGGGATCTGGGTGTTCTACTGCATGAATCGCAAGAGGTTAGTATGCAGGTACAGCACGTTATTAGGAAAGCTAATAGAATGTTATCGATTATCATGAGGGGAATTGAATACAAAAGTAGGGAGATTATGCTTTAGCTGTACAGGGCATTGGTGAGACCACATCTGGAGTACTGTGTACAGTACTGGTCTCCTTATTTAAGGAATGATGTAACTGCATTGTAAGCAGTTCAGAAAAGGTTGACGAGACTAATACTTGGAATGGATTGGATTGTCTTCGGAGGAAGGATTGGACAGGCTAGGATTGTATCCGCTGCAGTTTAGAAGAGTAAGAGGCGACTTGACTGGAACATATACGATCATGAGGGGTCTTGACAGGGTGCATGTGGAAAAGGATGTTACCCATTGTGAGAGAATCTAGAGCTAGGGGTCACTATTTAAAAATAAGGAGTCGCCCATTTAAAACAGGAAAGAGGAGAATTTCTTTCTGTCAGAGGGTTGTGAGATTTTGGAATTATCTTCCTCAAAAGGCAGTAGAAGCAGAGTCTTTAAATATTTTAAAGCAAGGTAGATAGATTTTTGATAAACAAGGGGGAAACAGGTTATCGGAGGTAGGTGAGAAGTTAAAGTTGAGGTTAAAATCAGATTAGCGATGATCTTATTAAATGGCAAGGCAGGCTTGAGGGGCCGAGTGGCCTACTCCTGCTCTTAATTCGTATGTTCACGTGTTCGTTTGCGCTGGCTTTGGAGGGTACTGGCTTCGAATGTGGATATTTTAGTGCTCTAGCAGTGGAAAACACAATAAAACTGCTTTGAAATTTGTAATTGTTTTCTCAGGATCAGTTGTTTTTGCCACTTCTCTGGCCAAAGGAGGGGTACCAGAGGACTGGTGGACAGCGAATGTGGTACCATATTCAAGAAGGGTAGCAGGGATATACCAGGTAATTACTGGCCAGTGAGTCTAACATCAGTTGTTGGGAAACTATTGGAAAAAAATCTGAAGGACAGGATTAATCTCCACTTGGAGAGGCAGAGATTAATCAGGGATAGTCAGCATGGCTTTGTCAGGGGGAGATCGTGTCTAAAAAACTTGATTGAATTTTCGAGGAGGTGACTAGATGTGTCAATGAGGGTAAAGCAGTTCATGTAGTCTACATGAACCTCAGTAAGGCTTTTGATAACGTCCCGCATGGGAGATTGGTTAAGAAGGTAAGAGACAATGGGATCCAGGGTAATTTGGCAAATTGGATCCAAAATTGGCTTAGTGGCTAGAGGCAGAGGGTGATGGTTGAGGGCTGTTTTTGCGAGTGGAAGCCTGTGATCAGTGGTGTACCACCGGGATCGGTGCTGGGACCCTTGCTGTTTGTAGTATGCATCAATGATTTAGACGTGAATATAGGAGGCATGATCAGTAAGTTCGCAGATGACACGAAAATTGACGGTGTTGAAAATAGTGAGGAGGGAAGCCTTAGATAACAGGACGATATAGATGGGCTATTAAGATGGGCAAACAGTGGCAAATGGAATTTAATCCTGAGAAATGTGAGATGATGTATTTTGGGAGGAATAACAGAGCAAGGGAATATACAATGGAAGGGAGGACCCGTGGAAGTGCAGAGGGTCAGAAGGACCATGGTGTACTTGTCTATAGATTACTGAAAGCAGCAGTACAAGGAGATAAGGTGGTTAGGAAGGCATATGGGACACGTGCCTTGATTGGCCAAGTTATAGAATGTAAGAGCAGGGAGGCTATGATGGAGCTGGATAAATCGCTAGTGAGGGCACAGCTGGAGTACTGTGTACACATCTGGTCACCACACTATAGGAAGGATGTGATTGCACTGGGGAGGGTGCAGAGGAGATTCACCAGGATGTTGCCTGGGCTGGAGAATTTCAGCTATGAAGAGAGACTGGATAGGCTCGAGTTGTTTTCCTTAGCGCAGAGATGGCTGACTGGGGACCTGACTGAGGTGCACAAAATTATAAGGACTGAGATAGGAAGAAACCTTTTCCCTTATCAGAAGTGTCAATAACTAGGGGGGCAAAGACTGAAATTAAGGGGCAGGAGGTTTAAAGAAAATTTGAGGAAACATTATTTTCACCCAGAGGGTGGTTGGAATCTGGAACACACTGCCTGAAGGGGTGAAGGTCAGGAAGCCTCACAACAACATTTAAGATGTATTTAGATGTGCATTTAAAACGCCATACCGTACAAGATTACGGGCCAAGTGCTGGAAAATGGGATTAGAATAGATAGGCCTGATGGCGGGCGTGGACACGGTGGTCCAATGGGACAGTTTCTATGATGTGTAACCCTGTGACTCCAATTTCTCGTTTGTTGTTGGGTTATGGTCACTGGAACTTCCAGATGTCTGTCGAAAGCAGATGAGGATGGGTCCCAGTCTCCCCATTTGTCCTCGTGTTTATTTGATCACAACAAGGTTTATTTATTTTTAACAGTGGACGTGCTTAACACCTCAGTGATTGTTTGTTGTGATCGTGAAAGAACCAATCAGACAGGTTTACTTGAGTTTAAACTAGAAGTAAGTTTATTACATTTCAAAATTCTAATTGAATCTAAATAAAATAATTAAAATATACTGCATTCACGCAGACACTGACACGATAACCACACACAAATAAATTAGAATGAGAAATAAATTGTGGTTGGATATGAATCCGGAATAATTCTTTAAAAAACAAGGTCTGTGAGGTTGGATGATTCTGTGGTCTGTGCGTTTGCCACCCTTAGTTATGAGTTTCATGTCATCTGAAAGACATGAAATTATGTTTTTATTTACATAAAGGTCTATGTCATTCATATATCTATTTGTATGTCAGGAACAGCGCTAGTTCCAATACGGACCCCTGAGACACAATACTGTATACTCCCCCTCTCCCAGTCTGAACAATGTCTGTTCACCACTTCTCTCTGCTTTCTGTCCATGAGTCAGTGTCATATCCACACTATCACTGTCACATTAATCCATGTGTTCCATCTTTCATAACAAGTCAACGAAATGTCATTTGATCACAGGCCTTTTGAAAGTCCATATACATAAGACAAAACACATTATCCTCATCAACACTCACAGTTATGTCATCAACTAACTTGATCAAGATTATCAGACATGATTTTCCATTAACCTATCAGTGCTGAATGTCAAAGAACAAACAAATAACAGTACAGCACAGGAACAGGCCATTCAGCCCTCCAAGCCTGCTCTGATCACGATGCCTGCCTAAACTAAAACCTTCTGCACCTCCGGGGTCCGGATCCCTCTATACCCATCTTATTCACGTATTTGTCTAGATGCCTCTTAAACGTCTCTACGGTAACTGCTTCCAACACCTCCCCCGGCAACAGGTTCCAGGCACTCACCACCCTCTACGTAAAGAACTTGCCTCGCATCTCCCCTCTGAACTTTGCCCCTCTCACCTTAAACCTATGTCCCCTAGAAACTGACTCTTCCACCCTGGGAAAAAGCTTGTAACTATCCACTCTGTCCATGCCGCTCATAACATTGTAAACCTCTATCATGTCGCCCCTCCACCTCCGTCGTTCCAGTGAAAACATTCCGAGCTTATCCAACCTTCTCTCATATCAAATACCCTCCAGACCAGGCAACATCCTGGTAAACCTCTTCTGTACCCTCTCCAAAGCCTCCACATGCTTCTGGTAGCGTGGCGACCAGAATTGCACGCAATATTGTAAGTGTGGCCTAAATATATTTCTGTACAGCTGCAACATGACTTGCCTATTTTTATACTCTATGCCGCGACCGATGAAGGCAAGCATGCCGTATGCCTTCTTGACAACCTTATCCACCTGCGTTGCCACTTTCAGTCACCTGTGGATCTGTACGCCCAGATCTCTCTGCCTGTCAATACTCCGAAGCGTTCTGCCATTTACTGTAAACTTCCCAACTGCAATAGACCTTCCAAAATGCATTACCTCACATTTTTCCAGATTAAACTCCATCTGCCATTTCGCCACCCAAGCCTCCAACCGATCTATATTCTGTTGTATCCTCTGACAATCCTCATCACTGTCCGCAACTCCACAAACCTTTGTGTCATACTTATCAGACTAGCTACATTTTCCTCCAAATCATTTATATATACTACAAAGAGCAAAGGTCCCAGCACTGATCCCTGTGGAACACCACTAGTCACATCCCTCCATTCAGAAAAGCGCACTTCCACTGCTACCCTCTGTCTTCGATGACTGAGCCAGATCTGTATCCATCTTGCCAGCTCCCCTCTGATCCCATATGACTTCACATTTTGTATCAGTCTGCCATCTTGTCAAAGGCTTTACTGAAGTCCATATAGATAACATCCAATGCCCTTCCTTCATCTAATATCTTCGTCACTTCCTCAAAAACTCAATCAAATTAGTGAGATACGACCTCCCCTTCACAGAACCATGCTTCCTCTCGCTAATACGTCCATTTGTTTCCAAATGGGAGTAAATCCTGTCCCGAAGAACCCTCTCTAATAATTTCCCAACCACTGACGTAAGACTCACCGGCCGATAATTTCCTGGATTATCCTTGCTACCCTTCTTAAACAAAGGAACAACATTGGCTATTCTCCAGTCCTCTGGGACCTCACCTGCCGCCAATGAGGATGCAAAGATTACTGTCAAGGCCCCAGCAATTTCTTCCCTTGCCTCCCTCAGTATTCTGGGTTAGATCCCATCAGGCCCTGGGGACTTATCTACCTTAATGCTTTGCAGGACACCCAACACCTCCTCCTTTTTGATAATGAGATGACTGAGGCTATCTGCACTCCCTTCCCTAGGCTCATCATGCACCAAGTCCTTCTCCTTGGTGAATACTGATGCAAAGTACTCATTTAGCACCTCGCCCATTTCCTCTGGCTCCATACGTAGAATTCCCTTCTCTGTCCTTGAGTGGGCCAACCCTTTCCCTGTTTACCCTCTTGCTCTTTATATACGTATAAAAAGCCTTGGGATTTTCCTTAATCCTGTTTGCCAATGACTTCATATAAACCCTTTTCGCCCTCCTGAATCCTTGCTTAAGTTCTTTCCTACTGTCTTTATATTCCTCAAACGATTCATCTGTTCCCAGCCTTCCAGCCCTTACAAATGCTTCCTTTTCCTTTTTGACTAGACTCACAATATCCCGCGTTATCCAAGGTTCCAGAAACTTGCCAAACTTATCGCTCTTCTTCACAGGGACATCCTGGTCCTGGATTCAAATCAACTGATGCTTGAAAGACTCCCATATGTCAGATGCTGATTTACCCTCAAACAGCCGCCCCCAATCTAAATTCTTCAGTTCCTGCCTAATATTGATATAATTAACCTTCCCCCAATTTAGCACCTTCACCCGATGACTACTCTTATCCTGATCCACAAGTACCTTAAAACTTATGGAATTATGGTCACTGTTCTGGAAATGATCCCCGACTGAAACTTCGACCACCTGGCCGGGCTCATTCCACAATACCAGGTCCAGTACGGCCCCATCCCCAGTTGGACTATCAACGTATTGTTTCAAGAAGCCCTCCTGGATGCTCCTCACAAATTATGCCCCATCCAAGCCCCTAGCACTAAGTGAGTCCCAGTCAATATTGGGGAAGTTAAAATCACCCACCACTGCAACCCTGTTACCTTTACATCTTTCCAAAATCTGTCTACATATTTGCTCCTCTACCTTCAACTGGCTGTTGGGAGGCCTGTAGTAAACCTCCAACATCGTGACTGTACCCTTTTTATTCCTGAGCTCCACCCATATTGCCTCGCAGCATGCCCCCTCCGAGGTGTCCTCCCGCAGTACAGCTGTGATATTCTCCTGAACCAGTAATGCAACTCACCCACCCCTTTTACACCCTGTATATCCCGCCTGACGCTTCGAAAGCCTGGAACATTTAGCTGCCAATCCTGCCCTTCCCTCAACCAATTCTCTGTAATAGCAACAACATCAGATTTACAAGTAATAATCCAAGCTCTAAGTTCATCTGCCTGACCTTTTATACTTCTTGCATTGAAACAAATGTACTTCAGACCGCCAGTCCCGCTGTGCTCCGCAACATCTCCCTGCCTGCTCTTCCTCTTCGTCTTACTGGCCTTATTTACTTGTTCCCCCTCATTTATTTCACTTTCTGTCCTTCTGCTCTGCTTCCCACCCCCTGCCACACTAGTTTAAACCCTCCCGAGTGACGCTAGCAAAACTCGCAGCCAGGATATTTGTGCCCCTCCAGTTTAGATGCAAACCGTCCTTCTTGTAAAGGTCCCATCTGTCCCTGAAGAGATCCCAATCGTCTCGATATCAGAAACCCTCCCTTCTACACCAGCTGTTCAGCCACGTGTTTAACTGCACCATATTCCTATTTCTATCCTCACTGGCACGTGTTATTTATTATACCCTGTTTTCCCAAGCAAGATATCTATTTGCACTGGGCTACGGCCTCTAGAAATTACCAAACACCAACATACACTGACTGGTCGGTAGTTACAGGGTTTATCGAATCTCTCCTTTTGGAAACAGGGTGTGACATTTATAGCCTTCCAGTCCTCTGACAACTCTTTCATATCTAAGGAGGATTGTAAGATTCTGGCCAGTGCCCCTGCTATGTCCACCATTCTTTCCCTCAACAAACCTCATATATCCTATCTAAACCAGGTCAATCTTTTACTTTATTGTGGTACAAAAAGTGTTGGATTGAAAGGGGTTGACTGAACCTGTTTGTTCAGTGACCGTAATTAATGTCAGTCACTATGGACACTAATTGCGTCACTGGAGGGTTTCCCTCTTCTATTAATAATGGGCTCCATTCAAAGTGCTATCCCATAGTTTCAGTTGGAGCATCAACCCTGACACGAACAGGGATCCGTGGCTGCAGTGAGATGGAGAGGATAGATCAGATTCTGATAACAATGAATTGGAATCTTACAACAATGGGTCAGAATCTGAGAACAATAGATTGGAATGTTACAACAATGGATCAGAATCTGAGAACAATAGATTGGAATGTTACAACAATGGGTCAGAATCTGAGAACAATAGATTGGAATGTTACAACAATGGGCAGCAGGAGTTTCTCCTATTGGCTTGGCGAAATTACTGCAGATTATTTTTGGATAACATTAGAATGGCGGATCTATTTTGCACTGAAGATGATTGAAACGATTTACGATCCAATCCTCGCTATTATTGATGTACCTGGTAATTCTCTGTATCCAACTATTGGATCTACAAAGACTGCCCGGTGTCCAATCCTCAGGCTTGTGGGGTATCAGTGGACCCTCATTCAGTGTCTGCCCCTGTCCACCTCAAAGACTGCCCTGTGTCCAATCCTCAGCAGAGAGAAGCAGGATGAAAGGTCCTGTGGCTTTGTCAGGATATCGGGATTCGTGATGGTGTAGGTGGCTCTGCGGGGTCCCCTTGACAACGGGGAGAGATAAAGGAGCTGGAGGAACTCTCACGACATTAATGTGCAGTTGGTGTGTGAGCATGCCCAGTACATCATGTTGGTGAATGTCCACTATCCTGGCACCAGCCAGGATACCTTCATTCTGAAACAGTCAGCTGGTCCCAATATTTCGGAGCTCCATGGAAAACCGGAATGCGGTTCCTCAGAGACAATGGACCCCCCCCCCCCACCCCAGACATGGCTATACCTCCTACACCCCCAAACCCACTTTCCACTGCCAGTCAAACAAACACACCAGCAGGAACACAGTGGAACAGACCATCGGTGTGATGAAGCAATGCTTCCAATGTCTGAACCGCTCGGGGGGAGCCCTCCAGTACACACTGGAGCAGGTGTCCAAGTGCATGGTGTTCTGCTGCACCCTTCATATCATCACCATCATGAGGACACAGTCATTGGCACCAGGAATCCGGAGGCTCCCTCAGGAGGAAGCGGAGGAGGCAGGGAGGATATTTCCTGGTTGCCTTCGACCCGGACAGGCTGTCGGAGAGTCCCTGCCAAGATTCCAGATACCACAGGACAACTTCCCTGTCCCACCATGGATCCCCACCATTCTCCACCATTACACCCATCTGAACGCCCCGTGACAGCGTCCCCTTGGTCACCATCCTGCAATAAAAGCCACCAACAAAAACCTTTTCATTAACATCTCTATCCATCACCAATTAAACAAACAAAACTGAACTATTCACACTTGTGTATTCCCTTGCTGCCTGTCTTGTGAGTTCCCTCGACCTGCCTTGTGCTCCTACACAATGTTTCTCTAGTGACTGCAGCATGGCTGGTGAAAGGCTGCTGACTTTCACTGGGGGGTGACTGCAGATTGCCTTGGAGGACGTCCTCGAGCAGCTCTGGGCACTGAGGGCTCGGATTCAGACTGCACCACCTCGATATGGGCAGCAGCAGCCTGGGCTGGCTGATGAGTAACAGCAAGGACATTGGTGGAGTGACAGTGAAGGGAGAACAAATACTGTCATCCTGAGAGAGGACAGCAGGTTCATGCTCCACGGAGACACTGTAAATCCCACTTGATGACACCTCAGCAATCCATGTAATCCACCGGATCACTGAGACACTGGGTGTCTGCCGTCTGTGCTGCTGTGGAAGCTGAGACAATGGGGCTCATTCTGGGGTAGGTGGGACCTCTACAAACAGGATGGTCGTCACCTGAACCAGGGGGATACCAATATTCTGGGGGGGAGATTTGCTAGTGCTCTTCGGGGGGGTTTAAACTAATTCAGCAGGGGAATGGGAACCTAAATTGTAGTTCCAGTGTACAGGATGTTGAGAGTAGTGAGGTCAGGGATAAGGTTACAAGGACGCAAGAGGGCACTGGCAAGCAAGAACTTGGTTTAAAGTGTGTCTACTTCAACGCCAGGAGCATCCGGAATAAGGTGGGTGAGCTTGCAGAATGGGTTGGTACCTGGGATCTCGATGTTGTGGCCATTTCGGAGACATGGGAAGAGCAGGGGCAGGAATGGATGTTGCAGGTTCCGGGATTTAGATGTTTCGGTTAAAACAGAGAAGATTGTAAAAGAGGAGGGGGTGTGGCATTGTTAATCAAGGAGAGTATTACAGCGGCAGAAAGGACGTTTGAGGACTCGTCTACTGAGGTAGTATGGACCGAGGTTAGAAACAGGAGAGGAGAGGTCACCGGTCTTCAAAAGACCTCCGAATAGTTCCAGAGATGTAGAGGAAAGGATAGCGAAGATGATTCTTGACAGGAGCGAGAGTAACAGGGTAGTGGTTATGGGGGACTTTAACTTTCCAAATATTGACTGGAAATACTATAGTTCGAGTACTTTAGATGGGTCTGTTTTTGTCCAGTGTGTGCAGGAGGGTTTTCTGACACAGCATGTAGACAGGCCAACCAGGGGCGATGCCACATTGGATTTGGTACTGGGTAATGAACCCGGCCAGGTGTTAGATTTAGATGTAGGTGAGCACTTTGGTGATAGTGATCACAATTCGGTTAGGTTTACCTTAGCGATGGGCAGGGACAGGTATATACCGCAGGGCAAGAATTATAGCGGGGGGAAAGGAAATTATGATGCGATTAGGCAAGATTTAGGATGCGTAGGATGGGGAAGGAAACTGCAGGGGATGGGCACAATCGAAATGTGGAGCTTATTCAAGGAGCAGCTACTGCGTGTCCTTGATTAGTATGTACCTGTGAGGCAGGGAGGAAGTTGTCGAGCGAGGGAGCCGTGGTTTACTAAAGAAGTTCAAGACGCTTGTCAAAAGGAAGAAGAAGGCTTATGTTAGGATGAGACGTGAAGGCTCAGTTAGGGCGCTTGAGAGTTAAAGCCAGCCAGGAAGGATCTAAAGGGAGAGCTAAGAAGAGCAAGGAGAGGACACGAGAAGTCATTGGCGGATAGGATCAAGGAAAACCCTAAGGCTTTCTATAGGTATATCAGGAATAAAAGAATGACTAGAGTTAGATTAGGGCCACTCAAGGATAGTAGTGGGAAGTTGTGTGTGGAATGAGAGGAGATAGGGGAAGCGTTAAATGAATATCTTTCGTCAGTATTTACAGTAGAGAAAGAAAATGTTGTCGAGTAGAATACTGAGATTCAGACTACTAGGCTAGATGGGATTGAGGTTCACAAGGAGGAGGTGTTAGCAATTTTGGAAAGTGTGAAAATAGATAAGTCCCCTGGGCCAGATGGGATTTATCCTAGGATTCTCTGGGACGCCAAGGAGGAGATTGCAGAGCCTTTGTCCTTGATCTTTATGTCGTCATTGTCGACAGGAGTAGTGCCGGAAGACTGGAGTATAGCAAATGTTGTCCCCTTGTTCAAGAAGGGGAGTAGAGACAGCCCTGGTAATTATAGACCTGTGAGCCTTACTTCGGTTGTGGGTAAAATGTTGGAAAAGGTTATAAGAGACAGGATTTATAATCATCTTGAAAAGAATAAGTTCATTAGCGATAGTCAGCACGGTTTTGTGACGGGTAGGTCGTGCCTCACAAACCTTATTGAGTTTTTCGAGAAGGTGACCAAACTGGTGGATGAGGGTAAAGCAGTGGATGTGGTGTATATGGATTTCAGTAAGGCGTTTGATAAGGTTCCCCACGGTAGGCTATTGCAGAAAATACGGAAGTATGGGGTTGAAGGTGATTTCGAGCTTTGGATCAGAAATTGGCTAGCTGAAAGAAGACAGAGGGTGGTGGTTGATGGCAAATGTTCATCCTGGAGTTTAGTTACTAGTGGTGGACCGCAAGGAGCTGTTTTGGGGCCACTGCTGTTTGTCATTTTTATAAATGACCTGGAAGAGGGTGTAGAAGGGTGGGTTCGTAAATTTGTGGATGACACTAAGGTCGGTGGAGTTGTGGATAGTGCCGAAGGATGTTGTAGGGTACAGAGGGACATAGATAGGCTGCAGAGCTGGGCTGAGAGATGGCAAATGGAGTTTAATGCGGAAAAGTGCGAGGTGATTCACTTTGGAAGGAGTAACAGGAATGCAGAGTACTGGGCTAATGGGAAGATTCTTGGTAGTGTAGATGAACAGGGAGATCTTGGTGTCCAGGTACATAAATCCCTGAAAGTTGCTACCCAGGTTAATAGGGCTGTTAAGAAGGCATATGGTGTGTTAGCTTTTATTAGTAGGGGGATCGAGTTTCGGAGCCACGAGGTCATGCTGCAGCTGTACAAAACTCTGGTGAGGCCGCACCTGGAGTATTGCGTGCAGTTCTGGTCTCCGCATTATAGGAAGGATGTGGAAGCTTTGGAAAGGGTGCAGAGGAGATTTACTAGGATGTTGCCTGGTATGGAGGGAAGGTCTTACGAGGAAAGGCTGAGGGACTTGAGGTTGTTTTCGTTGGAGAGAAGGAGGAGGAGAGGTGACTTAATAGAGCCATACAAGATAATCAGAGGGTTAGATAGGGTGGATAGTGAGAGCATCTTTCCTCGGATAGTGATGGCAAACACGAGGGGACATTGCTTTAAGTTGAGGGGTGATAGATATAGGACAGATGTTCGAGGTAGTTTCTTTACTCAGAGAGTAGTAGGGGAAAGGAACGCCCTGCCTGCAACAGTAGTAGACTCGCCAACTGTAAGGGCATTTAAATGGTCATTGGATAGACATATGGATGAAAATGGAACAGTGTAGGTCAGATGGTTTCACAGGTCGGCGCAACATCGAGGGCCGAAGGGCCTGTACTGCGCTGTAATGTTCTAATCTAATCTACTGGTCACCAAACACTGTATCGCAGCTGAGTCCCCCAATGCTGTCATAGAGTTAGTGACCACTTCCACATGGGAAAGAATGTGCTTCTAGCTCTGTGCAATGTCCTGTGCCATGCTGGAGCCGGACTCCTCCATGTTCCTTGACAGTGATAACAGAGTGTCTGACAGGCCTGTCAATGGACAAAGTATCTCAGTGTACATGTCGATCAGCATTCTCCTGTATGCTGTTCCAGCAATGTTTACATCTGAGTCCTGTGTATTATAACTCGTTTGTGACCTTGCCCTCCGGTGAGCTGGCACATTGACTATCCTTTCCCCGTGGCCTGGCTGCAGCTCACTCGTGCTCGGTGACTCACCACGTGCAGATTCTGACTCTATACCAGCCTCTACAGCACACACAGTGTAAGTATTTGAGCTGTTGGCTGTGAGTATCAGAGCAAGTGATGGGGCTTCACCATCAGTGCTGTGCTGCTGCTCTTTCTCTGTCTCCTGGAGCTGCTGTGACTGGGAAGCTGGCAGTTTTCAGTTATCGTTGGAAAGTACAAAATCAGAAGGGGAGGGTTGGGTTGAGGGATTGGGGGTGGGATGGAAAGCAGGAGGTCAATGGTCCCACCATCTGAAGCTTGTACATCATCCCAGACAGCAGGATGAGGGGGAGGTGGGACTTAAGAAGGGACATCAGGCAGGTGCATAGCATCATCCTGAATGCTCTCGGTCATGTCGGATGCTACGGGCTCTGTCACAGCCAGTCCCATGATGTGGAGAACCATCTCCTCCCTTTGGCTCAGGGGATGAAGGTCTGCCTGGCCCCCGCCGGTTCACTTCTTCGCCTGTGATTATGGGCCACCTTGTCCTGCAAGAGATGGGATGGAATATCAGTAATTGTGTTTCACTGTATTTGGGTGATGTGCCTGCCATAGCTGAATAGCTGGAGGTATGTGGAGGCAGTGAGAGGTGGGTATGAGGCTGGTATCAGTGGAAGGTGTGTGAGGGTGAGGTGGAGTATGTGAATGTTAGGTGTGAGTCCTGAGTGTTAGGTGCTCCTGATGGGTGAGTGATGGGGGTGTGGTGCATTGAGCAGTGTGAGATGTTGGTGATATTGGGGGTAGGAGATGCCATTTGGAGATGAAGTCACTGACATCGAACACCCGTGTGAGCTCATTAAACTTCTTCTGGCACTGCTGCCACGTCCTCGGGCCCACACCTCTTGCATTGACATCCCTGGCCACCTTCTCCCAGTCCCTTCAGAGAGCGTTACTTGAGGGCCTCGGCCGCACGCCATGGAAACATGGCCTCTTTCCTCCTGTCACCCTCCATGACTAAGGCCTCCAGCACCACATCCGTGAACTGCAGAGCCCTCTATAGTTTTTTAGTTTTAGTGTTAGAGATACAGCACTGAAACAGGCCTTCGGCCCACCGTGTCTGTGCCGATCATCAACCAGCCATTTATACTAATCCTACACTAATTCCATATTCCTACCACATATTCCTACCTGTCCCTATATTTCCCTGCCACCTACCTATACTAGGGGCAATTTATAATTGGCAATTAACCTATCAACCTGCAAGTCTTTGGCATGTGAGATGAAACCGCAGCACCCGAAGGAAACCCACGCAGACACAGGGAGAACTTGCAAACTCCACACAGGCAGTACCCAGAATTGAACCCGGGTCGCTGGAGCTGTTAGGCTGCAGTGCTAACCACTGCACCACTGTGCCGCCCTAATGTTCCATTTACCTTGTTTCCAATTGCAGAATTCACGGTCAGCACACGCAGCCTCCTATGATTCAAGTGCAGCTTCCCTTTAAGAGGGACAGACTGCCTTTAAAAGCAGAATGCTGGCTGAAACACAAGCCAGCCTCACACACAGTTCTGTCCCAGTTAACAGTGCAGACAGACAGCAGTGCGGGTCACCCTGGGCAGCAAGTAGAATTCATAGAAATGAGGAGACAGCAGAAGCTTTGTGTGTCACCTGCCTCAACAAGAACGGGCACGGGCAGATCATGAATCACAAACCCGACGCACAGAAGGAGGATATTCGGCCCATTGTGTTAGTGCAGTCTCTTTGAAAGGGATATCTAATTAGTTCCTCTCCCCTCCTCTTGCCCCACATTCCAGCTTTTTAAATTCCAATTCATGTATTTGCTGAATTCTCTTTTGAAAGATATTATTGAATCTGCTTCCACCATGTTTTCAGGCAGTGAATCCCACATCCCAACAACTTACTGAGTAAGAAAATTCTCCTCATTTCACCTCTGGTTCTTTGTCAATTACCTTCAATCTGTGTCTTCTTAATACTGTACTTTCTGACACTGGAAACAGTTTCACATTAATTACTCTATCAAAACCCTTCATGATTTTGAATTCTATATTAAATCTCCCCTTACCCTTCACTGCTCTAAAGAGAACAATCCCAGCTTTTCCAATCTCTCCACGTAACTGAATTCCCAGGTCCCTGGTACCATTCTAATAAATCATCTCTGTATCTTCACTAAGTCCTTGACATCCTTACCAAAGTGTGGTGATCAGAACTGGACACAATTGTCCAGCTGGGACCGAACCAATTATGTACAAAAATCAGCATTTCCTCCTGAGTTTTATTACTCTGTGCCTCTCTCTAACACCAAGGAAACTACATGTTACCTTCAAAGATCTGTGTGTGTACACCTCCAGTTCTCTCTAATCCTGCACCCACTTTATAATGGTACCATTGAGTTTATATTGTTTCTCCTCATATTTCCTACCCAAATGTCTCACTTCACACTTCACTGTGTTAAATTACATCTGCCATGTTCCTGTACATTTCACCAGTCAGTCTCTGTCCTGCTGAAGTCTGTTACTATCATTCACACTCTTTATTAACATTTCTGAGTTTCCTGTCATCTGGAAACTTTGACATTATCCCGTCTGTACACAAGCCCATTACATTAACATACAGCAACTGTGATCCCAACAGTGACCCTGGGGAACCCCACTGTGTACTTCCCTCCAGACCGAACAACAACCATTCTCCAATACTCTCCGTTTTCTGTCACGGAGCTAAGTTCCTGCTTGCTGGCATTGAAAATAAAAAAAAGGACTTCCATTTATGTAACGCCTTTATGACCACTGCATGTCCCAAAGCGATTTACAACCAACGCGTACCTTTTAATGTTTAGTCAGTCTTGTAATGTAGGAAAAACACAGCCAATTTCCGCACAGCAAGATCCCACAAGTAGCAGAGTGATCATGATCAGATCTGTTTTTGTGATGTTGATTTGAGGGGTAAATGTTGGCCAGGACACTGGGAATAATTCCGCTGACCTTCTAAATAATTCCATGGGATCTTTCCATCCCATGAGTGGGCAGACGGGGCCTGGCTTTACCTTTTCTTTGATAAGGCGGCACCTGTGACAGTGCAGCACTCCCTCAGTACTGCACTGCAGTGTCAGCCTTGATTCTTGTGATCAAGTCCTGCAGTGACATTTGATCCTTGAAGCTTGTGACTGATTGGGGAGAGAGTTACAAACTGAGCCACTGCTAACATTGGTCCTTTAATCCCAAGTGTTTCTAATTTGGTAACATGGTTGTGATGTAGTACTTTATCAAACGCCCGTTTAAAGGATAGGAATATTGGGAAAGTACAGGCAGGAACAATCATAGGAATTATAGAATAGCATTGCACTGAAGGAGGCCATTTGGTCCATCAAGTCTGTGCTGTCACTTTTGAAGAGCTTCCAGTTAGTCCCTCACCCGGGCTCTTTCCCAGATTCTTCCATTTTTTCTGCCTTAAGATATCTATCCGATTCCCTTTTGGAATCTACTATTGAATCTGTATCCTTCAGCCTACCAGACCACACACTGCAAATCCGAAACACCCATTGCATAAAAAAAATCCCCGTGTCACCTCTGCTTCTTGTTTCCAATCACCGTAAATCTGTGTCCTCTGGTTAATGGCCCCTCACACATTGGAAACAATTTCATTTTATTTAATTTATCTAAATCCTTCATAATCTTAAACATTTCGATCAGATCTCCTTTTAAATTTCCCTGCTCTAAGGTGAACAATCCCAGCTACATAACTGTAATCCCTCATCCCTGGAAATGTTCCAGTGAAATCCCCTCTCCAAAGGTTTAATGTCCTTCCTAAAGTGGGTTTTCCATTATTGGACACAATAGTCCAGGTGCAGATGAACTAGTCTTTTCTATGGGATTAATATATCATCCTGACTATTCTACTCTGTGTCTCTATTAATAAAGCCTAAGCAAGATCCCACAAGTAGCAGTGTGATCATGATCAGATCTGTTTTTGTAATGTTAATTTGAGGGGTAAATGTTGACCAGGACACTGGGAATAATTCCCCTGACCTTCTAAATAATTCCATAGGATCTTTACATCCACCTGAGTGGGCAGACGGGGCCTGGCTTTACCTTTTCTTTGATAAGGCGGCACCTCTGACAGTGCAACACTCCCTCAGTACTGCACTGCAGTGTCAGCCTTGATTCTTGTCATCAAGTCCTGCAGTGACATTTGATCCTAGAAGCTTGTGATTGAAAGGGGAGAGAGTTACAAACTGAGCCACGGCTGACATTGAACCTTTTAATCCCATGTGTTTCTAATTCGGTATCACTGCTGTTATGTGCTACTTTATCAAACACCTGTTGAAAGGATAGGAATATTGGGAAAGTACAGACAGGAACAATCATAGAATCATAGAATTGCACAGCCCTGAATGATGTTATTCTGCCCATCAATTCAGTGCTGGCCCTTTCAAAGAGCAATCCAGTTACTCCCACTCCCTGACTCTTTCACTATATCCGAACATTTTTTCTTCTTCAGATATTTATCCAATTCCCTTTTGGGATATACAATTGAATCTGTATCCATCAGCCTATCAGACATTGTATTCCAAATCCAAACCACTCAGAAACAAAAATCCTCATGTCTGCTTCTTTTACCAATCACCTTAAAACTGTGTCTCTGGTTAGCGGTCCCTTGGACATTGGAAACAGTTTCTCTTTATTTAATTTATCTAAACCCTTCCTAATGTTAAACACCTCAATGAAATCTCCTCTGTGAGTTCTCTGCTCTAAGCAGAACAATCCCAAATACATAACTGTAATCCCTCATGCCTGGACAAGTTCTAGTAAAACAGTTCTGTCACCTCTCCAAAGGCTTCATGTCCTTCCTAAAGTGTGGTTCCCAGTATTCGACACAAGACTTCATGTGCAGCTGAACTAGTATTTTATATATGTTTCACATGATGTCCTTGCTTTTGTTCATTTTGCCTCTTTTTAGAAAACCTAGGATCCCATATATTTATTAACTGTTTCGCTACCCTTTCGTGCCACCTTCAAAGATTTGTGTACAAACACCCCAGGTGTCTCTGTTATTTCACCACCTTTATAGTTGTACCATTTAACTTGTATTGTCTCTCCTCATTCATCCTTTCAAAATGTATTACCTCACACATCTGAAATGCCAATTAAATATTGAGAAGATTGAAGCCATTGTTTTCTGTCTCTGCTCCAAACATTTCCTAGCTACACACTCCATCCCTCTCCTTTGTAAATGCTTGAGACGAAGTCACACTGTTCAGAAACGTGGGTACATAGTTAACCTTGAGATGCCTGGCGATGGGCTTCCGACCAAATATTCACACCATCAGTAAAACGGCTTATTTCCACCCAATAGTGAGGAAGGATATTAGCTCTGATGATGTGGAGTCTGTATGGGAAGAGCTGAGAAACACTAAGGGGCAAAAAACGTTAGTGGGTGTTATATATAGACCCCCAAACTGTGGTGGTGATGTGGGAATGGTCTTAAACAGGAAATTAGAGATGCATGCGATAAAGCAACATCTGTAATTATGGGTGAGTTTAATCTGCATATAGATTGGGTCAAATCAAATTTGGCACAATAACGTCAAGGAGGAATTCATGGAATGTATATGGGATAGTTTTCTGGACCAATACTTTGAGGAACCAACTAGAGAACAGGCCATAACAAAAGCAAAATACTGCGGACGCTGGAAATCTGAAATAAAAACAAGAAATGCTGGAATCACTCAGCAGGTCTGGCAGCATCTGTAGAAAGAGAAGCAGAGTTAACGTTTCGGGTCAGTGACCCTTCTTCGGAACGGACAAATATTAGAAAAGTCACAGATTATAAACAAGTGAGGTGGGGGTGGGGCAAGAGATAACAAAGGAGAAGGTGCAGATTGGACCAGGCCACATAGCTGACCAAAAGGTCACGGAGCAAAGGCAAACAATATGTTAATGGTGTGTTGAAAGACAAAGCATTAGTACAGATTAGGTGTAAATACACTGAATATTGAACAGCAGCAAGTGCAAACCTGAAAAAAAACCTGGAAAAAAACAGTGGGTCAGCAAACTGAACAAACTAAGATGAAATGAAATAAATGCAAAAAAAGATTGTAAAAAATGTAAAAAAGAATGTAAAAAAAAGGAAGAAAAAATAACTAAAAATGAAAGTAAAATGGGGGGCAGTCATGCTCTGAAATTATTGAACTCAATGTTCAGTCCGGCAGGCTGTAGTGTGCCTAATCGGTAGATGAGATGCTGTTCCTCGAGCTTGCGTTGATGTTCACTGGAACACTGCAGCAATCCCAGGACATAGATGTGAGCATGAAAGCAGGGGGGAGTGTCTGCAGGGGGGAGTTGCAAGCTGATTGGTTGGGTGAGTAGCAGCTGTTAGTGCATGTCGATATCTTTAAAAAAGTGAAAAGTTTATTTTTGTGGGAAAAGAACTCTGGTGATAAGGTGAGTACGACTGAAATGTTTATTTTTTAATTCAGTGTAGTTTATTAAGAATCTTAGATTGAAGTGGGTAGAAAAAGGCCCCTCATGTAATTAGTATTTTTTTTAAATTAAGGGTGTAACTAATTAGTCTAAGGGTAGGTCATGACAGGAGAGTTCAGCCCCGTGATCTGCTCCTCCTGCCCTTTGTGGGAAATCAGGGACGCTTCCAGTGCCCCTGGTGACCATGTGTGCAGGAAGTGGATCCATCTGCTGCTGCTGGCTACCCACATTATGGAGATGGAGCTGCGGGTGAAATCACTGTGGAGCATCCATAATGCTGAGGAAGTCGTGGATAACATGTTTAGCGAGGTGGTCACACCGCAGGTAATAGCTGCACAGGCAGAAAAGCGATGGGTGACCACCAGACGGAGTAGTAGGCACAGGCAGGTAGTGCAGGAGTCCCCTGTGGCCACCCCCCTCTCAAACAGATCGACCACTTTGGATACTGTTGGGGGGATGACCTCCCAGGGGAAAGCGGCAACAGCCAGGCCCGTGGGACCACAGAGGGCTCTGCTGCACAGCAGGGGTGGAAAACGGGTGGAAGAGCTATCATGATAGGGGATTCTATCGTAGGGGGTGCAGGTAGGCGTTTCTGTGGCCGCAAAAGAGGCACCAGGATGGTATGTTGCCTCCCTGCTGCTAGGGTCAAGGATGTCTCAGAGTGGCTGCAGGAAATTCTGAAAGGGGAGAGTGAGCAGCCAGAGGTCGTGGTCCATATTGGTGCTAACGATATACACAGGAAGAGAGATAAGGTCCTGCACAGTGAATACAGGGAGTTAGGCAGAAGGTTAAAAAGTAGAACCTCTAGGGATAATCTCAGGATTTGGCCTAATCATCAGCCTCAAGAAAACGAACATCATGGGACAGGACGTCAGAAATGCTCCATCCATCAATATTGGCGACCACGCTCTGGAAGTGGTTCAAGAGTTCACCAACCTAGGCTCAACTATCACCAGTAACCTGTCTCTAGATGCAGAAATGTGTGGCGTTTGCAAGTTCTCCCTGTGTCTGCGTGGGTTTCCTCCGGGTGCTCCGGTTTCCTCCCACATGCCAAAGACTTGCAGGTTGATAGGTAAATTGGCCATTATAAAATTGCCCCTAGTGGAGGTAGGTGGTAGGGAAATATAGGGACAGGTGGGGATGTGGTTGGAATATGGGATTAGTGTCGGATTGGTATCAGTGGGTGGTTGATGGTCGGCACAGACTCGGTGGGCCGAAGGGCCTGTTTCAGTGCTGTATCTCTAAAATAAAATCAACAACGCATGGGAAAAGCTACCACTGCTATGTCCAGACTGGCCAAGAGAGTGTTGAAAAAGGCGCACTGACAAAGAACACAAAACTTCGAGTGTATCAAGCCTGTGTCCTCAGTACCTTGCTCAATGGCAGCAAGGCCTGGACAACGTAGGTCAGCCAACAGCGACGTGTCAATACATTCCATCTTCGCTGCCTCCGGACAATACTTGGTATCAGGTGGCAGGACCGTATTTCCAACACAGAAGTCCTCGAGGCGGCCAACATACCCAGCTTATACACACTACTGAGTCAGTGGCGCTTGAGATGGCTTGGCCATGTCAGCCACATGGAAGTTGGCAGGATCCCCAAGGACACATTGTACAGCGAGCTCGCCACTGGTATCAGACCCACCGGCCGTCCATTTCTCCACTTTAAAGACGTCTGCAAACGCGACATGAAGTCCTTTGACATTGATCACAAGTTGCGGGAGTCAGTTGCCAGCGATCGCCAGAGCTGGCGGGCAGCAATTAAGGCAGGGCTAAAGTGTGGCGAGTCGAAGAGACTGAGCAGTTGGCAGGAAAAAAGACAGAAGTGCAAAGGGAGAGCCAACTGTGTAACAGCTCCGACAAACGCATTTTTCTGCAGCATCTGTGGAAGAGCCTGTCACTCTAGAATACGCCTTTATAGCCACTCCAGGCGCTGCTCCACACACCACTGACCACCTCCAGGCGCTTATCCATTGTTTCTCGAGACAAGGAGGCCAAAGAAGAAGAAGAATCTCAGGATTACTCCCTGTGCCACGTGCTAGTGAGGGTAGGAATAGGAGGATTAGGCAAATGAATGTGTGGCTGAAGAGCTGGTGTAGGCGGGAGAGCTTCAGCTACTTGGATGATTGGGATCTCTTCTGGTGCAGAGGTGACCTGTACAAGAGGGTCAGGTTGCGTCTAAACTGGAAGGGGACCAATATCCTTGCGGGGAGGTGTGTTAGTACTACTCGGGAGGGTTTAAACTAGTCTTGCAGGGGGGTAGGACTCAAAGTAGTAGTCTCTCCGATGAGGTAGTTGAGGTAAGTGTAGAGGTTAATGCAAGAAAGTCGAGTAGGCAGGCCGGGCAGGGGCCGGACAGGGAGCGTGGAAGATCTGGTAGGCTAAACTGCATGTACTTTAATGTAAGAGGCCTTACAGATAAGGCAGATGAACTCAGAGCACGGGTCAGTAGATGGGATTGTGATATTGTAGCTATTACAGAAACGTGGTTGAGGGATAGGCAAGACTGGCAGCTCAATGTTACGGGGTACCGATGCTTCAGGTGGAGGTAAGAGAGGATGGGGAGTTGCACTATTGATTAGGGAGCGCATCACGGCAGTAGTTAGAGAGGATATCCCGGGGGGAATGTCCAGTGAGGCCATTTGAGTAGAGCTTCGAAATAAACAAGTGGTGATCACTTTGATGGGATTATACTATCGGCCCCCCAATAGTCAGAGGGAATTGGAGGAGCATATATGTAGGGAAATCACAGATAGGTGTAGGAATTATAAGGTTGTAATAGTAAGTGATTTTAACTTCCCTAATATTGACTGGGACTGTCTTAGCGCTAAGGGATCAGATGGGCAAGAATTTGTTAAGTGTGTCCAGGATAGTTTTCTGAAACAGTATGTGGATGGCCCTACGAGAGAAAAGGCTGCACTCGACCTCCTCTTGGGAAATGAAGATGGGCAGGTAGATGATGTGTCAGTGGGGGAGCACTTTGGGACCAGTGACCTTAACTCTATGAGCTTCAAGATAGTTATGGAAGAGGATAGGACTGGTCCTCAGGTTGAAGTCCCAAATTGGAGGAAGGTTAATTTCGATGGCATCAGACAGGAACTCTCAAAAGTTGAATGGCAGATACGGTTTGCAGGTAAAGGGACGTCTGGCAAGTGGGAGGCTTTTAAAAGTGAGAAAGGAATAGTTATGGGCTGGCATATTCCTGTTAGATGCAAAGGCAAGGCTGGCAAGTTTAGGGAACCTTGGTTGACAAGGGATGTTGAGGTTCTGGTCAGGACAAAGGAGGAGGCATATGTCAGGTATAGACAGCGGGGATCACACGAGTCCCTCGAGGAGTACAGGGGATGTAGGAGTACTCTTAAGAAGGAAATTAGGAGGGTGAAAAGGGGCCATGAGATTTCGCTGGCAGATAAGCTAAAGGAGAATCCTAAAATATTCTATAAGTATATTGAGAGGAAAAGGGACGCTAGGGAGAGAGTAGGTCCCCTAAAGGAACAGTGTGGTAATCTATGTGTGGAGCCATGGGAAATGGGCGAGGTCTTAAATGAATACTTCGCATCTATATTTACCATGGATTTGACATGGAAGCTAGTGATTTGAAGGGAGGGAACAGCGATATCCTGGAGCATATCAACATTACAAAGGAGGCAGTGTTGGAGGTTTTGAAGCGCATTAAGGTGGATAAATCCCCCAAGGCCTGACCAGGTGTATCCTGGGATGCTATGGGTAGAAAGGGAGGAGATTTCTGGAGCCCGAGCAGAGGTTTTTGCATTATCGTTAGCCACGGGTGAGATACCGGAAGACTGGAGGATAGCTAATGCTGTGCCTTTATTTAAGAAGGGCAGCAGTGATAAGCCAGGGATCTACAGGCCGGTGAGCCTTACATGAGTGATGGGAAAGTTATTGGAAGGGATTCTGACAGACAGGATTTATTTGCATCTGGAAAGGCAACGTCTGTTTCGGGATAGTCAGCATGGCTTTGTGCATGGGAATCATGTCTCACGAATTTGACTGAGTTTTTTGAGGAGGTGACCATGAGGATTGACGAAGGCAGGGCGATGGACGTTGTTTACATTGACTTTAGCAAGGCCTTTGACAAGGTCTCGCATGGTCGGCTGGTCCAGAAGGTTCGAACACATGGGATCCAGGGTGTGCTAGCCAATTGGATACAACATTGGCTTGGTAATAGGAGGCAGAGGGTGGAACTGGAGGGTTGTTTTTTAGATTGGAGGCCGGTGACCAGTGGTGTGCCGCAGGGATCGGTTCTGGGCCCTCGTTTGTTTGTCATATATATTAATGACTTGGATGTGAATGTAGGGGACATGATTGGTAAGTTTGCAGATGATACAAAAATTGATGGAATAGTAGAAAGTGAAGAAGGTTGTCTAAGGTTACAACAGGATATAGATAAACTTGGAAAGTGGGCAATGGATTGGCAAATGGAATTTAACACAGATAAGTGTGAAGTGATGCATTTTGGGAAGTTAAACCAGGGCAGGACATATACAGTGAATGACAGGGCCTGGGGAGTGTTGTTGAGCAGCGAGACGTTGGGGTACAAGTACATAGTACCATGAAAGTGGCAACACAGCTCGGCAAAGTGGTGAAGAAGGTGTATGGCATGCTTGTCTTCATCAGCTGCGCATGGTGTACAAGAGTTGGGATGTCATGTTGCAGTTGTACATAACATTGGTTCGGCCGCATTTGGAGTACAGTGTGCAGTTCTGGTCGCAACACTACAGGAAAGATGTGATTAAGCTAGAGAGGGTGCAGAAAAGATTCATAAGGATGTTGCCTGGTTTGGAGGGCTTGAGTTATGAAGAGAGATTGGATAGGCTGGGTCTGTTTTCCCACGAGCGAAGACGGCTGAGAGGGGACATTATAGAGGTATATAAAATTATGAGAGGCATAGATGGGCAGATAGCCAGAGTCTGTTTCCCATGGTAGGGCTGACTAAAACTGGAGGGCATAAATTAAAGGTGAGATAGAGGAGGTGTAAAGGGGATCAAAGGGGTAAATTTTTCACAGAAATAATAGTGGGTATCTGGAATGAGCTGCCAGAGGAGGAGGTGGAGGCAAGACCAGCAGCAACATTTAAGAGGCATCTGGACAGGTATTTGAATGAGCAAGGCATAGACGGATATGGAATTAATGCAGGCACGTGGAATTAGTATAGATAGGCATTATGGTCGGCATGGACGCAGTGGGCCGAAGGGCCTGTTTCTACGCTGCACGAATCTATGACTCTAAGATGAAGAGTGACGTAGTTGATTCTGAGACTAATGTCGTGAATCTTAATAAAGGAAAGTATGAAGGTATGAGGCACGAGTTGGCTATGATGGATTGGGAAACGTTACTTAAAGGGATGACGGTGGATAGGCAATGGCAAATATTCAAAGAGCACATGGATGAACTGCAACAATTGTTTACTCCTGTCTGGCGCAAAAGTAAAATGGGAAACGTAGCCAAACCATGGCTTACTAGGAAAATTAGAGATCATATTAGATCCACGGAAGAGGCAGATACATTCAACAGAAAGAAACAACAGACCTGAGGATTGGGAGCAGTTTAGAATTCAGCAAAGGAGGACCAAGGGATTGATTAAGAAGGGAAAAGTAAAGTACGGGAGTATGAAGGTATGAGGCATGAGTTGGCTCTGATGGATTTGGAAACGTTACTTAAAGGGATGATGGAGGAAAGGCAATGGCAATATTCAAAGAGTGCATTGATGAACTGCAACAATTGTTTACTCCTGTCTGGCGCAAAGGTAAAATGGGAAACGTAGCCAAACCATGGCTTCCAAGGAAAATTAGAGATAGTATTAGATTCACGGAAGAGGCATATTCATTCGCCAGAAAGAAACAACAGACCTGAGGATTGGGCAGTTTAGAATTCAACAAAGGAGGACCAAGGGATTGATTAATAAGGGGAAAATAAAGTACATGGGTAAGCTTGCAGGGAACATACAACCTGACTGTAAAGGTTTCTGTAGGTATGTGAAGAGGAAAGGATTGGTTCAGACAAATGTAGGTCCTTACAGTTAGAAACATGGGAATTTATTATGGGAAACAAAGAAATGGCTAACCAACTAAATGCAGACTTTGATTCTGTCTTCACAAAGGATGGCACAAATATCTTACCAGAAATCTTGGGGAACACAGGGTTTAGTGAGAGGAAGGAACCGAAGGAAATCAGTATTAGTAGAGAAATTGTGTTGGAGAGGTTGATGGTATTGAAGGCCGATAAATCCTCAGGGCCTGAAAATCTACATCCCAGATTACTTAAGGAAGTGACCCTAGAAATCGTGGATGCATTGGTGGTCATCTTTCAAGATTCTTTCGACTTTGGAACAGTTCCAGCTGATTGGAGGGCAGCTCCTGTAACCCCACCATTTAAAAAGGGAGGTAGAAATAAAGCAGGGCATTATAGACAAGTCAGCCTGACGTCGGTAGTGGGGAAAGTTCTAGAGTCCATTATCAAAGTTTTTATGGCAGAGCACTTGGAGAACAGTGTTAGAATCGGATAGCGTCAGCATGGATTTACGAAAGGGAAATCATGCTTGATAAATCTATCAGAATATTCGAGTATGTAACTAATAGAGTGGATGAGGGGGAGTCAGAGAATGTGGTTTATTTGGACTTTCAGAAGGCTTTCGACAAAGTCCCACATAAGAGATTAGTGAGTAAAATTAAAGCGCATGGGATTAGTGGTAGTGTATTGCGATAGATAGAAAATTGTTTGGCAGATGGTAAAAAAGAGTAGGGATAAACGGATCTTTTTCCAAAAGGCAGGCAGTGATTAGTGGCGTACCCCAGGGACCGGCGCTAGGACCCCAGCTATTCACACTCTATATTAATGATTTAGATGCGGGAACGAAATGTAATATCTCCAAATTTTCAGAAGACACAAAACTGGGTGGGAGGGTGAGTTGTGAGGAGGATGCAAAGTGGCTTCAGGGTGATTTGGACAGGTTGAGTGAGTGGGCTATTGCATGGCAGATGCAGTATAATGTGAATAAATGTGAGGTTATCCACTTTCTTAGCAAAAACAGGAAGGCAGATTATTATGTGAACTGCTATAAACTGAGAGAGGGCAATATGCAACGAGACCTGGGTGTTCTCGTACACCAGTCACTGAAGGTAAGCATGCAGGTGCAACAGGCGGTAGAAAAAGGCGAATGTTATGTTGGCCTTCAGAGAGACAGGATTCGAGTACAGGAGCAGGGATGTCTTGCTGCAATTATACAGGGCCTTGGTGAGGCCGCACTTGGAATATTGTGTGCAGTTTTGGTCTCCTTCTCCGAGAAAGGATGTTCCTGCTATAGAGAGAGTGCAATGAAGGTTTATCAGACTGATTCCTGGGATGGCGGGACTGATGTATGAGGAGAGTTAGGATTATATTCGCTGGAGTTCGGAAGAGTGAAGAGGGATCTCATAGAAACCTATAAAATTCTAACAGTACTTGACAGGGTAGTTGCAGGAAGGATGCTCCCGATGGTGGGGGAGTCCAGAACCAGGGGTCATAGTCGAAGGATACGGGGTAAACTTTTCAGGACTGAAATGAGGAGAAATTTCAACACCCAGAGCGTGGTGAGCCAGGGAAATTACGTTATCACTCCCATGTCCAAGAAGGATTGGAATATGCTGGCCAGTGCCTCTGCTACTTCCACCATTCCATCCCTCAGCAACCCTCATGCATCCCATCCAGACTGGGTAAATGATCTACTTTATTGTGATACAAAAAGTGCTGTATTGAAAAGGGTTAACTGAATCTGTTTGTTCAGTGACTGCAAATAATATCAGTCTCCATGGACCCTAATTGTGTCACTAGAGGTTTGCCATCTTCTATTAATAAGGGGCTCCCATGTGTTGTCCCATAGTTTCAGCCGGAACATCAACCCCAGCACAACAGAGATCAGCGGCTCCAGAGAGAGAGAAAGGATAGATCAGAATCTGAGAACAAATGACTGGAATGTTCCAACAATGGGTCAGAATCTGAGAACAATAGATTGGAATGTTACAACAACGGACAGGAGTTTATCCTCGGATCTTTACTACCTTTCTACATATTATGATTTTTACTCATTAAACACTCGGATGCGTCTCGCACTGAAGATTATTCAATACATTTACTATCCCATCCTGGCTATTATTGGTGTCCCTGGTAAGTCTCTCTATCTAGCTATTAATTCTATAAACCACGTTTAACAGCATTACTGCTCCTGTAATTTACTCTGCACGTTTTGCTGCCGTTGTATTCCTGGTGAATATGTCCAGCTATCAGCTCAATAAACCATTGCCAACTTTATTGGATTTCTTGACATTTGCTCTCTCATCTTTACTGCTGTTGCTGTCTCTATTTCCCGGTAGGGCATTGTAAACCCCGTTTCACTGAAATACTGTTCTGTTATGTAAATTTTAGGAAGACTGAAGCCAGTGTCATTGGTCTCCATCACAAACTCCATCCCCTATCTGTGAAACAAATACACCTCCCTGCCCAATATCTGAGGCTGAACCAGACTGTTTGCAATCGGTGTGTTCTATTTAAACCTGAGCTGAGTCCATCTCCATATTCTCTCCATCACCAACCCTGTCTACGACCACCTCTGACATATCCCCCATCTCCACTTCTGTCTCAGCCAATCTGCTGCATAAACCCTCACCTGTACCTTTGTTAAATCCACACTTAACTATTCCAATTCTATCCTGGTCACCCTCCCAGTTATAAACCTCCATAAACCACAGACCATGCAGAACTCTGCTGCCTGTATTCTAACTCACACCAAATCCCGATCACCCATCAACCCTGTGCTCACTGACCTACATTGGCTCCATGTCTGGCAGCACCTTAATTTTAATATTGTCATTCTTGTGTTTGAATCCCTCCATGGCCTCACCCCTCCAATTAGTCCCATTCTCCTGCCCATTCTCATATTCCTGAAAATGTTTTGACTTCAATCTTTTCTCATTAGTCCTTCTGAAGTGAATTCCTTTCACACTGTATCTGTCCCGAGCCACTATTTTAGACTCTACAGCACTACTGGTGCTGACGGTACAGAAGCTGGGATCCATAGAGAGATGTGAACTGCACAGCAGGGCACTTCTACTGCGGCCTGCACAATGCCCCAAGCTGGGCAGGGCTCTCGCTCAATCGTACCATGTATGTGTTGCTGCTCTGAGGATGGTTTTGAATGTGTTGTCAATGTACCATACCGTCAGCTTTGATGTACGTCTTTGAAACTTGGTCTGTACATGTCCACTGTCCGCCTGTGTTAGTCACTCTCAGTTGAACATATATTCAGCAGCATGAGGAAGCCCATCTAGTATTATTTAAAAGGACCAGGCATCCAACTTACAGGTGAGGGGCGTTTGACTTACTTCTATTATTGTTAAGTTAGTGGAGGTGCTGTGGATGGTTTGTTGGAGGTTGTGTTGTGAGCTGCTGCAGACATTCAGGGAGGACAGAGGATTTGGTGAACCAACTCTGGACGAGGTATGGCCTATCAGGGGAAAGCAGCAGCAGCCAGAGCAGTGGCACCACGGCTGGCACTGTTGCTCAGCAGGGAGGGACAAAGCGCAGAGGAGTAATAGTTATAGGGGACTCTATAGTCATGGGCACAGATAGGCGCTTCTGTGGACGTGAAAGAGACTCCAGGATGGTATGTTGCCTCCCTGGTGCCAGGGTCAAGGATGTCTCTGAACGGACAGGGGGCATTCTGAAGGGGGGAAGGTGAACAGCCAGAGGTTGTGGTACACATCGGTACCAATGACATAGGCAGGAAGAGTGATGAGGTCCTGCAGGGTGAGTTTAGGGAGTTAGGTAGAAAGATAAGAAACAGGACTTCGAGGATTGTGATCTCTGGATTATTCCCTGTGCCACGTGCCAGTGAGGCTAGAAGTAGGAAGATAGTGCAGCTATACACGTGGCTGAACAGCTGGTGTAGAAGGGAGGGTTTCAGATATCTGGACCATTGGGCTCTCTTCAGGGACAGATGGGACCTGTACAAGAAGGACGGGTTGCATGTAAACTGAAGGGGCACAAATATCCTTGCTGCAAGATTTGCTAGCATCACTCGGGAGGGTTTAAACTAGTGTGGTAGGCGGGTGGGAACCAGAGCAGTAGGACAGCTAGTGAAATAAATGAGGAGGACATAGTAAAGAAGGCCAGCAGGACTAAGAGGAAGAGCAGGCAGGGAGATGTTGCTGAGCACAGCGGGACTGGTGTTCTGAAATGCATTTGTTTCAATGCGAGAAGTATAACAGGTAAGGCAGATGAACTTAGAGCTTGAATTTGTACTTGGAAATATGATGTTGTTGCTATTGCAGAGACTTGGTTGAGGGAAGGGCAGGATTGGCAGCTAAATGTTCCAGGCTTTGGAAGCTTCAGGCGGGATAGAGGGGGATGTAAAAGGGGTGGGGGAGTTGCATTACTGGTTAAGGAGAATATCACAGCTGTACTGCGGGAGGACACCTCAGAGGGGTCATGCAGCGAGGCAATATGGGTGGAGCTCAGGAATAGGAAGCGTGCAGTCACGATGTTGGGGGTTTACTACAGGCCTCCCAACAGCCAGCGGGAGGGAGAGGAGCAGATATGTAGACAGATTTAGGAAAGATGTAAAGGTAACAGGGTTGTAGTGGTGGGTGATTTTAACTTCCCCAATATTGACTGGGACTCACTTAGTGCTAGGGGCTTGGATGGGGCAGAATTTGTGAGGAGCATCCAGGAGGGCTTCTTGAAACAGTATGCAGATAGTCCAACTGGGGATAGGGCCATTCTGGACCTGTTGTTGGGGAATGAGCACGGCCTGGTGGTCGAAGTTTCAGTGGGGGAGCATTCCCGGAACAGTGACCATAATTCCATAACTTTTAAGGTACTTGTGGATAAGGGTAAGAGTAGTCCTCGGGTGAAGGTGCTAAATTGGGGGAAGGCTAATTATAACAAGATTAGGCAGGATCTGAAGAATTTAGATTGGGGGTGGTTGTTTGATGGTAAATCAACATCTGACATGTGGGAGTCCTTCAAACGTCAGCTGATTAGAATCCAGGACCAGCATGTTCCTGTGAGGAAGAAAGACAAGTTGGGCAGGTTTCGGGAAGCATGGATAACACATGATATTGTGAGCCTCGTCAAAAAGAAAAAGGAAGCATTTGTCAGGGCTGGATGGCTAGGAACAGACTTGAGGAATATAAAGACAGTAGGAAGGAACTTAAGCAAGGAGTCAGGAAGGCTAAAAGGGGTGATGAGAAGTCATTGACAAACAGGTTTAAGGAAAATCCCAAGGCTTTTTATACATTTATAAAGAGCAAGAGGGTAACCAGGGAAAGGGTTGGCCCACTCAAGGACAGAGATGGGAATCTATGCGTGGAGCCAGAGGAAATGGGCGCGGTGCGAAATGAGTACTTTGCATCAGTATTCACCAAAGAGAAGGACTTGGTGGATGATGAGCCGAGGGAAGGGAGTGCAGATAGTCTCAGTCATCTCATTATCAAAAAGGAGGATGTGTTGGGTGTCTTGCAAAGCAATAAGAGAGATAAGTCTCCAGGGCCTGACGGGATCTAACCTAGAATACTGAGGGAGGCAAGGGAAGAAATTGCTGGGGCCTTGACAGAAATCTTTGCATCCTCATTGGCTACAGGTGAGGTCCCAGAGGACTGGAGAAAAGCCAATGTTGTTCCTTTCTTTAAGAAGGGTGGCAAGGATAATCCAGGAAATTATAGGCCTGTGAGCCTTACGTCAGTGGCAGGGAAATTATTAGAGAGGATTCTTCGGGACAGGATTTACTCCCATTTGGAAACAAACGAACTTATTAGCGAGAGACAGCATGGTTTTGTGAAGGGGAGGTCGTGTCTTACTAATTTGATTCCGTTTTTTGAGGAAGTGACGAAAATGATTGATGAAGGAAGGGCATTGGATGTTATCTATATGGACTTTAGTAAAGCCTCTGACAAGGTCCCGCATGGCAGACAAAAGGTGAAGTCACACGGGATCAGAGGTGAGCTGGCAAGATGGATACAGAAGTGGCTCGGTCATAGAAGACATAGGGTATCAGTGGATGGGTGTTTTTCTGAATGGAGGGATGTGACTAGTGGTGTTCCGCAGGGATCAGTGCTGGGACGTTTGCTGTTTTTAGTATATGTAAATGATTCGGAGGAAAATGTAGCTGGTCTGATTAGTAAGTTTGCGGATGATGCAAAGGTTGGCGGAGTTGCAGATAATAATGGGGATTGTCAGAAGATACAGCAGGATATAGATCGGTTGGAGACTTGGGCGGAGGAATGGCAGATGGAGTTTAATCCGGACAAATGTGAGGTAATGCATTTTGGAAGGTCTAATGCAGGTGGGACGTATACAGTCAATGGCAGAACCCTTAGGAGTATTGACAGGCAGAGAGATCTGGGCATACAGGTCCACGGGTCACTGAAAGTGGCAACGCAGGTGGAAAAGGTATTCAAGAAGGCATACAGCATGCCTGCCTTCATCGGACGAGGCACAGTGTATAAAAATTGGCATGTCATGTTGCAGCTGTACAGAACCTTAGTTAGGCCACACTTGGAATATTGCGTGCAATTCTGGCCGTCACACTACCAGAAGGATGTGGAGGCTTTGGAGAGGGTACAGAGCAGGTTTACCAGGATGTTGCCTGGTCTGGAGGGCATTAGTTATGAGGAGAGGTTGGAAAAACTCAGATTGTTTTCACTGGAACGACAGAGGTGGAGGTGCGACATGATAGAGGTTTACAAAGTTATGAGCGGCATGGACAGAGTGGATAGTCAGAAGCTTTTTCCCAGGGTGGAAGAGTCAGTTACTAGGCGACATAGGTTTAAGGTGCGAGGGGCAAAGTTTAGAGTGAATCTGCGAGGCAGGTATTTTACACTGAGGGTGGTGAGTGCCTGAAACTTGCTGCCAGGGGAGGTGTTAGAAGCAGATACGATAGCGACGTTTAAGAGACATCTTGACAAATGCATAAATAGGAAGGTAATAGAGGGATATGGGCCCCGGAAGTGCAGAAGGTGTTAGTTTAGGCAGGCATCAAGATCGGCGCAGGCTTGGAGGGCCGAATGGTCTGTTCCTGTGCTGTACTGTTCTTTGGTATTTGTTCTTGACTGTCGTTACAGTGTCCCTGGGTCTGTAACACGACCAACAAATGGAGCACAGGCTGCAGAGATGGGAAGCTATGTAAAGTGAGAGGAGGAAGGGGCTCTGCCCTACCCTCCCTGGGTTTTCCAAGAGCAATTTTCCTTTGCACACCTAACCCAGGAGCAGTGTGTGAGGTAACTCTGATTCAATTAGGAGGTGGTCACAGAGCTGTGTCACCTCCTGCAACACGACCTGGAGCCTCACTGCGTCCAGTTCTGGTCGCCACATTACCAAAAGGATGTAGATGCTTTGGACATGGTGCAGAGGAGGTTCACCAGGATGTTGCCTGGTATGGAGGGCGCTAGCTATGAAGAGAGGTTGAGCAGATTAGGATTATTTTCATTAGAAAGACGGAGCTTGAGGGGGGACCTGATTGAGGTGTACAAAATCATGAGAGGTATAGACAGGGTGGACAGCAAGAAGCTTTTTCGCAGAGTGGGGGATTGAATTACTCGGGGTCACGAGTTCAAAGTGAGAGGGGAAAAGTTTAGGGGGGATATGCGTGGAAAGTTCTTTACGCAGAGGGTGGTGGGTGCCTGGAACGCGTTGCCAGCGGAGGTGGTAGACGCGGGCACGATAGCGTCTTTTAAGATGTATCTAGACAGATACATGAATGGGCAGGAAGCAAAGAGATACAGACCCTTAGAAAATAGGCGAATGTTTCGATAGAGGATCTGGCTCAGCGCAGGCTTGGAGGGCCGAAGGGCCTGTTCCTGTGCTGTAATGTTTTTTGTTCTTTTGTTCTTTCTCACACCAGGGTGAGGACGGAGCTGTCAGTGGCTGTTAAAGTCACAGTTTCATTGAACTTCCATGTATCTGAATATTTCCCGGCAGGAGCAGGAGACATATCAAACATAGAGTCATAGAGAGTGATAGAAACATTTATGGCACAGAAGATGGCCATTCGGCCCCTCGGTGCCCGCTCCCTGTGGAACAATCCGGTCAGTCCCACTCTCCCAGTCAGTCCCCATATCCCTGCAAGATCATCTCCTTCGGGTGTCCATCCAGTATCCTTTTGAATTCATTGTCTCGAATGATGAAGTCCAAGATCTGATATGCTTCGCTAAACACTCTCCTAATATGTCCTGCCAATTTCAAATATCAATGCATATGCAGCCCCAGGTCGCTCTGTCCCTGCACAATCTTTAGAACTGTGTCATTAAGTCTATATTACCTTCCTATTCCTTCTGACAAAATACATCATCTCACACTCCGTTGTATGAAATTCCACCTGCCACTTCTCTGTCCATTCTGCTAGCCTATCTATCTCCTGCTACAGGTGGTTTGCAACATCCTCACTGTTTACCACACCTCCAAGATTGGTATCATCGGAAAATTTTGAAATTCTACTCTGTATTCCAAGATCCATGTAACTTATATATAGCAAAAAAACAAACAGTGGTCCGAAGCACTGACCCTTGGGGAACATCACTGTCTACCATCCTCCAGTCTGAAAAACAACCATTTAACACATTTCTCTTTTTTCTGTCCTATGGACAATTTTTGATCCAATTAGATGCTATTCCATGAGGTTCAATTTTGTTAGCCAAGCTTCTGTGTGGTTCTTCGTCAAATAATTCATAACATCCACGTAGACAACATCCACCACATTCCCTTCATCAACCTTCTCTGATTTTCTAAATAAATTCAATTACTTCATCAAGCATGATATGCCTTTTAGAAATCCGTGCTGACAATCCTTAATTAACTCAACCTCTCCAAGTGTGTGTTGTCCTTTTCCCCTGATTATTGTTTCTAAAACTTTCCTCACAACTGATGTTAAACTAACTGGCCAGTAGTTACTAGGCCTGTGTGTTGTCCATTGATAATTCTGGGAAGTGAGGATGACCATCTATGTCATCAATATCTCCCTCAGCAGGGAGAAGCAGGATGAAAGATCCCGTGGCTTTGTCAGGATAGCGGGATTCCTGATGGTGTAGGTGGCTCTGCGGGGCCCCCATGTCAACCCATGGGTTGATGTACAGGGACTGAAATAACTCTCACTCCATCAATGTACAGTTGGTGTGTGAGCATGGCCAGTACGTCATGTTGGTGAATGTCCACCATCGTGGCAGCAGCCACCATACCTTCATTCTGAATGAGTCAGCCGGTCCCAACACATCGGGGCTCCATGAAGAACCAGAATGTGGTTCCTTGGAGACAAAGGAACCCCCTCTAGACACAGCCCATGCTTCTACACCCTCAATCCACCTCCCACCATCAACAGTTAGTTACGCAATTAGCATGTGTATAATGTGAGCAATGGAGTCGCCAGGAACATGGTGGAACAGGCCATCGGTGTGATGAAGCAATGCTTCCGATGTCTGAACCGCTCGGGGAGAGCCCTCCAGTACACACTGGAGCAGGTGTCTGAGTTCATGGTGTTCTGCTGCACCCTTCATATCATCACCATCATGAGGACACAGGCATTGGCACCAGGAATCCAGAGGCCACCTCAGGAGGAGGTGGGAGGGAAGATATTTCCTGGATGCCTTCGACCCAGACAAGCTGTCGGAGAGTCCCTGCTAAGATTCCAGTTCCCATAGGACAACTTCCCTTTCCAGCCATGAATTCCCCATTCTCCACCATTGCACCCATCTGAGAAGCCCCATCACAGTGTCCCCTTGGTCAGCATCCTGTAATAAAAACATCAGAGAATTATTACAGCACAGATGGACCAATTCAGCCTTTCGTGTCTGCACTGGCTCTCCGAATGAGCAATTCACCGAATGCCGTTCCCTGCCTTCTTCCTGTAATCCTGCACATTCTTCCTTCTCACATAACAGTCTATTCAGCTTCAATTGAACCTGCCTCCACCATACTCTCAGGCAGTGCATTCCAGACTCTAACCACTCACTGTGTGAAAAAATATTTTCCTCAGGTCGTCTTTGCTTCTTTTACTCATGACTTTAAATCTGTGCCCTTTCGTTCTCGATCCTTTCACGAATGGGAACTGTTTCTCTCTATCTACTCTGTCCAGACACCTCATGATTTTTGAAACCTCTAATAAATCACCTCTCGGCCTTCTCCGAGGAAAACTTTCCTAACTTCTCCAATCTATCTTCATAACTAAAATTCCTCAACCTGGGAATGATTCTGGTCAATCTTTTCTGCACTCTCTCCAATGCCCTCACGTCTTTCCTCAAGTGTGGCACCCAGAACTGGACGCAATACCACAGCTGAAGCTGAAATAGTGCCTTATATAAGTTCAATGTAACTTATTTGCTCTTGTACTCTCTGCCCATATTAATAAAGCCCAGGATACTGCATGCTTTATTAAACACTTTCTCAACCTGTCCTGCCGCCTTCAATGACTTCTGCACATATACACACAGGTTCTTCTGCTCCTGAACACCCTATAGAATTGTATATTGTCACCCCATGTTCTTCCTACCAACATGAATCACTTCACATTTCTCTGTATTGAACGACATCTGCCACCTGTCTGCCCATTCCAGCAACTTGTGTGTGTCCTTTTGAAGTTCTACACTATCCTCCTCACATTTCACAATGCTTCCAACGTTCGTATCAGCTGCAAACTTTGAAATTGTGCCCTGTACACACAGGTTTAGGTCCTTAATATATATCAGGAAAAGCAAGGATCCCAACATTGACCTCTGGGGAACTCCACCACAAACCTTCCTCCAGCCTGTAAAACATCCATTAACCACTACTCTTTGTTTCCTGTAACTTAGCTAATTTCGTATCCATGTTGCTACCGTCCCTTTTATTCTATGAGCTACAAGTTTGCTCACAGGTCTGTTGTGTGGCATTGTATCAAAAGGTTTTTGCATGCAGGGAATAGTTAAATGTCTGGAATGCACTGCTTTAGAATGGTGGAGGCAGGTTCATTTGAAACGGAATAGACCGTTATATGAAAATCAATGTACACCACATCAACAGAATTGCCCTCATCAACTCTCTCTGATACCACCTCAAACATCTCCAGAAAATTAGTTAAACATGATGTTCTCTCAAGAAATCCATGCTGGCTTGTTTAATTAACTTGCATTTGTCCATGTGACTATTAGCTTTGTCCAAGATTATTTCTTTCTAGAAGTTTTCCCACCACCGAAGTTTAACTGACAGGCCTGTTGTTGCTGGGTTGATCTTCACACCCTTTTTTGAACAAGGGTGTAACGTTTACAATTCTCCAGTCCTCTGGCATCACCCCGAGTCTAAGAAAGACTGAAAAATTATGTCCAGTGCCTCTGCGATTTCCACCCTCACTTCCCTCAGTATCTTTGGATACATCTCATCTGGTCCTGGTGTTTTATTCAATTTAATTCCAGACAGCCTATCTAATACTTCCTCTTTATCAATTTTAAACCCCACTAGTGTCTGACTTATCTCCTCTTTCAACATTGCCTGGGTTGCATCTTAGAATCATAGACAGTTTATGGCACACAGAGAGAGGCCACTTGGCCCATCGTGTCTATGCTGTCCAAAAAACGATCCATCCATTCCAATCCTACCTTCCAGCATTTGATAGATTACAGCACTTGAGGTGCATATCCAGACACCTTTTGAATGAGTTGTTGGTTTCTGCCTCAACTACCCTTTCGGACAGTGAGTTCCAGACTCTGACCACCCGCTGGGTGAAAAATAAAATCCGCAGCTCCCTTTTAGTCTTTCTACCAATCACTTTAAGTCCATGCCCCCTCGCCACTGACCTCTTTGCTCAGGTGAATGGACCCTTCAGCTCCACTCTACTCTCAGTTTTGTACATTTCAATCAGATTTACCCTCAGCCTTCTCTATTTCAAGGAGAACAGTCCCAGCCTGTCCAATCTTTCCTCATAGCTGCATTTTTCCAGTCCTCGCCACATCCTCATAAATCTCCTCTGCACCCTCTCTAGTGCAATTACATCCTTTCTGTAATGAGGTGAGCAGAACTGCACACAGTACTCAAGTTGTGTCCTAACCAATGAATTATAGAATTCTAGCATAACCTCCCTGGCCGTATATTCTATACCTCGGCTAATAAAGGAAAGGATTCCATATCTTCTTCCTTGGTAAAGACAGGTGGAAATTATTCATTTATTACCTCAGCTATATCCTCTGCCTCCATGTGCAAATCCCCTTTATGGTCCGGAGTCGGCCCCATTGTTCCTTTTACTACCCTTTTACTGTTTCGATGCCGATAGAAAACTTTGGGATTTCCTTTAATGCTCACCTCTTTTCATGCTCTCTCTTTGCTTCTCTTATTTGCTTTTTCACTTCCCCTCTGGACCTTCTGTATTCAGCCTGTTTCTCAATAGTATTTTCTACCTGATGTCTGTTATAGAACATAGAACATAGAACATACAGCACAGAACAGGCCCTTCGGCCCACAATGTTGTGCCGATCCTTTGTCCTCTGTCAAGGACAATTTAATCTATACCCCATCATTCTCCTTTATCCATATACCTATCCAAAAGCCTTTTGAAAGTCCCTAAAGTTTCTGACTCAACAACTTCCCCGGGCAAGGCATTCCATGCCTCGACCACTCTCTGGGTAAAGAACCTTCCCCTGACATTCCCCTTATATCTCCCACCCTTCACCTTAAATTTATGACCCCTTGTAACGCTTTGCTCCACCCGGGGAAAAAGTTTCTGACTGTCTACCCTATCTATTCCCCTGATCATCTTATAAACCTCTATCATGTCACCCCTCATCCTTCTCCTTTCTAATGAGAAGAGGCCTAGAATGTTCAGCCTTTCCTCGTAAGACTTATTCTCCATTCCAGGCAACATCCTGGTAAATCTCCTCTGCACCCTCTCCAAGGCTTCCACATCCTTCCTAAAATGAGGCGACCAGAACTGCACACAGTACTCCAAATGAGGCCTTACCAAGGTCCTGTACAGCTGCATCATCACCTCACGGCTCTTAAATTCAATCCCTCTGCTAATGAACGCTAACACCCCATATGCCTTCTTCACAGCCCTATCCACTTGAGTTGCAACTTTCAATGATCTATGCACATAGACCCCAAGGTCTCTCTGCTCCTCCACATGCCCAAGAACCCTACCGTTAACCCAGTATTTTGCATTCATGTTTGTCCTTCCAAAATGGACGACCTCACACTTTTCAGGGTTAAACTCCATCTGCCACTTTTCAGCCCAGCACTGCAACCTATCCAAGTCCCTTTGCAGACGACAATAGCCCTCCTCGGTATCCACAACTCCACCAACCTTTGTATCATCTGCAAATTTACTGACCCACCCTTCGACTTCCTCATCCAAGTCGTTAATAAAAATCACAAACAGGAGAGGACCCAGAACTGATCCCTGCGGCACGCCACTGGTAACTGGGCTCCAGGCTGAGTATTTACCATCTAAGACCACTCTCTGCCTTCTATCAGTTAGCCAATTCTTAATCCAACTGGCCACATTCCCCACTATCCCATGCCTCCTGACTTTCTCCATAAGTCTACCATGGGGGACCTTATCAAATGCCTTACTAAAATCCATGTACACCACATCCACTGGTTTACCCTCATCCACTTGCTTGGTCACCTGCTCAAAGAATTCAATCAGGCTTGTGAGGCAAGACCTACCCCTCACAAAACCGTGCTGACTGTCCCGAATCAAGCAGTGTCTTTCCAGATGCTCAGAAATCCTATCCCTCAGCACCTTTTCCATCAACTTGCCTACCACCGAAGTAAGACTAACTGGCCTGTAATTCCCAGGGTTGTTCCTATTCCCTTTCTTGAACAGGGGCACAACATTTGCCACCCTCCAATCACCTGGTACCACCCCCGTCAGCAGAGAAGATGAAAAGATCATTGCCAGCGGCTCTGCAATTTCATCCCTTGCTTCCCATAACATCCTTGGATATACCCCGTCAGGCCCGGGAGACTTGTCTATCTTCAAGTTATTCAAAAACCCCAACACATCTTCCCTCCTAACGAGCACTTCCTCGAGCTTACCAGTCTGCTTCCCACCGTCCTCTTCAGTAATACACCCCTTCTCATTCGTAAATACCGAAGAGAAGTACTCATTCAAAACCTCACTTATCTCTTCCGGCTCAACACACAGTCTCCCGCTATTGTCCTTGACCGGACCTATGGTCCCCCTAGTCATCCTCATATTTCTGACATACGCGTAAAAGGCCTTGGGGTTTTCGTTTATCCTACCCGCCAAGCATTTTTCATGCCCTCTCTTAGCTCTCCTAATCCCTTTCTTCAGATCCTTCCTGGCCATCTTGTATCCGTCCAGAGCTATGCCTGTGCCCTTTTTCCTCAACTTTATATACGCATCCTTCTTCTTCCTAACAAGACTCTCAACCTCTCTTGTCAACCACGGTTCCCTCACATGACCATCCCTTCCCTGTCTGACAGGGACATGCTTATCAATGGCCCCTACTATCTGCTCCTTGAAAAAGTTCCACATTTCGACCGTGCCCTTCCCTGCCAGCATATGCTCCCAACTTATGCTCCTCAGTTCCTGCCTGACAGCATCATATCTACCCTTCCCCCAATTGTAAACCTTGCCCTGTTGCACATACCTATCCCTCTCCATTACCACAGTGAATGCTACAGAATTGTGATCACTATCTCCAAAGTGCTCGCCCACCAACAGCTCTATCACTTGCCCTGGTTCATTACCTAGTACCAAATCCAATATTGCCTCCCCTCTGGTCGGGCAGTCTACATACTGAGTCAGAAAAGCTTCCTGGACATACTGCACAAACACTACCCCATCCAAACTATTCGATCTAAAGAGTTGCCAATCAATATTTGGGAAGTTGAAATCCCCCATAATTACTACCCTGTGACTTCTGCTCCTTTCCAAAATCTGTTTCCCAATCTGCTCTTCCACCTCCCTGCTGCTATTGGGGGGCCTATAGAAAACTCCCATCAAGGTGACTGCTCCTTTCCTGTTCCTGACCTCAACCCACAGTGCCTCAGTCGGCAGATCCTCCTCGAAAATTCTTTCAGCAGTTGTTACACTATTTCTAACTAACAATGCCACCCCCCACCTCTTTTACCACCATTCCTAATCTTATGAAAACATCTATAACCAGGTACCTCCAAAAACCATTCCTCCCCCTCACCTATCCACGTTTCAGTGATGGCCACAACATCGTAGTCCCAAGTGCCCATCCACGCCTTCAATTCACTCACCTTATATCAGACATAAACTTGTTAACCTTTCATGCGGCCTTCAAAGATCTGTCTGAATACACACCAAGTCTCTCTGTTACTGTCTCCTCATTTAAACAATACCCATTTGTTTCTGTTGCCTTCCCTTACACTTCCTACCCAAATGTCTCACTTCACACTTCACTGTGTTAATTTATATTTGCCATTCGCCTGCTCATTTCACTGGTCAGTCTCTGTCCTCCTGAAGTGTGTTACTATCCTTCTCACTGTTTATTAACATTTCTGATTTTCCTGCCATCTGAAAACTTTGACATTATCCCCTCTGTACACAAGCCCATTGTATTAACATACAGCAACTGTGATCCCAACTGTGACACTGGGGAACCCCACTGTGTACTTCCCTCCAGACTGAACAATAACCATTCTCCATTACTCTCTACTTTCTGTCACTGAGCTAATTTCCCACATGCTGACATTGAAAATAAAAGAACAGACTTCCATTTATGAAACGCCTTTCATGACCACTGCATGTCCCAAAGTGATTTACAACCAATGAATACTTCTGAAAGCGAAGTCACTCTTGTAATGTAGGAAACAGGCAGACAATTTCTGCACAGCAAGATCCCACAAGCAGTCATGTGAGAATGATCAGATCTGTTTTTCTGATGTTGATTGAAGGAAAAAATTTTGACCAGGACACCGGGAATAATTCCCCTGCTCTGCTTCTACATAGTGCGATGCAATCTTTAACATCCACCTGAGAGGGCAGACTGCAACTTGGTTTAAAGTTTCATTCGATAGACTGCACCTCTGACAGTGCAACATACCCTCAGTAGTGCACTGCAATGTCAGCATTGATTCTTGTGATCAAGTCCTGCAGTGACACTTGATCCTGGAAGCTTGCCACTGAAAGGGGAGAGAGCTACAAACTGAGCCACAGCTGACATTGGTCCTTTAATCCCATGTGTTTCTAATTCGGTAACACGGCTTTTATGTGGTACTTTATCAAACTCCGTGTGAAAGGATAGGAATATTGTGAAAGTCCAGATGGGAACCATCATAGAATCATAGAATAGCACAAACTGAATGAGGCCATTCGGCCCATCAAGTCTGTGCTGGCCCTTTCAAAGAGCAATCCAATTAGTCCCACTCCCTGGCTCTTTCACTATATCCTTGCATTTTTTCTCCTTCAGATATTTATCCAATTCCCTTTTGGGATATACTATTGAATCTGTATCCATCAGCCTATCAGACAGTGCATCCCAAATCCAAACCACTCAGAAACAAAAATCCTCATGTCTGCTTCTTTTACCAATCGCCTTAAATCTGTGTCTCTTGGACATTGGAAATAGTTTCTCTTTATTTAATTTATCTAAATCCTCCCTAATGTTAAACACCTCAATCAAATCTCCTCTGAAAGTTCTCTGCTCCAAGCAGAACAACCTCAGCTACATAACTGTAATCCCTCATGCCTTGACAAATTCTAGGAAAACAGTTCTGTACCCACTCCGAAGGCTTCATGTCCTTCCTAAAGTGTGGTTCCCAGTATTCGACACAAGACTTCAGGTGCAGCTGAACTAGTATTTTATATATGTTTCACATAATGTCATTGCTTTTGTTCTTTTTGCCTCTATTTATAAACCCTAGGATCCCATACATTTATGAACTGTCAAGTTAACCTTTCCTGCCACCTTCAGAGATTTGTGTACAAATCCCAGGTGTCTCTGTTATTACACCATCTTTATAGTTGTACCATTTAACTTGTATTGTCTCTCCTCATTCATCCTTTCTAAATGTATTACCTCACACATCTGCAATGCCAATTAAATATTGAGAAGATTGAAGCCATTGCTTTCTGTCTCTGCTCCAAACATTTCCTAGTTGCACACTCCATCCGTCTCCTTTGTAAATGTTTGAGACGAAGCCAAACTGCTCACAGACTTAGTTACATAGTTAACCCTGAGATGCCTTGAGATGAGTTTCCTACCAAATATTCACACAATCACTAAAACGGCCTATCTCCACCCCCCGTGGAGTTGCATTGCTGATTAAAGAGTAAATGAACGCAATGGTGAGGCAGGATATTAGCTCTGACGATGTCGAATATGTATGGGTAGAGCTGAGAAACACTAAGGGGTAGAAAACGTTAGTGGTGGTTGTCTATAGACCCCCAGACTGTAGTGCTGAATTTGGGAATGGCAATGAACAGGAAATTAGAGACGCATGCGATAAAGGAACATCTGTAATTATGGGTTTCTTGAATCTGCATATAGATTGGGCAAATCAAATTGGTCACAATACATTGTGGAGGAATTCCAGGAGAATATACGGGATGGTTTCCAGGACCAATTCTTTGAGGAACCATCTGGAGAACAGGCCATCCTGGACTGGTTATTGTATAATGAGAGAGGAATAATTGACAATCTAGTTGTGCGACATCCCTCTGGGATGAGCGAGCATAATATGATAGAATTCTTCATCACGATGGAGAGTGTCCTAGTTGATTCTGAGACTAGGGTCGTGAATCTTAATAAAGTAAGCTACGAAGGTATGAGGCATAAGTTGTCGATGATACATTGGGAAACTTTACTTAAAGAGATAACGGTGGAAAGACAATGGCAAACATTCAAAGAGCGCATGGATGAACTGCAACGATTGTTTATCCCTGTCTGGCGCAAAAGTAAAATAGAAAAGGTAGCCAAATCATGGCTTGCAAGGAAAGGTAGAGATAGGGTTAGATCCAAGGAAGAGGCATATAAATTTGCCAGGAAAAAAACAACAGACCTGAGGATTGGGAGCAGTTTAAAATTCAGCAAAGGAGCACCAAGGGATTGATTGAGAAGGGGAAAATGGAGTACGAGAGTAAGCTTACGGGGAACATAAAAACTGACTGTAAACGAATCTATACGTATGTGAAGTGGAAAAGATTGGCGAAGGCAAATACAGGTCCGTTACAGTCAGAAACAGGGGGATTTATTCTGGGAAACAAAGAAATGGCTGACCAACTAAATGCATACTTTAGTTCTGTCTTCACAAAGGAGGACGCCAATATCATACCAGAAATGTTGGTGAATGCAGGGTTTAGTGAGAGAGTGGAACTGAAAGAAATCAGTATTAGTAGAGAAATGGTGTTGGGGAAGTTGATGGTATTGAAGGCCGATAAATCCCCAGGGCCTAGTAATCTACATCCCAGAGTACTTAGGAAGTGGCCCGAGAAATAGTGGATGCATTGGTGGTCATCTTCCAAGAATCTATGGACTCTGGAACAGTTCCTACAGATTGGAATGTTACCCCACTGTTAAAAAAGGAAGGTAGAGATAAAGCAGGAAATTGTAGACCAGTCAGCCTGATATCGGTCGTGGGGAAAATCCTGGAGTTCATTATCAAAGATTTTGCAACAGAGCACTTGGAGAATAGTGGTAGAATCGGACAGAGTCAGCATGGATTTATGAAAGGGAAATCATGCTTGATAAATCTACTAGCATTCTTCGAGGATGTCACTAGTAGAGTTGATGACGGGGAGACAGTGGATGTGATTTATTTGCACTTTCGGAAGGCTCTCGACAAAGTTCCACGTAAGGGTTTAGCGTGTAAAATTAAAGTGCACAAGACTGGGGGTAGTGTATTGCGATAGATAGAAAATTGGTTGGGAGACAGGAAACAAAGCATTGGAACATACGGATCTTTTTCTGAATGGCAGGCAGTGACTAGTGGGGTACCGCAGGGATCGGAGCTAGGACCCTAGCTATTCACAATATATATTAATGATTTAGATGAGGAAACTAAATGTAATATCTCCAGATTTGCAGCTGATACAAAATTGGGTGTGAGGGTAAGTTGTGAGGAGGATGCAGAGAGGCTTCAGGGTGATTTGGACAAGTTGAGTGAGTGGGCAAATGCATGGCAGATGCAGTATAATGTGGATAAATGTGAAGTTATCCACTTTACTAGCTAAAACAGGAAGGCAGATTATTATCTGAACGGCTATAAACTGAGCGAGGGGAATATGCAGCGAGACCTGGGTGTTCTCGTACACCAGTCACTGAAGGTAAGCATGCAGGTGCAACAGGCGGTCGAAAAAGGCGAATGTTATGTTGGCCTTTATAGAGACAGGATTCGAGTACAGGAGCAGGGATGTTTTGCTGCAATTATACAGGGCCTTGGTGAGGCCGCACTTGGAATATTGTGTGCAGTTTTGGTCTCGTTATCTGAGGAAGGATGCTCTTGCTATGGAGGGAGTGCAGTAGAGTTTTACCAGACTGATTTCTGGGGTGGTAGGACTGTCGTATGAGGAGAGATTGAGTCGGTTAGGACTATATTCACTGGAATTCAGAAGAGTGAGGAGGGATCTCATCGAAGCCTATAAAATTCTAACATGGCTTGACAGGGTATATGCAGGAAGGATGTTCCCGATGGTGGGGGACTACCGAACCAGGTGTCATAGTCTAAGTATATGGGGTAAAACTTTCAGGACTGAGATGAAGATACTTTTCTCCACCCAGAGGTTGGTGAGCCTGTGGAAATCAGTCATCACGCCCATATTCAAGGGGGATTGGAAGATTCTGGCCAGTGCCTCGGCTATTTCCATCATTGCTTCCCTCAGCAACCCTCATACATCCCATCCAGACTGGATAAATGTTCAACTTTATTGTGGTACTAAAGTGTTGGATTGAAAAGGGTTAACTGAATCTGTTTGTTCCGTGACTGTACATAATGTCAGTCTCCATGGACCCTAATTGTGTCACTGGACGTTTTCCATCTCCTATTAATAAGGGGCTTCTTTCAATGTGTTATTCCATAGTGTCAGTGGGAACATCAGCCCCGGCACTTACAGAGATCAGCTGCTCCAGAGAGATAGAGAGAGGATAGGTTAGAATCTGAGAACAAAAGACTGGAATGTTACAATAATGGGTCAGAATCTGAGAACAATAGATTGGAATGTTACAACAATGGACAGGAGTTTATCCTCGGAACTTTACTCTCTTTCTACATATTATGATTGGATGTCATTAAACTCTCGTATCTATCTCGCACTGAAGATTATTCAATACATTTACTATCCCATCCTGGCTATTATTGGTGTCCCTGGTAAGTCTCTCTATCTAGCTATAAATCCTTTAAACCATGTTTGACTGCATTACTGCTCCTGTAATTTACTCTGCCCTTCTTGCTGCCGTTGTATTCCTGGTGAATATCTCCAGCTATTAGCTCTGTAAACCATTGTCAACTGTATTACAGTTCTTGTCATTTACTCTCTCATCTTTGCTGCTGTTGCTGTCTCTATTTCAGGCCAGGAGATCTGTAAACCCTGTTTCACTGAAATACTGTTCTGTTATGTAAATTTTGGGAAGACTGAAGCCAGTGTCATTGGTCTCCATCACAAACTCCATCACCAATCTCGGAGGCACATATTCCACCCTGCCCAATATCTGAGGCTCAACCAGACAGTCTACAACTTCTTTGTTATATTTAAACCTGAGCTAAGTTCATCTCCATATTCTTTCCATCATTAACCCTGCCTAATATCACCTCTATGATATCACCCAACTCCACCTCTGCCTCAGCCCATCTACTGCATAAACCCTCATCCGCATCACTGTTAAATACACAGTTGACAATTCCAATTCCATCTTGTTCACCCTCACAGTTCTAAACCTCCATAAACCACAGCCCATCCAGAACTCTGCTGCCTGTATTCGAACTCACACCAAATCCCGATCACCCATCACCCCTGTGCTCACTGATCTCCATTGGCTCCCAGTCTGGCAGCACCTTAATTTTAATATTCTCATTCTTGTGTTTGAATCTCTCCATGGCCTCACCCTTCCATTTATACACTTTCCCCTCTCCAATTCATATATTCCTGCAAATCTTTCGACTTCAATCCTTTTTCAGTTCTCCTTGTAAAGTGAATTTCGTTCCCTCTGTATCTGTTCCGAGCCACGATTTTAGACTCTGCAGCAAGACTGCTGCTGACGGTACAGAATTGGGATCCAAAAAGAGATGTGAATCGCACAGCCGGCCACTTCCAGTGCGGTCTGCACAATATCCCATGCTGGGCGGGGCTCCAGCCCAGTCACATCATCTATGTGTTGTCAGCGTGGTCTTCACAGCCGGCCACCTCTACTATGCCCTGCACAGTGTCCCAAGCTGCGCAGGGCTCTAGCTCAATTGTACCTTGTATGTGTTGTTACTTTGAGGGTGGATTTGAAAGTGATGTCAATGTACCATACCAGCAGCTTTGATGTACTTCTTTAAACTTTTTCTGTGCATGTCCACTGACCGCCTGTGTTAGTCACTCACCGTTGACCATACAGTCAGTAGCAAAAGGAAACCCCCCTGGTGTTATTTAAAAATACCAGGCATCTATCTTACAGGCTTTTGACTTACTTCTGCTATTGTAAAGTTAGTGGAGGTGTTGTGGATGTTTTTCTGGAGGTTGTGTTGTGAGATGCTGCAGACATTCAGGGACATTTGTGAACTATACAGTAAATGGAAAAGTCCTGGGGAAAATTGATGTGCAGAGAGATTTGGGTGTTCAGGTCCATTGTTCCCTGAAGGAGGCAACGCAGGTTAATAGAGTGGTCAAGAAGGCATACGGCATGCTTTCCTTCATCGGACGGGGTATTGAGTACGAGAGTTGGCAGATCATGTTACAGTTGTACAGGACTTTGGTTCGGCCACATTTGGAATACTGCATGCAGTTCTAGTCGCCACATTACCAAAAGGATGTAGATGCTTTGGAGAGGGTGCAGAGGAGGTTCACCAGGATGTTGCCTGGTATGCAGGGCGCTAGCTATGAAGAGAGGTTGAGTAGATTAGGATTATTTTCATTAGAAAGACGGAGGTTGAGGGGGGACCTGATTGAGGTGTACAAAATCATGAGAGGTATAGACAGGTTGGATAGCAAGAAGCTTTTTCCCAGAGTGGGGGTTTCAATTACTGGGGGTCACGAGTTCAAAGTGCGAGGGGAAATGTTTGGAGGGGATATGCGTGGAAAGTTCTTTATGCAGAGGGTGGTGGGTGCCTGGAACGCGTTGCCAGCGGAGGTGGTAGACACGGGCGCGATAGCGTCTTTTAAGACGTATCTAGACAGATACATGAATGGGCAGGAAGCAAAGAGATACAGAGCATTAGAATATTGGCGACATGTTGAGATAGAGGATCTGGATCGGCGCAGGCTTGGAGGGCCGAAGGGCCTGTTCCTGTGCTGTAATTTTCTTTGTTCTTTGTTCTTTGAGTACAGACGATTTGGTGACCCAACTCTGGACGACGTATGGGGACTGTAGTTACATTGTCTCTGGGTCTGTAACATGACCAACAAATGGAGCAGATGCTGCCGAGAGGGGAAGCTCTGTAAAGAGAGAGGAGGAGAGGGCTCTTCCCTACCCACCCCGGGTGCTCCAAGAGCACTTTTCCTACCTACACCTAACCCAGGAGCAATGTGTGAGGTGACTTTGATTCAAGAAGGAGGTGGTCACAGAGCTGTGTCACCTCCTGTAACACAACCTGGAGCCTCACACTAGGGTGAGGACGGAGCTGTCAGTGGTTGTTAAGCTCACAGTTTCATTGAACTTCTATGTATCTTCATATTTACAGGCAGGAGCAGGTGACATATCCAACATAGAGTGGTAGAAATTGATGGAGTCATTAACAACACAGAAAGAGGCCATTCAGCCCCTCACTGCCGGCTTTCTGTGCAACAATCCAGTCAGCCCCACTCTCCCACTCCTCCGCTCAATCCCTGTATCCCTGCAAGTTCATTTCCTTCAGGTTTCCATCCAGTTTCCTTTTGAAATCATTGATTGGCTTGGCTTCCACCATCCTCATGGGCAGTGAGTTCCAGCTCATTACCATCCACTGTGTAAAAATGTTCCTCCTCACATTCCCCTGCATCTCTTAACCAAAACCTTCCATCTGTGCCCCCTAGTCTGCGTTGCATCAGTTAATGGGAACAGTTTTTCCTTGTCTATCTTATCTAAGTCTATCATAATCATGTACACCTCTATCAAATCTCTCTCAATCGCCTTTACTCCAGGGAGAACAACTCCATCTTCTCCAAACTCACTTTGTACCTAAACTCCCATCCCTGGATTCATTCTGGTAAATCTCCTCTGCACCCTCTCAAGGACTTTCACATCCTTCCTGCAGTCTGGTGACCAGAACAGGGCACAGTTCTCTTGATGGGGTCTAACCAAAGCTTTGTAAAGTTTCAGCTAAACCGCCCTGTTTTTGTATATTTGCCTCTTTTGATGAAGCCCAAGATCTGATATGTTTTGCTAAACACTCTGCTAATATGTCCTGCCACCTTCAAAGATCAATGCATATGGAGCCCCTGGTCCTTCTGTTCCTGCAAAATCTTTAGAACTGTGTCATTAAGTCTATGTTGTCTTCCTATTCTTTCTGACAAAATACATTACCTCACACTCCTCTTTATTAAATTCTACCTGCCACTTCTATGTCCATTCTGCTCGCCTATCTATATCATGTTGTCGGTGGTTTGTATCGTCCTCACTGTTCCCCACTCCTCCAAGGTTGCAATCATCAGAAAAAATATAAATTCTACTCCGTATTCCAAGATCCGTGTCATTTTTATACGGTAAAAAAAAAACAACTGTGGTCCCAGCACTGACCATTGTGTAACATCAATGTCGACCATCCTCCAGTCTGAAAAATAACCATTTAACACATTTCTCTTTTTGCTGTCCTTTGGACAGTTTTTGATCCAATTAGATGCTATTCCATGAGCTTCAATTTTGTTAGCCAAGCTTGTGTGTGGTTCTTAATCAAATACTTTCATAAAATCCAGGTAGACAACATCCACCACATCCCCTTCATCAACCTTCTCTGATCATCGAAATAAATTCAATTAGCCCATCAAGCATAATCTGCCTTTTAAAAATCCGTGCTGACACTCCTTAATTAACTCAAACCTCTCCAAGTGTGTGTTGTCCTTTTTCCCTGATCATTGTTTCTAAAACCTTACTCACCACTGATGTTACACTAACTGACCAGTAGTTACGAGGCCTGTGTGTTGTCCATTGATAATTCTGGGAGGTGAGGATGACCATCTATGTCATCATTTTCTCCCTCAGCAGGGAGAAGCAGGATGAGAGATCCAGTGGGTTTGTCAGGATAGCAGGTTTCCTGATGGTGTAGTAGGCTCTGCGGGGTCTCCATGTCAATGGGGAGAGGTACAGGAACTGAAAGAACTCTCACTCCATTAATGTACAGTTGGTGTGTGAGCATGCCCAGTAAATCATGTTGGTGAATGTCCTCTATCCTAGCAGCAGCCACCATACCTTCATTCTGAAGCAGTCAACCAGTCCCAACACTGCGGGTCTCCATGCAGAACCAGAATGCGACTCCTCGGAGACAACCCATGTTTCTACAACCCCAAACCATCTCCCACCACCAACCAAACGCACACAATTAACATGTGTAAAATGTGAGCAATGGAGTCACCAGGAACATGGTGCAACTGACCATCATTGTGATGAAGCTTTACTTCCGATGTCTGAACCGCTCGGGGGGAGTCCTCCAGTACATACTGGAGCAGGTGCCCAAGTTCATGGTGTTCTGCTGCACCCTTCATATCATCACCATCACGAGGACACAGGCATTGGCAGCAGGAATCCGGAGGCCACCTCAGGAGAATGAGGAGGAGGCAGGGAGGATATTTTCTGGATGCCTTCTACCAGGACAGGCTGTCGGAGAGTCCTTGCTAAGATTCAGTTTCCTATAGGAAAACTTCCCTTTCCCACAATGAATCCCCCATTCTCCACCATTACACCCATCTGAGACGCCCCATCACAGTGTTATCACAGCACAGAAAGAACTATTCACTCCGACGTGTCTGCGTCTCCTTTCCGAATGAGCAATTCACCTAATCCCATTCCCTGCCTTCTTCGCATAATCCTGCACATTCCTCCTTCTAATGCACCAAATTATTCAGCTTTAGCATGTTTAGAGATGTGGTCACCCAACAGCTGAAGATTATGCAGGGAGAGAAGGAATTGGTGATCCCCAGACAGTCAAAAAGAATCAGGCAGGTAGTGCTGCAAACCCTTCAGTGCATCTCACTCTCCAACAGGTATTCAGTTCAGAATACTGAGGAAAGTGATGCTTCACCTGGGGAGCGCAGCCAGAGCCAACTCTGTGTCAACACGGGTGGCTGAGCTGCAGAGCGGGGTAGAGGGATGACTGGAAGAGCCATAGTGATCAGTAGTCAGGGGAACAGGCAGGCGTTTATGTGGCCACAGACGTGAATCGAGGATGGTGTCATGCTTGTCTGGTGCCAGGGTCAAGGATGTCACTGAGCGACTGCAGAGCATCCTGAAGGAGAAGGGGAACAGCCAGCAGTCATGGTCCACATCGGAACCAGCAACAGAGGTAGAAAGAGGAATGTCGTCCTGCAGTCAGAATTTATGGAGCTAGGGACGAAATTAGCCAGCAGGACCTCAAAGTAGTAACTTCTGGATTGCTCCCAGTGCCATGCACAACTGAGTATAGAAATAGAAAACGAAGACAGATGAATGTGTGGCTGGGAAGATGGTGCAGGAGGGAGGGCTTCAGATTCCTGGGACATTGGGACCAGCTTTGGATTAGATGGGACCTGTACAGGCCGGACTGGTTGCACCTGATCGGAGCCGGGACTGGGCTACTTGCAGAACGTTTTGCTAGTGCTGTTGGGGAGGGTATAAACTAGTTTTGCAGGGGGGTGGGGACCTGAGGGTAGACTCAGTTGGGACAAAACCTGAAATGAAAATAGAAGGCAGCAAATTAATGGATGAGTCTAGAAAACAGAGGAAAAGAGGGTTAGAATTTTTTTTAAGTGTTTGGCTGTGCTCAAGGGTATCTATTTCAATGCAAGAAGTATAGCAAATAAAGCAGATGAGCTGAGGGCAAGGTGGACAGGTGGCAGTATGATATCATAGCTATCACTGAAACATAACTGAAGGAGGGACAGGAATGGCAGCTCAACGTTCCTGGTTACAGGGTTTTCAGACACGATAGGGAGGGGGTAAAGAAAGGAGGGGAAGTGGCAATTTCGGTCAAGAAATCTATTACAGCTGTGAGGAGGGATGATATGTTGGAAGGTTCATCAACTGAGGCGATATGGATTGAGCTAAGGAACCAAAAAGGGGCAATATCACTGCTGGGAGTGTGATCCCGTCAGCCAAACAGTCCGAGGGAGATAGAAGAGCAGATATTTAGGCAAGTCTCTGAGAAGTGCAAGAACAATAGGGCAGTAATAGTAGGGTATTTTAATAACCCCAATATTAACTGGGATAATGTTAGTATGAAAAGAATTAAGGGAACAGAAATCTTGAGGTGCATTCAGGAGAACGTTTTTGGCCAGGATGTAGCAAATCCAACAACAGAGGGTGCAGTTTTAGACATTGTTTTCGGAAATGAAGATGGGCAGGTGGAAGGAGTGGGAGGGAAGAGCATTTTGGTGGGAGTGATAATAATTCAGTTAGTTTTAACTTAATTATGGAACAGGACAAGAGATACATCAGGAGTTAGAGTTCTCAATGGGGAAAGGCGAATATTACTAAACTGAGGAGCGAAAGTGGACTGGAAACAGCAGTTTGAAGGTAGTTCAGTCTCAGAGCAGTGGGCGGCATTCAAAGGGGAGATTCAAAAGGTTCAGGATAAACATGTTCACACAAGGAAAAAGGGTGAGGCGGCCAAATCTCGAGTCCCATGGATGTCAAGGAGCCGACAGGGTAGGATAAAGCAGAAAAGGAAAGCTTCTGTCCGACACTGAGAACTTAATACTGAAGAAAGCCGAGAGGAGTATAGAAAGTGGAGGGGTCAAATCAAAAAGGAAGTTAGGAAAGGAAAGTGAGGGTATGAAAGAACATTAGCAAGCAAAATCAAGGTGAACCCAAAGATGTTTTCTCAATACATTAAGAGTAAGAGGATAACTAAGGGGAGAGTAGGACCCATAATAGATCAGAAAGGTAACCTTTGTATAAGGGTGGAAGATATTGGACTGGTTCTTATTCAGCACTTTGCGTATGTCTTCAGAAAAGAGGGGGGATTTAGATATTGTCGTTAAGGAGGAAGAGTGTGAATTATTGGACATGATAAACATAGGGAGAGAGGAAGTATTAATGGGATTAGCCTCCTTGAAAGTTGAAACATCACCAGAGCCGGATGAAATGTACCCCAGGCTGTTCAAAGAAGCAAGAGAGGAAATAGCAGAGGGTCTGCCCACCGTCATTTTCCAATCTTCACAAGATACAGATGTGGTGCCGGAGTATTGGAGAATTGCTAACGTTGTACCTCTGTTTAAAAATGGAGCGAAGGATAGTCTGAATAATTACAGGCCAGTCAGTCTAACCTCAGTAGTGGGCAAATTATTGGAATCTATTCTGAGAGACGGGATAAACTGTCACTTATAGAGGCACAGGTTTATCAAGGATAGTCAGCATGGATTTGTTAAGTGACTCTCTTGTTTGACCAAATTGATCGAATTTTTTGAAGATGTTACAAGGAATATAGATGAGGGTAGTGCAGTTGATGTGGTCTACATGGATTTTAGCAAGTCTTCTGACAAGGTCCCACATGACAGCCTGGTTCAGAAAATAAAATCCCATGGCATCCAGAGAAATGCAGCAAGGCGGATACAAAATTGTCTCAGTGGCAGGAAACACAGGGTAATTATTGACAAGTATTTTTGCGACTGGAGGACTGTTCCCATTGTCATTCCACAGGGCTCAGTAATGGGTCCCCTGCTTTTTGTGGTCTATATTAAAGATTTAGACGTAAATGTAGTGGGTATGATCAAGACTTTTGCAGACAACACAAAGATTGGCCATGCGCTGGATAGCGAGAAGGATAGCTGTAGGCTGCAGGAAGATATTGACGTTCTGGTCAGATGGGCAGAAAAATGGGAATCGACCTGGATAAGTGTGAGGTGATGCTGTTGGGGAGCTCAAACAAGCAAAGGAATACACGATTACTGGGACAATACTGAGAAATGTAGAGGAAGTACGGGACTTTGGAGTGAATGCCCACAGATCCCTGAAGATAGCAGGACAGGTCAATAAGACAGTTAAGAAGGCATATGGAATAATTTCCCTTTTTAGCTGAGGTATAGAATGTAAGAGCTGGGAGGTTATGCTGGAACTGTCTTAATCATTGGTTAGGCCACAACTTGAATACTGTGTGCAGTTCTGGTAACAGAAAGGATGTAATTGCACTAGAGAGGGTTCACAGGAGATTTACGAGGATGTTGCCAGGACTGGAAAAATGCAGCTATGAGGAAAGATTGGATAGGCTGGGGTTGTTATTCATGGAACAGAGAAGGCTTGAGGGGAGATCTGATTGAAATGAACAACAGTTTGTGGGGCCTGCATTGAGTGGAGGTGAAGGGTCTATTCACCTTAGCAAAAAGGTCAGTGACTAGGGGACATAGATTTAAAGTGATTGGCAGAAATATCAGAAGGGAGTTGAGGAAAAACATGTTCACCCAGAAATACAAATTTGCGTCGGTGACAGGAAGCAAAGGGTAATTGTTGACGGGTATTGACTGGAGGACTGTTCCCAGTCGTGTTCCAGAGGGCTCGGTACTGTGTGCCCTGCTTTTAGTGAGGGTCTGTAACTCACTTCATGAAAGGATGGTTGAGGCAGAAACCCTCTACTCATTCAAAAGGAGTCTGAATGTGCACCTCAAGTGTCATAATCTGCAGGGCTACGGATCAAATGCTGGAATGTGGGATTAGAATAGGTGGATAACTTTTCGGCTGGCACAGACACGATGGGCCAAGGTACCTCTTTCTGTGCCTTAAATTTTCTACGATTCTATGATTCTTTAACACGAAACACGCTATCCTCGTTAACACTCACAATTCTGTCAACAAACTATCAAGATGATCAGAAATGATTTTCCATGAAGCTATCCCTGCTGCTTGTCATTTATTAAGACATGATTTTACAAGTAAGAAATATTTTTGTGCTGGGTTATGGCCTCCAGAATTTTCCAATAATCAACATTAGGCTGATAGTTACAAGGCTTATCAAACCTCTCCTTCTTTAAACAGGGTGTAACATTTACAGCCCTTCAGTTCTCTGGCATTTTTAAAAATTAATTCATGGGTTGTGGACATCGCTGGCCAGGCCAACATTTATTGTCCATCCCTAATTGACCATGCAAAGGTGGTGGTGAGCTGCCTTCTTGAACCACTGCAGGTACACCCACAGTGCTGTTAGGAAGGGTGTTCCAGTATTATGAACCAGCGACAGTGAAGGAACGGCAAGATAGTTTCAAATCAGCATGGTGTGTCGCTTGGAGGGGAACTTGCAGGTGGTGGTGCTTCCATACATCTGCTGCCCTTGCCCTTCTATGTGGTAGAGGTTGTGTGTTTGGAAGGTGCTGTGTAAGGAGCCTTGGTGTGTTGCTGCAGTGCATCTTGTAGATGATACACACTGCTGCTACTGTGCGTCGGTGGTGGAGGGAGTGAATGTTGTGGATGGGGTGCCAATCAAGCGGGCTGCTTTGTACTGGATGGTGCCGAGCTTCTTGAGTGTTGTTGGAGCTGCACCCATCCAGACAAGCGGTGAGTATTCCATCACACTCCTGGCTTGTGCCTTATAGATGCTGGACTGGCTTTGGGGAGTCAGGAGGTGAGTTAATCGCCTCAGCATTCCTCGCCTGTGACCTGCTCTTTGAGCCATGGTATTTATATGGCTACTCCTGTTCTGTTTCTGGTCAATGGTAGCCCCTAGGATGTTGATAGTGGTGGATTCAGCTATCGTAATGTCATTGAATGTCAAGGGAGATGATTCGATTCTCTCTTGTCGGTGATGGTCATTGCCTGGCACTATGGCAGTGCGAATGATACTTGCCAATTATCAGCCCAAGCCTTGATATTTTCCAGGTCTTGCTGCATTTCTACACGGACTGCTTCAGTATTTGAGGAGTCACGAATGGTGCTGAACATTGTGCAATCATCAGCCAACATCCCCCCTTCTGGTCTTGTGATTGAAGGAAGGTCATTGATGAAGCAGCTGAAGATGGTTGGGTCTCGGACACTACCCTGAGGAACTCCTGCAGTGATGTCCTGGAGTTGAGATGATTGACCTGCAACAACCACAGCCATCGTCCTTTGCGCTAGGTATGACTCCAACCAGCAGAGAGTTTTCCCGCTGATTCCCACTGACTCCATTTTTGCTCTGGCTCCTTGATGCCATACTCAGTCAAATGCTGCCTTGATGTCAAGGCAGTCACTCATACCTCACCTCTTGAATTCAGCTCCTTTGTCCATGTTTGCACCAAGGCTGTAATGAGGTCAGGAGCTGTGTTACCCTGGCGGAACCCAAACTGAGCGTCACTAAGCAGGTTATTGCTAAGCAAGTGCTGTTTGGTAGCATTGTCGATGACACCTTCCATCACTTTACTGATGATTGAGAATAGGCTGATGGGGCGGTAATTGGCCGGGTTGGACTTGTCCTGCTTTTTGTGTACAGGACATAGCTGGGCAATTTTTCACATTGACGGGCAGATGCCAATGTTGTAGCTGTACTTGAACAATTTGATGGGGGAACAGAAGTTCTGGAGCACAGGTATTCAGTACTATTTCCGGAATATTGTCAGGGCCCATAGCCTTTGCAGTATCCCGTGCCTTCAATCGTTTCTTGATATCACGCTGAGTAAATCCAACCATGAGAAGCAGTACTGTATACTCCCCTCCACATCCAGTCTGAACAATGACTGTTCACCACTTCTCTCTGCTTTCTGTCCCTGAGTCAGTGTCATATCAACACTATCACTGTCACATTAATCCATGTCATGACAAGTCTATGAAATGTCATTTGATCACAGGCCGTTTGAAAATCTATATACATAAGTGGATATACATGAGTAGGGGCGAAAGATGTTGATATGGTTCTTAATGAATACTTTGTATCTGTCTGAACAGAAGAGGGGACGATGCAGATACTGTGGTTAAGGAGTAGGAGTGTGAATTATTGGATGTGATATACATAGGGAGAGATGAAGTATTAATGGGATTAGCATCTTTGAAAGTTGATAAATCACCAGGGCCAGCTGAAATGTATTTCAGGCTGTCAAAAGAAGTGAGAGAGGAAATAGCAGAGGGTCTGACCATCATTTTCCAGTCATCACTGGATACAGGTGTAGTGCCAGAGGATTGGTGAACTGTTAACATTGTACCTCTTTAAAAAGGGAGCAAAGGATAGACCGAATAATTGCAGGCCAATCAGAGTAACCTCAGTAGTGGGCAAATTATTGCAATGTATTCTGAGAGACAGGATGAACTGTCACTTAGAAAGGCTCAGGTCAATCAAGGACAGTCAGCATGGATTTGTTAAGGGAAGATATTGTTGACTAACTTGATTGAATTTTTCTACGAAGTCGCAAGGATGATAGATGCGGGTAGTGCAGATGATATGGTCTCCATGGATTTTGGCAAGGCTTTTGACAAGGTCCCATGTGGCATACTAGGTAAAACAAATAAAGTCCCATGGAATCCAGGGAAATGCAGCAAGCTGGATACAAAATTGGCTCAGTAGCAGGAAACAAAGGGTGATTGTTGACGGGCGTTTTACTGACTTGAGGTCTGTTTCCAGTGGCATTCCACAGGGCTCAGTACTGGGTCCCCTGCTTTTAGTAGTATATATTAACGATTTGAACGTACATGTAGGGGGCATGATCAAGATGTGTGCAGATGGTACACAGATTGGCTGTGCGGTAGGTAGCGAGGAGGATAGCTAGGCTGCAGGAAAATATTGATGGCAGAAAATATTGATGGGGCGGCACAGTGGCGCAGTGGTTAGCACTGCAGCCTCACAGCTCCAGGGACCTGGGTTCGATTCTGGGTACTGCCTGTGTGGAGTTTGCAAGTTCTCCCTGTGTCTGCGTGGGTTTTCTCCGGGTGCTCCGGTTTCCTCCCACAAGCCAAAAGACTTGCAGGTTGGTAGGTAAATTGGCCATTATAAATTGTCACTAGTATAGGTAGGTGGCAGGGAAATATAGGGACAGGTGGGGATGTTTGGTAGGAATATGGGATTAGTGTAGGATTAGTATAAATGGGTGGTTGATGGTCGGCACAGACACGGTGGGCCGAAGGGCCTGTTTCAGTGCTGTATCTCTAATCTAAAAAAAAATGTGTCAAATGGAATTCAGCCTGGTTAAGTATGAGACGATGCAATTGAGGAGGTCAAACAAGGCAAAGGGATAGACAATCAATGGGAAAATACTGAGAAGTGAAGAGGAAGTGAGGGACCTTGGAGTCAATGTCCACTGATGTCCTGAATGTAGCAGGTCAGGTCGATAAGGTGGTTAAGAAGGCATACGGAATCCTTTCCTTTATTAGCTGAGGTATAGAATACAAGAGCAGTGAGGTTATGCTGGAACTGTATAAATCATTGGTTGGGCCACAACCTGAGTACTCTGCAGTTCTGGTCACCTAATTACACAAAGGATGGAATTGCACTAGAGAGGGTACAGAGGAGATTTACAAGGATGTTTGCCAGGACTGGAAAAATGCAGCTATGAAGAAAGATTAGATAGGCTGGGGTTGTTCTACTTGGAACAGAGAAGGCTGAAGGGAGATCTGATTGAAAGGGACATAATTTTGTGGGGCCTGGACAGAGTGGAGGTGAAGAGTCTATTCACCTTAGCAGAGAGATCAGTGACTAGGGGGCAGTGACTTAAAGTGCTTGGTAGAAGGATTAGCGGGGAGTTGAGGAGAAACTTGTTCACCCAAAAATACAAAATGTGCTCAGTGGCAGGAAACAAAGGGTAATTGTTATAATAAAAGCAAAATACTGCGGATGCTGGAAATCTAAAGTAAAACACGAAATGCTGGAAATACTCGGCAGGTCTGGCAGCATCTGTGGAGGGAGAAGCAGAGTTAAGGTTTCAGTTCAATGATGAAGGGTCACTGACCTGTAACGTTAACTCTGCTTCTCTCTCCACAGATGCTGCCAAACCTGCTGAGTATTTCCAGCATGTCTTGTTTTTATTAAAGGGTAGTTGATGACGGATATTGTACTGACCTGAGGACTGTTTACAGTGGCATTCCACAGGGTTCAGTACTGTGTCCGCTGTTTACAGTGAGAGTCTAGAAATTACTGCCTGAAAGGATAGTTGAAGCAGAATCCCTCCACTCAGTGAAAAGGAAACTGGATTTTCACCTCAACTGTCATTATCTGCAGGGCTGTGGATCAAATGCTGGAAGATGGGATTAGAATAGGTGGATCATTTTTCGGCCACTGCAGACACAATGGGCCAAGCGGCCTCTTTCTGTATCTTAAACTTTCCATGATTATATTACATGAAACACTCACAGTTACGTCCTCAACGAACTTGATAAAGATTATCAGGAATGATATTTCATTAACCTTTCCGTGCTGCTTGTCATTTATTATCCCGTGTTTTACAAGCAAGATATATTTTTGTGTTAGGTTATGACCTCTAGAAGTTTCCAACCACCAACATTAGACTGATAGTTACAGGGTTTACCCAACCTCTCCATTTTAAACAGGGTGTAACATTGACAATCCTCCAGACCTCTGGCGTCACTCCCATATCCAAGGAGGACTGAAAGATTCTGTCCAGTGCTTCTGTCATTTCCACCATTCCTTCCCTCAGTAACCCTCACAAAACCCATGCAGACTGGATAAATGTTCTACTTTATTGTGGTACAAAAAGTGTTGAATTGAAAGGGGTTAACTGAACCAGTTTGTTCAGTGACTGTAATTAATGTCAGTCACCATGGACCCTAATGGTGTCACTGGAGGGTTTCCCTCTTCTATTAATACAGGACTGCTTTCAATGTGTTTTCCGATAGTATTAGCGGGACCATCAGTTCCGGCACTAAAAGGGATCTGTGGCTGCAGAGAGCGGGAGAGGAGAGATCAGAATCTGAACAATGGATGGGAATATTACAACAATGGACAGGAGTTTATCCTATTGGTTTGACCGTCTTACTGCAGATTATTATTGGATAACATTAGAATGGCGGATCTATTATGCTCTGAAGATGATTCAATGTATTTACTATCCCATCCTCGCTATTATTGGTGTCCCTGGTAAGTCTCTGTATCCAACTATTAGATTCATAAACCATATTTCACTGATTTAGTGTTCTTGTCATTTAAATCGTGAGAAGACTGAAACCATTATCTTCCGTTTCTGTCACAACTTCATTCCCTGTCTATGATCTACATCCCCCACGCTGGCCATTGTCTGAGGCTGAACCAGGAAATTTACAACCTCTGGTATCTGTTTAATGCTGAGCTGAGTTCATCCCCATATTCTATCCATCCCCAGCCCGGCCAATTGTTATGGCCATGCGAGGAGGGGTCAGAGTGGCTCTTCTTTATTTGACTGCAACAGTGTTTGTCCTTTATAAACAGTGAATATGCTTAACGTCTCAGTGAGTGTTCTACATCTGTGATGGTGAAGAAACCGATTGGACAAGTTCTCTTGAGTTTAAACATGAAAGAGGTGAGTTTATTAAACTTAACAAGAGAAACCCGATCTGAATAAAATCATAAAAAAACGGAACACACAGTTACATACACAGTCACACGAGAATCACACACACTCAAATAGATTACAGAGTGAGAAGTAAATTTGTGGTTGGATTTGAGTCCAGAATAAGTTTCAAAAAACTCATTCTGTGATGTTGGGCGATTCCGTGGTCTTCCAGCTGAAGTTATATTCTTGACGTCTTTTGCTTGTCGAAGTGCAGTATGTGGCTGGTCCACATTGCTCAGGGTTTTCTTTGAGGCAGACTTGTAGGTGGCTTTCTTCCCCTGGTTACTCTGTCTGCAGTAATCTGTAGGCTTGAGGGGCCCGCAGTCACATGTGGTTTTCAAACTTGTGATGTTAGGTGGAGAGAGAGATGGAGAGAGAGAGAGAGGGGTCACAGCCCTTCTGCTTCTGCACAGTTTGAATCATTGGCTTGTCTGTCTTTGTCCAGGGGAAACTCCCAGCTTTCACAGAGATGGACAGAAGGTCTCATGACTGCCTCAGTGTATTCTCTGGACCCTTCTAATGAGATTCAAGGTTAGAAACTTCTATCTCCCCAGGGCTCAGGATACCAGTATTTATACTTGGAGGAGTTTGCTCTTTCAAAGTCAATGTGTCAGGGTAGTCTTGCATGCCGTGTTAATGAATGTAATCTTACGTAATTCAATCACTAGAGCAAGCCAATGATATTGGTCCAGGCTCATCAGACATGTGTCTCCTGTTGTAGGCCTTAGAATGTGAAAATGTGTTTCAGATGCCAATTACGGTGGCCATCTTGGCTGCCAGTTTTTTGAAGGTTAACTGTAGGATTTTTTCTATTAAAAGGTTAGTGTAAGTTTCCAATCGATGAATTAAAGTTCCTCATTTGGCATGTTGTGTTGTCTTAACACCGGCGCAGCACATGGAAAGAAATGTGATAATGGGAACATTTCATTTCAGAACTCTGGGAAGAAAAAGAAAGAAATACACATGCATTCTCAATAATCACTTCTCAAATTCACACATTAATCTTAGAATTATTGCAGCTGACATTGTCTGTTACAGCTGTACTGATTTAACTTTTTTGGCGTTTTGTCTGGGATGGTTATGTGTCGGGTTCGACGCTGGACAATGCATCAACGATTGCATTGTTTACCTTTTCTCTCCTCTAATGATGCTTTAACTACTCAGGTTCCTGCACCTTAACAATCTTTCTCCCTAAACCGACAGTGTGTAATAAATTGTTTTTTTTAGACCCTGTGAGGTGTCTGAGATTTCCTCTGGGCCTTTGTTCTTGCTGAGTTCGCCTTTGAAATTGTTGTGTTTGATTAGCTTTGGGTTTGGGATCTGATCATTGTGTTCTTCAGTGGGTAGATCCACACTGACCTTACTTTTAGCTTTCTGGTGAGGTACCCAAGAGCTGTTTACTTTAGGGTACGTTCCCTTCACTTTTCCCTTTACTATGGGAAGAATCATTTTTTTATCTACCCTATGTCCTCTGGGACATTACTGCTCGCAGGTCTTTGTCCAGCTTTCGTTGCACTCTGCAGCGGCACTTCGACTAGGTGAGGCATCTCCCTCACCATTGACATGCCTTTTTGGGACCTTTCCTTGTCCTTGCACGTTTCTGTAAATGCTGTTAGCAGCCTTTTTAGGCTGCCTCTTTGACCTGCATTTAAGGAGGAGAGCGTAGGGTCTGATGGATCTCACATTTCAGGGTTGGCTATTCGGAGAGTAGGGGGTTGCAGTTGGAATCCTCCTGGCCCTCCTCTAACCTGTCCTCACCGCCCTTTACAATCCTTCCCTCCTGACTGCCTGACAGATCTGTACTTGGCTGTTCCCTCCACAGCCTTTGCTTTTTGCCTTTGGTCTGGAGTGTCAATTAAATAATTTACCTGACTATTCCTTTTGCCACTCGATATGGACCACTGAACCGGGATTTCAGGGATTCCCCTGCAGTGGGAATAGTAACAATACATGTTCTCTGTCCTGAAATGTTTTAGCCTTGGCATTTCTGTCTCCTTACCTTTTCATAGCTGCCTGGGTGGTCTTTAGGTGCTCCCACAGCATAGAAATGCAGTCTAACATGGAAGGCTCATCCCTGTGTCCCAAAAACCTCTCCTTGATTAGTTTAAGGGAACCTCTCACCACGTGTCAATAAAATAATTCAAAGAGAATAAAGCCAGTGGAATCATTGGATAAGTCCCTGGAAACCAACAGGAGAAATCCCAGCCCTTTGTCCCAGTCATGGGGTTGCTCATAGCAGTATGGCCTGATCATTGTCTTTAGGGTCTGATAGTACCGCTCCAAAGCCCCTTGTGACTATGGATGGTAGGCTGAGGACATTATTTATTTACTTATTTTATTTATTTAGAGATACAGCACTGAAACAGGCCCTTCGGCCCACCGAGTCTGTGCCGACCATCAACAACCCATTTATACTAATCCTACATGAATCACATATTCCTACCACATCCCCACCATCCCTCAACTCCCCTCCCACCAACCTATACAAGGGGCAATTTATAATGGCCAATTTACCTATCAGCCTGCAAGTCTTTGGCTGTGGGAGGAAACCGGATCACCTGGTGAAAACCCACGAGGTCACAGGGAGAACTTGCAAACTCCGCAAAAGCAGTACACATAATCGAACCCGGGTCGCTGGAGCTGTGAGGCTGCGGTGCTCCAGATTACCTATGACCTTATAAACAAAAATGGACATAAAATGTGTGTCCTGATCGGACTGGCTCTCAGCAGGCAACCCATATCGGGTAAAGAATTGGGTTAGCCCCTTCACCATAGCCTTGGCAGGGATCGTTCTTCGGGCAAATGGCCTCTGGGAATCGGGTCACCACATCCATAATGGTGAGAAGATACTGGAATCCCTTTTTGTTTTCAGCAGGTGACCCCACAATCCACCATCACTCTGCTGAAGGGGTCCCCAAAAGCTGGTATGTGAATTAGGGTGCAGGCTTTATTGCAGGTTGGGGCTTCCCCACAACTTAGCACATGTGACTAGTTTTACGAAACGCCACCACATCTTTGAGAAGTTGTGGCCAGTCAAAATACTGTCTTCTGCGGGCTTTGATTTTTCATACACCGAAATGTCCATCCATTAGAAGGTCGTGGGTCATTCTTAATATTTCTTTAAGGGACCTCAGCGGCACCACTATCTGGTGAACCACTGTCCACTCTTCATCCTCTGCTCTGTGAGGAGGTCGCCACTTCCTCATCAGCACCTCATTATTTAAATAGTAACACTCTGCAACTCCCTCTGCTTCAGTTTTGGTTTGGACAGTCTGTGCTATTTTTTAACTCTGGGTCGGGTTGTTGAGCCTCAAATAAGGAAGAACTGTTTAATACATTCTTTGTCTCCTCTAACTTCACGAAGAAGATTTCAGACAACCAGAATTTAGGGTAATCCGTCTGTAGTGTCAGTTCAGGGGATTGTTTGGCCATGGACCGAGTCACCACACAATCAGGGAGAATGTCAGGGACCTTCTCCTGTCACTACTCTGTCTCCCGGATCTCTGTTGGTCTCTCTAGGACTACTGGGGAAGCTGCCACCTTTTCCCCTGTCAGATTATTACCCAGGAGCAGTTCGACCCATCACCCGGTAAACTAGGTACAATCCCCATGGTAAAGGGTCATGAAACTGGGTCACACTCCAAGTGCACCGGATATAAAGGTATGGACATATACTGTCTTCTGATCCCATTCACTAACGCTCTTGCATTCACTGCACTTTCTTTTTCCCAGCAGAAGGGATTGGGTGGCCCCTGCATCCTTGAGTATGACTATTGTTTTACTTGCCTCACTCAAGGGGTATGGGGTCACTTTTCCTTAGGATACAAATTCCTGGTACCTCTCAGGGATTTTGTTTATTTTTCCCACACTCTCTGTGGTGTGTTTCCTGGTTCTGACTGCCGCAGTTGGAGGCACAGCCTGATCTGTTGTGCTTTCCATCAGGTCCCATTATCCTGCACTGATCTGGTGGTCCCTGATTAATGCTACAGGTTTTTCCCATAACTTGCAGCATTCAGCTCGATGGTGATCTGCCTTATTCCAATGGAAACGCACAGGTCTTCGGCCATTACTCCTGCTCTCAGTGCCGTCCTATTTGGCCTGAGGATGGTCCCCTGGGTGTACAGCTTTTCCTCCTTGCCCAAGGCTAATCGGGCTCCTATAACCTTCCCACCTTTTATTCTCGGGTCTTTGTGGTGACTGGGGAAGGGTTTCCCTTTGGGGTTAAGGCTTTGTGTACAAGGGAAAATTCATCAGCCAGAATTGCAACCTGCCTGGCTCTTTGAACCTTTCGTTCCTCTTTGTGGGTTTTAATGGTAGGGAGAGCGAGTTTTTGAACTCCTTGAGATGGATCACCACTCTAAGGTTCAGATATGTGGGCTGTAATTTGAGTGTTTGTATCCATTGGTCAAAAGTAAACACAAAAACTGACTTTAAATCTTCTATAGCTACCTAAAAATGAAACGTTTGGCGAAGACAAATGTGGGTCCAATACAGGCAGAGTCAGGGGAATTTATAATGGTGAACAGAGAAATGGCAGTGAAGCTAAATGATTACTTTGTGTCTGTCCTCATTGAGGAAGATACAAGGAAGTTTCCAGAATTAGAGATCCAAGGGATTAGGGAGAATGAGGACATGAAGGAAATTAATATTAGCAAGAATGTTGTATTGGAGAAATTAATGGGGCTGAAGTTTGATGAGGCCCCAGGATCTGATATTCTGCATTCCAGGGTGTGGGAAGAGATAGCTATGGAGATGGTGGCTGCATTGGTGACTATCTTCAAACATTCTATAGATTCTGGAGCGGTTCCTGCAGATTGGAAGGTAGCAAATGTCACCCCACTATTTAAGAAGGGAGGGAGAGTAAAAAGAGGTAATTATAGACCTGCTTTCGTGCATCAGCCGTTGGGAAAATGCTGGGACTCTATTGTAAAGGATGTGATAAATGAACAGTTGGATAATAATCTGTTTGGGCATCGTAAACATGGATTTATGAATGAGAAATCATGTTTGACGAACCTGTTGGAGTTTTTATTGGGGATGTTACTAACAGAATTGATAAAGGGGAGTCGGTGGACGTGTTATACTTGAATTTTCAGAAGGATTTTGATAAAGTACCCCACAGGAGGTTGGTTAGCAACATTAAAGCACATGGGATAGGAGGTAATATACTGGCATGGATTAAAGATTGGTTCACAGGCAGAAAACAGTGAGTAGGAGGAAACGGGTCATTCTCACTTTGGCAGGCTGTGATTAGTTGTGTACCACAAGGATCAGTACTTGGGCCCCAGCTGTTAACAATATATGTCAATGATTTGGATGTGGGGACCAAATGTAATATTTCCAAGTTCGCACATGACACAAAACTAGGTGGGAATGTATGTTGTGAGGAAGATGCAAAGCGTCTTCAAGGGGATTTGGACAGACATTGTGACTGGGCAAGAACATGGCAGATGGGATATAATATGGACAGATATGACGTTATCCATTTTGGTAGGAGGAACAGATGTGCAGAGTATTTCTTAAATAGTAAGGGATTAGAAAGTGCAGATGTACAAAGGGAACCGTGTGTCAGCAAGTCACTGAAAACTAACATGCAGTGCAGCAAGCAATTCGGAATGCTAATGGTCTGTTAGCCTTTATCACAAGATGATTTGAGTACAGGAGTATTGAAGTCTTACTTCATGTGTATAGAACCTTGCTTAGACCACACCTGGAATATTGTGTGCAGTTTGGGTCCCCTTACCTTAGGAAGGATATTATTGCCATAGAGGGAGTGCAATGAAAGTTCACCAGACTTGTTCCCGGGATAGCGAGACTGTTCTATGAAGAGAGAAACTGGGCTTGTATTCTCTAGAGTTTCAAAGAATGTGTCGGGATCTCATTGAAACCCTCGAAATAATTAAAGAGATAAACAGCGTAAATGCGTGTACGATATTTCCCCTTGTTGTGGAGTCTAGAACTAATGGATACAATTTCAAAATAAGGGGGAAGCCACTTAGGACAGAGATGAGGATAAATTTCTTGACTCAGGGGTTTCTGAATCTTTGGAATTCTGCATCCCAGACGGATGTGGAATCTCAGTCGGTGAGTATGTTTAAACTATAGATTGACAAAAAGGGGATATGGAGATAATGTGTGAAAAAGGCATTGAAGTGGATGATCAGCCATGGTCATATTGAGTGGTGGAGCAGCCTCGATGGGCTGAATGGCCTACTCCTGCTCCTATGTCCCTATGTTCGGAAGCTGCTTAACTCTTTCAAACTCGAGATCACTTTAGTCAGGCTGCTTTCGGAGGGTTTGGAATGTTTGACGGTACACTTCCGGTACTATCTCATGTCCGCCCAGTATTGTATTTTTAGTCATCTCATAATCTGATGAACTTTCATCTGGCAACAGTGAATAAACCTCATGGGATTTTCCTGTTACTTTGTTTTGTCAGAACAGTGTCCAGCTCTCCGCCGGACATTTCAGTTACTTTACAAGCTTTTCAAAAGTGACGGAAAATTCTGCCACATCCTCCTCATTGAACTTTGGAATGAACTGGGTGAAAGGGAGGAAGGCAGAAAGTAGGAAACATCTATCGTTGGGAAATTGTTAGAACCCATTATTAAGGAAGTAATAACTGGATATTTAGAAAGTCAAAACGCAATCCATCAGAGTCAGCATGGTTTTATGAAGGGTAAATCCTATTTGACGAATTTGCTAGAGTTCTTCGAAGCTGTGACAAGAAAAGAGGAAAATGGGGATCCTGCAGATGTATATCTGGACTTCCAGAAGACATTTGATAAGGTGCTGCACAAAAGGTTAATACACAAGGTAAGATTACATGGGGTTAGGGGCAATTTATTAACTTTGATAGAGGATTGGCGAACCAACAGAAAACAGAGAGTCGGCAGAAATGGGTCTTTTTCTGGTTGGCAAGATGTAACGAGTGGGGTACCACAGGGTTTGCTCCTTGTCCCCAGCTATTTACAATATATATTTATGACTTGGATGCAGGGATAGAAAGTACTATTGCCAAATTTGCAGATGACTCTAAAATAGGTGGGATAGTAAGTTGCAATAATTAAATAAGAAATTTACAAATTGATATGGATAGGTTCGGTGAATGATCCAAAATTTGGCAGATGGAGTTTAACGTGGGTAAGTGTAAGGTTATCCATTTTGGTCGGAAGAATAGAAAGGCAATTTTTTACCTAACTGGAGAGAAACTTCAGAGTGCTTCGGTGCAGAAGGATCTGGGTGTCCTCGTGTATGAATCGCAGAAAGCTAGTTTTCAGGTACAGCAGGTGAAAAGGAAGGCAAATGGAATTTTGGTATTTCTTGCTAAAGGAATAGAATATAAAAGTAGGAAAGTGTTGCTGCAACTGTACAAGGCATTAATGAGACCGCACCTGGAGTATTGTGTATAGTTTTAGTCTCCTGACTTGAGGATGGATGTAGTTGCATTGGAGGCAGATCAGAGGAGAGTCACTAGATTGATTCCAGGGATGAGGGGTTTGTCATATGAAGAGAGATTGAGCTCTTTATGCCTTTACTCTCTAGAGTTTAGAAGAATGAGAGTCGATCTAATTGAGGTAGAGAAGATGATTAAGGGGATTGACAAAGTAGACATAGAGAAGACGTTTCCTCTTGTGGGACAACCTAGAATGAGAGGTCATAGTTTTAGGATAAGGGATAAGGATTTAAAATAGAGATGAAGAGAAATTTCCTCTCTCAAAGGGTCGTGAGTCTGTGGGATTCACTACCCGGAGTGTGGTAGATGCCGGGTCATTGAGTGAATTTAAGGAGGAGATAGACAGATTTTTAATTAGTAATGGGTTGAAGAGTTATGGAGAACGGGCAGGAAAGTGGAGTTGAGGCCGAGATGAGATCAGCCATGATCATATTGAATGGCAAAGCAGGCTCGAGGGGCTGAATGCCTACTCCTGCTCCTAGTTCTTATGTTATTATGTTCTTATCTGGATCTTTCCAGACAAGAGCGGGTGACGTATCCAGTATCTCTCTCTATGTTGTCCATTCATGTATCTGCTGTGTGACGGAGGCCATCTATGTCGGGTGAGGTGAATTATACTGTCTGCTCCATCAGCAGGGAGAAGCAGGTGAGAGATCCCGTGGCTTTGTCATGATAGCGGGATTCCTGATGGTCTAGGTGTCTCTGCGGGATCCCCATGGCAACGGGGAGAGGTACAGGAAATGATAGAACTCTCACTCCATCAATGTACAGTTGGTGTGCGAGCATGCCCAGTACATCATGTTGGTAAATGTCCACTATCCTGGCAACAGCCACCATACCTTCATTCTGAAGCAGTCAGCCGGTCCCAACACATCGGGCCCCCATGCAGAACCAAAATGTGGCTCATGACCTCTAAACTCTAGACACTCCCCTCCTCCACACAAAACCACCAGGTGAAGCAATGCTTCCGATGTCTGAACCACTCGTGACGAGCCCTCCAGTACATACTGGAACAGGTGCCCAAGTTCATGGTGTTCTGCTGCACCCTTCACATCATCACCATCATGTGGACACAGGCATTGGCACCAGGAATCCGCAGGCTACCTCAGTAGGAGGAGGAGGAGGCAGGGAGGATATTTCCTGGATGATTTCAAACCGGACAGGCTGTCGTAGAGACGCTGCTAAAATTCCAGTTCCCATAGGACAACTTCCCTTTCCCACCATGGATCCCCCTCTTCTCCACCATTACATCCATCTGAGATGCCCCATCACAGCGTCCTCGAGTTAAGCATCCTGCAATAAAAACACCAACAAAATGTTTTTCATGATCGTCTTTATCCAACAACACATGCAATTGTACAAACTAAACTGAACTATTCACCCTTGTGTATTCCTTTAGTCCCTGTCTTGTGGGTTCCCTCAACTTGCCTACTGCTCCTACACAGTGTTTCCCAGTGACTGCAGCATGGCTGGTGGAAAGCTGCTGTCTTTCACTGAGGGAGACTGCAGATGCCATTGCAGGACGTCCTCGAACAACTATGGGCCTTGAGGGCTCGGATTCAGACTGCACCATCTCGACATGGGCAGCAGCTCCAGCAATGTTCACATCTGAGTCCTGTGTATTATAACTCGTTTGTAACCTCACCCTCAGGTGATCTGTCACATGAACTATCCTTTCCGCCTGGCCTGGCTGCAGCTCACTCGTACTCGGTGACTCACCACATGCAGATTCTGACTCGATACCAGCCTCTAAGGTACACGCACTATAAGTATTTGATCTGGTGGCTGTGAGTGTCAGACCTAGTGATGGGACTTTGTTGCTCTTTTGCTGCTTTCTTTCTGTCTCCTGAAGCTGCTGTGACTGGGAAGCTGGCAGTATTGGGTTATAATTGGAAAGTATAAAATCAGAAGGGGAGGTTTGAGGTGAAGGATTGGGTGTGGAATGGAAAGCAGGAGGTCCATGGTCTCACTATCTCCAGCTTGTACATCAACATTTCTAACGTTTACCAGTTCTGATGAAGGGTCACAGATCTGAAACATTAACTCTGTTTCTCTCTACACCGATGCTGCCAGACCCACTGAGTATTTCCAGCACTTTCTGTTCAGGTACACAGAGGTGCCCCATTGACAAACTTATCTCAGCCCTTTTTTTAGCTTAAATTTGCATGTCTGGACATACGCAAATATTCCATTGAGAATGAAATCGTAATTACAATCATACACCTCGAAAATCCTCAGGATGTCCGTCTCCCCAGGCGTGCCTGTTTTTCTTCTCTACCAGGTTAACAACTGACTATTTCCTGTGATATGCTAGTGAGATTGTATTTCTGGCTTTTCTTATTCAAAACTCTCTGAAAGAACCGTCCCCCCCCCCCACCCACGCTCTTAGTGATGAACACACACGTTTGATAGAGTGTAAACTCTTTTTGTTGCCAAATCTCCTACTCATTCATCACTCAACTGAGTTTACAATTTCGCACAAGCCAAGTAAACCAAGCCGATCATCTCGATCTCTGTGTTCTCTCTCCTAACCACTGGAAGGTCTGATCTAGGGTCAGAGATTACCCAAAAGGAGGTCAAAGGGTCACAAGCAGTTTATTGAGTAGTGGCGGTTCAAATACAGCACAAAATCAGAATAAACACAGTAGAGAAACAATCTGTGACATATGAGAAAGTCTTTCTGGCTGTGGATTAGATTTTTTAGAAGCTATTATTAAAGATGTTATAGCAGGGCAGGTAGAAAAATTCAAGGTGATTAGGCAGAGTCAACATGGTTTTGTGAAAGGGAAATTACGTTTAATCAATTAACTGGAGTTCTTTGAAGAAGTAACATGTGCTGTGGATAAAGGCGACTGGTGGATGTACTGTACTAGATTTCCAGAAGGCATTTGATAAGGTGCCACATCAAAGGTCATTGCGAAAAATAAAAGCTCATGGTGTAGGGGGTAACACATTGCCATGGATAGACGTTTGGTTAGCTAACAGGAAACAGACAGCAGCCATAAATGGGTAATTTTCTGGTTGGCAGGATGTAACGAGTGGGGTGCCACAGGTATCAGTGCTGGGGCCTCAACTTTGTACAGTTTGTTTAAATGAATTAGATGCAAGGACAGAAGGTGTGGTTGGTAAATCTGTTGATGAAACAAAGTTCTGAAGAGGACATAAGGCGGCTGCAAACGGACATAGATAGATTGAGTGAGAAGGCAAAGATCTGGGAAATGGAGTAGAATGTGGGGAAATGTGAAATTGTCCATATTGGTAGTAATAATGAAATTAAACTAAGCATATTATCTGAATGGTGAGGGATTGCAGAACTCTGAGATGCAGGAGTATCTGGGTGTCCTGGTGTATGAATTGCATAAGGTTAGTATGTCGGTTCAGAAAGTAATTAGGAAAGCTAATATAATGTTATCATTTATTGTGAGAGGAACTGAATACAAAGGTAGGGAGGGCATTGGTGAGACATTATCTGGAATTCTGTGTTCAGTACTGGTCTCCTTATTTAAGGAAACATGTAAATGCGTTGTAAACAGTTCAGAGAAGGTTTATTAGATGAATATGGGCGGACTGTCTTATGAGGAAAGGCCGGACAGGCTAGGCTTATATCAGCTGGAGTTTAGAAGAGTAAGGGGTGACTTGATTGAAACATTGAAGATTCTGAGCATGGGATAGAGCAAGTGAGGGCGACAGAGAGAGAGAGGGAGAGATAGAGAAAGAGAGAAGGAGAGAGCTGAGCTCATCGGCTGCTGAAAACCTCATCCATGCCTTAGTTACCTCGAGATTTGACTATTCCAGCACACTGCTGGCTTGTTTCCCACATTCTACTCTCTGTAACCTTGTCCCTTGTGGTCTTCCAAAACTCTGCTGCCATCTTCTAATTTACACCAAATTCTGTTCACCCAACATCCCAGTGCTCACTGACCTACATTGGCTCTTGGTCCAGTAACACTTCAATTTTAATATTCCAACCATGAGATCAAATCCCTCCATGTACTCGTCCTTCTGATTATCCCAATCCCCTGTCCATTTCCAATATTCCTGAAACTTGTTCATCTTAAATTCTTTTGCTAATTCCCTTTATAAAGGTGGGTTTCTTTCCCCCTGTCTCTATCCCTGACCACACATTTCATCTCTTCATCTTCCACCCTGAAAAATCATATAAAAGGGAGGCAGGAACTCTGTTGCCACTCCTACACCACTGTAAGATCTGATCGAGGGTCACAGATTAACAGAAAGGAGGTCGAAGAGTCACAAGCAATTTTTTGCAGGGAAACCATTGGAAAAAATTCGGAGGGACCGGATTAATCTCCACGTGGAGAGGCATGGATTAATCAGGAGTAGCCAGCATGGCTTTGTCAAGGGGAGTTCGTGTCTAACTAAATTGATTGATTATTTTCGAGGCGGTGACTAGGGGTGTAAAGGAGGGTAAAGCAGTAGTCTATATGGACTTCAGTAAGGCTTTTGATGGGGTCCCGCATGGGAGAATTGTTAAGAAGGTAAGAGCCCATGGGATCCAGGGCGATTTGGCAAATTGGATCCAAAATTGGCTTAGCGGTGGGAGGCAGAGGGTGATGGTCAAGGGTTGTTTTTGCGAGTGGAAGCCTGTGACCAGTGGTGTACTGCAGGGATCGGTGCTGGGACTCTTGATGTTTGTAGTGTACATTAATGATTTAGACGTGAATATAGGAGGACTGATCAGTAAGTTCGCAGCTGACACGAAAATTGGTGGTGTTGTAAATAGTGAGGAGGAAAGCCTTAGATTACAGGACGATATAGGTGGGCTGGTAAGATGGGCAGAGGAGTGGCAAATGGAATTTAATCCTGAGAAGTGTGAGGTGATGCATTTTCGGGGGGGGGCGAACAAGACAAGGAAATATACAATGGATGGTAGGACCCTAGGAAGTATTGAAGGTCAGAGGGAGCTTGGTGTACTTGTCCATAGATCACTGAAGGTAGCAGCACAGGTAGACAATGCGGTCAGGAAGACGTATGGGACATCTTCCTTTATTAGCCGAGGTGTAGAATATAAGAGCAGGGAGGTTATGATGGAGCAGTATAAAACGCCAGTTAGGCCACAACTGGAGTACTGTGTATAGTTGTGGTTGCCGCACTATAGAAAGGAGGTGATTGCAATGGAGAGGGTGCAGAATAGATTCACCAGGATGTTGCCTGGGCTGGAGCATTTCAGCTGTGAAGAGCGACAGAAAAGGCTAGGGTTGTTTTCCTTAGAGCAGAAAAGGATGAGGGGTGTCATTTTTGAGGTATACAACATAATGAGGGGCATTGATAGGTTAGACATGAAGAATCTTTTTCCCTCAGTGGACGGGTCAATAACCAGGGGGAATAGATTTAAGGTAAGAGGCAGGAGGTTTAGAAGGGATTTGAGGAAAATAATTTTCACCCAGAGGGTGGTTCGAATCTGGAACACACTGCCTTAAGAGATGGTCCGGGCAGCTACCCTCACAACATTTCATAAGTATTTAGATGAGCACATGAAACGCCATAGCATACAAGGCTACAGGCCAAATGCTGGGAATTGGGATTAGAATAGTTCGGTGCTTGATGGCCAGCACAGACACAATGGGCTGAAGGTCCTGTTTCTGTGCTGTATATCTCTATAATTCTATGACTCTATTGAGGAGTAACAGTTCAAATAGAGCACAACATCAGAAGAGACATTGTGTGCATACGACCTGTGGCAGGTGAGAATGGCTTTCAGTTATGGATCAGATGTTAGAAGCTATTATTAAAGACGTTATAGCAGGGCACGTAGAAAAAAATCAAGGTGATCAGGCAGAGTCAACATGGTTTTGTGAAAGGGAAATCATGTTTAACCAATATACTGGAGTTCTTTGAAGAAGTAACATGTACTATGGATAAAGGGGAACTGGTGGATTTACTGTACTTAGATTTACAGAAGGCATTTGATAACGTACCACATCAAACGTCATTGTGGTAAATAAAATGCCAGAGTGTAGGGGGTAACATAATTGGCATGGATAGAGGATAGGCTAGCTAACAGGAAACAGAGTAGGCATAAATGGGTTACTTTCTGGTTTGCAAGCTGCGGCAAGTGGTGTGCCACCGCGATCAGTGCTGGGGCCTCAACTTTTTACAATTGATACAAAAAACTTTGATGAATAGACCGAAGGTATGCTTTCGAAATTTGCTAATGACTCCAAGATTGGTAAGAAGGTAAGTTCTGAAGAGGACATAAGGAGGCTACAAAGGGATTAGGAAAGGTTAAATGAGTGGTCAAAGAACTGGCAAATGGAGTATAATGTGGGAAAAGATCAAATCGTCCATTTTGGTTGGAAGACTTGACTGTTACCTCGAGACTTAACTATTCTAACTCACTCCTGGCTGCTCTCCCATAACCTACTCTCTGTAAACCTGTGGTCATCCAAAACTCTGCTGTCACCTTCGAATTTACACTAAATTCTGTTCACCCAACATCCCTGTGCTCACTGATCTACATTGGCTCTTGGTCCAGTAACACCTCAATTTTAATATTCTCACTCGTATGATCAAATCCCTCATGTCCTCACCCCTCTGATTATCCCAATCCCCTGTCCATTTCCAATATTCCTGAAGCTTGTTCATCTTAAAGTCTTTTTCTAATTCCCTTTTAAAAGTGAGTTTCTTTCCCTCTGTCTCACTCCCTGACCACACATTTCATCTTTCCAGCTCCACTGGTGCTGTGGAAGTTCGGATCCATAAAATGGTGAGAGCTGCACTGCCGGTCACATCCAGCACATTGTACAGGACACCCAGGCTGTCCGGGGTGATAACGTGGGTGTAACATTTTCTCATTTCCTCTTTGCTGTTGTTGTTACTCCTGGTGAGTCTTTGATACAGGCTGTAAACTCTACGAAGCATTGCTAATTTTGTTCCTGGTCGTGTAATTTTCTCTCTTGGCGTTGCTTGTGTTTATGTTCCTGGTAAGACCCTGTATAGAGCTATCAGATTGTTGCTGTGCCTAATCTGCACTTACTCTTGAAGAATTCACAGGATCGGACTGGTGGAAGGTATATCAATGTTTATACACACATTAAATCATCAGGTACAAGCACTCACTACTTGCATGTTATACTACCCCAAGACACGAGGTGATCAGTCTCAGAATGGCAGCTGCCTTTCTATTCTCTGAGTCCATGACTCAAGGAATTTTCTTGAGTGTTCTTCCTCGAGGTTCTCGTGCTGTCACCATTTTCAGCCATTGTCTACTGTGAGTCTAATCATACCTCATGCCAATAGAAACTCCTTTATCTGGTTTGTGCAGGGACACTGTCTGGTAGAATCTCTCTCTTGTTTCAGCCTGCTTTTCTGCATGGTCTACAATTCCTTGACCATCTGTTTGCTGTGCTCCTTCTAACCAGCCCCTCTATGTTTCAAAACGTTGTGTATTGTTGTGTGACGAGCCTCATTGTTTCAATTACGTTCTTATGTGTTTTTCCTGAGTCTACACCCACCACCACACACACCCCCCCCCCCCCACCCCCCGTCCCCCTCTGATCATGCAGGGCTATGCCCAAGGGATCACACTCTCATGTCTCTTCGGTAGTACACTTCTGCAATTATAATTTCATTGTTAACGCAAGATCATAAGCAGTGTAATGTTAAAGAAAGCACAATGTAAACATCATTGTTACTTAATTAATCACTTGTGCGAGCATAACGCAGTCGCAATTTAACTTTTAGAATACATTTGTCATTCATTAATTCATTTTAAGTATCTACCAATAGTTATACAACTACCCTCGTGTTACATAATTAATTGTCAATATTTTAATGGAGCAACTTCGAATACTGATTGCCTTTAAGGTAGCTGTCCAACCTGTGTTCATACATCCTCTCACATTCCTTAATCAATTTCTTAATTTTCCAAATTAAGTATGTCACATCTATCACCATGACACCCGAAACGACTATCAGGACATGGGAGATATTTCGAAACCAGGGTGTATCTTCACGTTTAACCCACAGTTCCATAAGTCCTCCCACCAGGTAGAATCATTTATCTCATCAATCTGAACTTGTATCATCTTCCACTGTTGTTCCAGATTGTAGTACACTACAGCAATGGTTTCTCGTTGCTGCCTCTCTTGACCCAAACGTTTGGGCAATGGCTGAATAGCTTATTAATATTCCCGCAGGTAATTGATCAAGTCGTCCTTAATACTTTCTGTAACAATTATCGTTTCTGTCTTTCTTTTATGTATGCCGACCAACTCCATCTTCTCTACTCCAGTTGGTATTTGTGGGTTGAAAAGCAACGTACTTTTGCTCACCAGACAAATCCGGTTATGTCCATACTGGTACTTCTTCATTGTGGTGGTTAAGCAATATCTCCCCTTTGCCATATAGGCCACATGGGTTAACCTGATAATGCCTTCCTAGTTTCCATAGTGCAATTTACAGTGGTATTAAATTCACATTTTGATTCTGCTGTTTTATATGTATGTATGTATATATATATATATATAGGGTGAGGACAGATGACCACCTGGTTTTCCAGACGACACTTAGACAAAGTTGTCTCAATTATCTCCTTTCCAATTTTCACAACATAGGTCAATATATCATAGTATTTTCTGTAATCCTATCCTCGCTGCATCTACTATTCTCTGTAGTAATAGGACAGATGGAAAAGGTTTGCCATCTGCTGACACAAAACCTCTCGCTTCCCACAGAGGTAGGTACTCGGTTAAAATGTTACACACGTACATACTGTCAGAATTTATATCAATCAGTGGGGGAAACATGTGGTTGTGTCAGCACAAAGTGACTGCAGCTCGTTCGGCACACTGCACACTTAAACTCGCCAGTAACTGCAAGGCAATGTCTTTAATAGGTTTTCCATTATGATCCTGTATTTGTAATCCGCACTTTGCCTGCCTAATCCCATCCTCCACTGCAGATGAACCGTCAACAAAAATGTTGAGTGCTGGTTTGATTTCTGTTTTCTTCCGTTGGACACTCCCGCCCCGCACAGATTTTGACACAAAATGTCCCTTGACGGCCTTTTCTGTCAAAACCTGACACTCATGGGGTTCAGCCTGGTAGATTAAATTGTCTGCCAAGCATGTCAAACTATTTTCCTTTTTTACTGAAATATATCTACTTTGCAAGAGCAAGGTCCACCGAGCAATGTGATTCTGACTAACATTACCGTCCTTCAGTCATCCATCCACTAGCAACTGGAAGGGTGTGTGTTCAGTTAGGATAGTAAAGGGGCTGAGGCTGACAATATAACATTACCGTCCTTCAACCGACCACCCAGTAACAACTGGAAGGGTGTGTGTTCAGTTAGGATAGTAACAGGGCTGAGGCTGACAATATAACATTACCATCCTTCAGTCATCCATCCAGTAACATCTGGAAGGGTGTGTGTTCAGTTAGGATAGTAACAGGGATGAGGCTGACAATATAACATTACCGACCTTCAGCCGTCCATCCAGTAACAACTGGAAGGGTGTGTGTTCAGTTAGGATAGTAACAAGGCTGAGGCTGACAATATAACATTACCGACCTTCAGCCGTCCATCCAGTAACAACTGGAAGGGTGTGTGTTCAGTTAGGATAGTTACGGGGCTGAGGCTGACAATATAACATTACCGACCTTCAGCCGTCCATCCAGTAACAACTGGAGGGGTGTGTGTTCAGTTAGGATAGTAACGGGGCTGAGGCTGACAATATAACATTACCGTCCTTCAACCGTCCATCCAGTAACAACTGGAAGGGTGTGTGTTCAGTTAGGATAGTAACGGGGCTGAGGCTGACAATATAACATTACCGTCCTTCAACCGTCCATCCAGTAACAACTGGAAGGGTGTGTGTTCAGTTAGGATAGTAACGGGGCTGAGGCTGACAATATAACATTACCGTCCTTCAGCCATCCATCCAGTAACAACTGGAAGGGTGTGTGTTCAGTTAGGATAGTAACGGGGCTGAGGCTGACAATATAACATTACCGTCCTTCAACCATCCATCCAGTAACAACTGGAAGGGTGTGTGTTCAGTTAGGATAGTAACAAGGCTGAGGCTGACAATATAACATTACCGTCCTTCAGCAAACCATCCAGTAACAACTGGAAGGGTGTGTGTTCAGTTAGGATAGTAACAGGGCTGAGGCTAACAATATAACATTACCGTCCTTCAACCGTCCATCCACTAACAACTGGAAAGGGTGTGTGTTCAGTTAGGATAGTAACGGGGCTGAGGCTGACAATATAACATTACCGACCTTCAGCCGTCCATCCAGTAACAACTGGAAGGGTGTGTGTTCAGTTAGGATAGTAACGGGGCTGAGGCTGACAATATAACATTACCGTCCTTCAGTCATCCATCCAGTAACAACTGGAAGGGTGTGTGTTCAGTTAGGATAGTAACAGGGCTGAGGCTGACAATATAACATTACCGTCCTTCAACCGTCCATCCAGTAACAACTGGAAGGGTGTGTGTTCAGTTAGGATAGTAACAAGGCTGAAGCTGACAATATAACATTACCGTCCTTCAGTCATCCATCCAGTAACAACTGGAAGGGTCTGTGTTCAGTTAGGATAGTAACGGGGCTGAGGCTGACAATATAACATTACCGTCCTTCAGTCATCCATCCAGTAACAACTGGAAGGGTGTGTGTTCAGTTAGGATAGTAACAGGGCTGAGGCTGACAATATAACATTACCGTCCTTCAACTGTCCATCCAGTAACAACTGGAAGGGTGTGTGTTCAGTTAGGATAGTAACAGGGCTGAGGCTGACAATATAACATTACCGTCCTTCAACCATCCATCCAGTAACAACTGGAAGGGTGTGTGTTCAGTTAGGATAGTTACGGGGCTGAGGCTGACAACATAACATTACCGACCTTCAGCCATCCATCCAGTAACAACTGGAAGGGTGTGTGTTCAGTTAGGATAGTAACAGGGCTGAGGCTGACAATATAACATTACCGTCCTTCAGTCATCCATCCAGTAACAACTGGAAGGGTGTGTGTTCAGTTAGGATAGTAACAAGGCTGAGGCTGACAATATAACATTACCGTCCTTCAGTCATCCATCCAGTAACATCTGGAAGGGTGTGTGTTCAGTTAGGATAGTAACAAGGCTGAGGCTGACAATATAACATTACCGTCCTTCAGTCATCCATCCAGTAACAACTGGAAGGGTGTGTGTTCAGTTAGGATAGTAACAAGGCTGAGGCTGACAATATATCATTACCGTCCTTCAGTCATCCATCCAGTAACATCTGGAAGGGTGTGTGTTCAGTTAGGATAGTAACGGGGCTGAGGCTGACAATATAACATTACCGACCTTCAGCCGTCCATCCAGTAACAACTGGAAGGGCATGTGTTCAGTTAGGATAGTAACAGGGCTGAGGCTGACAATATAACATTACCGTCCTTCTACCGTCCATCCAGTAACAACTGGAAGGGTGTCTGTTCAGTTAGGATAGTAACGGGGCTGAGGCTGACAATATAACATTATCGACCTTCAGCCGTCCATCCAGTAACAACTTGAAGGGCATGTGTTCAGTTAGGATAGTAACAGGGCTGAGGCTGACAATATAACATTACCGTCCTTCAACCGTCCATCCAGTAACAACTGGAAGGGTGTGTGTTCAGTTAGGATAGTAACAGGGCTGAGGCTGACAATATAACATTACCGTCCTTCAGTCATCCACCCAGTAACAACTGGAAGGGTGTGTGTTCAGTTAGGATAGTAACAAGGCTGAGGCTGACAATATAACATTACCGTCCTTCAACCGTCCATCCAGTAACAACTGGAAGGGTGTGTGTTCAGTTAGGATAGTAACGGGGCTGAGGCTGACAATATAACATTACCGTCCTTCAACCGTCCATCCAGTAACAACTGGAAGGGTGTGTGTTCAGTTAGGATAGTAACAGGGCTGAGGCTGACAATATAACATTACCGTCCTTCAGTCATCCATCCAGTAACAACTGGAAGGGTGTGTGTTCAGTTAGGATAGTAACAAGGCTGAGGCTGACAATATAACATTACCGTCCTTCAGCCATCCATCCAGTAACAACTGGAAGGGTGTGTGTTCAGTTAGGATAGTAACAGGGCTGAGGCTGACAATATAACATTACCGTCCTTCAGTCATCCATCCAGTAACATCTGGAAGGGTGTGTGTTCAGTTAGGATAGTAACAGGGCTGAGGCTGACAATATAACATTACCGACCTTCAGCCGTCCATCCAGTAACAACTGGAAGGGCATGTGTTCAGTTAGGATAGTAACAAGGCTGAGGCTGACAATATAACATTACCGTCCTTCAACCGTCCATCCAGTAACAACTGGAAGGGTGTGAGTTCAGTTAGGATAGTAACAAGGCTGAGGCTGACAATATAACATTACCGTCCTTCAGTCATCCATCCAGTAACAACTGAAAGGGTGTGTGTTCAGTTAGGATAGTAACGGGGCTGAGGCTGACAATATAACATTACCGTCCTTCAGTCATCCATCCAGTAACAACTGGAAGGGTGTGTGTTCAGTTAGGATAGTAACAAGGCTGAGGCTGACATTATAACATTACCGTCCTTCAACCGTCCATCCAGTAACAACTGGAATGGTGTGTGTTCAGTTAGGATAGTAACAGGGCTGAGGCTGACAATATAACATTACCGACCTTCAGCCGTCCATCCACTAACAACTGGAAGGGTGTGTGTTCAGTTAGGATAGTAACAGGGCTGAGGCTGACAATATAACATTACCGACTTTCAGCCGTCCATCCACTAACAACTGGAAGGGTGTGTGTTCAGTTAGGATAGTAACGGGGCTGAGGCTGACAGTATAACCTTACCGTCCTTCAGCCATCCATCCAGTAACAACTGGAAGGGTGTGTGTTCAGTTAGGATAGTAACAAGGCTGAGGCTGACAATATAACATTACCGTCCTTCAGTCATCCATCCAGTAACAACTGGAAGGGTGTGTGTTCAGTTAGGATAGTAACGGGGCTGAGGCTGACAATATAACATTACCGACCTTCAGCCGTCCATCCAGTAACAACTGGAAGGTCATGTGTTCAGTTAGGATAGTAACGGGGCTGAGGCTGACAATATAACATTACCGTCCTTCAACCGTCCATCCAGTAACAACTGGAAGGGCATGTGTTCAGTTAGGATAGTAACAGGGCTGAGGCTGACAATATAACATTACCGTCCTTCAACCGTCCATCCAGTAACAACTGGAAGGGTGTGTGTTCAGTTAGGATAGTAACAGGGCTGAGGCTGACAATATAACAATACCGACCTTCAGCCGTCCATCCACTAACAACTGGAAGGGTGTGTGTTCAGTTAGGATAGTAAGAGGGCTGAGGCTGACAATATAACATTACCGTCCTTCAGCCGTCCATCCAGTAACAACTGGAAGGGTGTGTGTTCAGTTAGGATAGTAACAGGGCTGAGGCTGACAATATAACATTACCGACCTTCAGCCGTCCATCCAGTAACAACTGGAAGGGTGTGTGTTCAGTTAGGATAGTAACGGGGCTGAGGCTGACAATATAACATTACCGTCCTTCAGTCATCCATCCACCAACAACTGGAAGGGTGTGTATTCAGTTAGGATAGTAACAGGGCTGAGGCTGACAATATAACATTACCGTCCTTCAACCGTCCATCCAGTAACAACTGGAAGGGTGTGTGTTCAGTTAGGATAGTAACAGGGCTGAGGCTGACAATATAACATTACCGACCTTCAGCCGTCCATCCAGTAACAACTGGAAGGGTGTGTGTTCAGTTAGGATAGTAACAAGGCTGAGGCTGACAATATAACATTACCGTCCTTCAGCCGTCCATCCAGTAACAACTGGAAGTGTGTGTGTTCAGTTAGGATAGTAACAAGGCTGAGGCTGACAATATAACATTACCGTCCTTCAGCCGTCCATCCAGTAACAACTGGAAGGGTGTGTGTTCAGTTAGGATAGTAACAAGGCTGAGGCTGACAATATAAAATTACCGTCCTTCTACCGTCCATCCAGTAACAACTGGAAGGGTGTGTGTTCAGTTAGGATAGTAACAGGGCTGAGGCTGACAATATAACATTACCGTCCTTCAACCGTCCATCCAATAACAACTGGAAGGGTGTGTGTTCAGTTAGGATAGTAACGGGGCTGAGGCTGACAATATAACATTACCGTCCTTCAACCGTCCATCCAGTAACAACTGGAAGGGCATGTGTTCAGTTAGGATAGTAACAGGGCTGAGGCTGACAATATAACATTACCGTCCTTCAACCGTCCATCCAGTTACAACTGGAAGGGTGTGTGTTCAGTTAGGATAGTAACAGGGCTGAGGCTGACAATATAACAATACCGACCTTCAGCCGTCCATCCACTAACAACTGGAAGGGTGTGTGTTCAGTTAGGATAGTAAGAGGGCTGAGGCTGACAATATAACATTACCGTCCTTCAGCCGTCCATCCAGTAACAACTGGAAGGGTGTGTGTTCAGTTAGGATAGTAACAGGGCTGAGGCTGACAATATAACATTACCGACCTTCAGCCGTCCATCCAGTAACAACTGGAAGGGTGTGTGTTCAGTTAGGATAGTAACGGGGCTGAGGCTGACAATATAACATTACCGTCCTTCAGTCATCCATCCACCAACAACTGGAAGGGTGTGTATTCAGTTAGGATAGTAACAGGGCTGAGGCTGACAATATAACATTACCGTCCTTCAACCGTCCATCCAGTAACAACTGGAAGGGTGTGTGTTCAGTTAGGATAGTAACAGGGCTGAGGCTGACAATATAACATTACCGACCTTCAGCCGTCCATCCAGTAACAACTGGAAGGGTGTGTGTTCAGTTAGGATAGTAACAAGGCTGAGGCTGACAATATAACATTACCGTCCTTCAGCCGTCCATCCAGTAACAACTGGAAGTGTGTGTGTTCAGTTAGGATAGTAACAAGGCTGAGGCTGACAATATAACATTACCGTCCTTCAGCCGTCCATCCAGTAACAACTGGAAGGGTGTGTGTTCAGTTAGGATAGTAACAAGGCTGAGGCTGACAATATAAAATTACCGTCCTTCTACCGTCCATCCAGTAACAACTGGAAGGGTGTGTGTTCAGTTAGGATAGTAACAGGGCTGAGGCTGACAATATAACATTACCGTCCTTCAACCGTCCATCCAATAACAACTGGAAGGGTGTGTGTTCAGTTATGATAGTAACAGGGCTGAGGCTGACAATATAACATTACCGTCCTTCAGTCATCCACCCAGTAACAACTGGAAGGGTGTGTGTTCAGTTAGGATAGTAACAAGGCTGAGGCTGACAATATAACATTACCGTCCTTCAACCGTCCATCCAGTAACAACTGGAAGGGTGTGTGTTCAGTTAGGATAGTAACGGGGCTGAGGCTGACAATATAACATTACCGTCCTTCAACCGTCCATCCACTAACAACTGGAAGGGTGTGTGTTCAGTTAGGATAGTAACAAGGCTGAGGCTGACAATATAACATTACCGTCCTTCAACCGTCCATCCAGTAACAACTGGAAGGGTGTGTGTTCAGTTAGGATAGTAACAGGGCTGAGGCTGACAATGTAACATTACCGTCCTTCAGTCATCCATCCAGTAACAACTGGAAGGGTGTGTGTTCAGTTAGGATAGTAACAAGGCTGAGGCTGACAATATAACATTACCGTCCTTCAGCCATCCATCCAATAACAACTGGAAGGGTGTGTGTTCAGTTAGGATAGTAACAGGGCTGAGGCTGACAATATAACATTACCGTCCTTCAGTCATCCATCCAGTAACATCTGGAAGGGTGTGTGTTCAGTTAGGATAGTAACAGGGCTGAGGCTGACAATATAACATTACCGAACTTCAGCCGTCCATCCACTAACAACTGGAAGGGCATGTGTTCAGTTATGATAGTAACAAGGCTGAGGCTGACAATATAACATTACCGTCCTTCAACCGTCCATCCAGTAACAACTGGAAGGGTGTGTGTTCAGTTAGGATAGTAACGGGGCTGAGGCTGACAATATAACATTACCGTCCTTCAGTCATCCATCCAGTAACAACTGAAAGGGTGTGTGTTCAGTTAGGATAGTAACGGGGCTGAGGCTGACAATATAACATTACCGTCCTTCAGTCATCCATCCAGTAACAACTGGAAGGGTGTGTGTTCAGTTAGGATAGTAACAAGGCTGAGGCTGACAATATAACATTACCGTCCTTCAACCGTCCATCCAGTAACAACTGGAATGGTGTGTGTTCAGTTAGGATAGTAACAGGGCTGAGGCTGACAATATAACATTACCGACCTTCAGCCGTCCATCCACTAACAACTGGAAGGGTGTGTGTTCAGTTAGGATAGTAACAGGGCTGAGGCTGACAATATAACATTACCGACTTTCAGCCGTCCATCCACTAACAACTGGAAGGGTGTGTGTTCAGTTAGGATAGTAACGGGGCTGAGGCTGACAGTATAACCTTACCGTCCTTCAGCCATCCATCCAGTAGCAACTGGAAGGGTGTGTGTTCAGTTAGGATAGTAACAAGGCTGAGGCTGACAATATAACATTACCGTCCTTCAGTCATCCATCCAGTAACAACTGGAAGGGTGTGTGTTCAGTTAGGATAGTAACGGGGCTGAGGCTGACAATATAACATTACCGACCTTCAGCCGTCCATCCAGTAACAACTGGAAGGTCATGTGTTCAGTTAGGATAGTAACGGGGCTGAGGCTGACAATATAACATTACCGTCCTTCAACCGTCCATCCAGTAACAACTGGAAGGGCATGTGTTCAGTTAGGATAGTAATGGGGCTGAGGCTGACAATATAACATTAGCGTCCTTCAACCGTCCATCCAGTAACAACTGGAAGGGTGTGTGTTCAGTTAGGATAGTAACAGGGCTGAGGCTGACAATATAACATTACCGACCTTCAGCCGTCCATCCACTAACAACTGGAAGGGTGTGTGTTCAGTTAGGATAGTAAGAGGGCTGAGGCTGACAATATAACATTACCGTCCTTCAACCGTCCATCCAGTAACAACTGGAAGGGTGTGTGTTCAGTTAGGATAGTAACAGGGCTGAGGCTGACAATATAACATTACCGACCTTCAGCCGTCCATCCAGTAACAACTGGAAGGGTGTGTGTTCAGTTAGGATATTAACGGGGCTGAGGCTGACAATATAACATTACCGTCCTTCAGTCATCCATCCACTAACAACTGGAAGGGTGTGTGTTCAGTTAGGATAGTAACAGGGCTGAGGCTGACAATATAACATTACCGTCCTTCAACCATCCATCCACTAACAACTGGAAGGGTGTGTGTTCAGTTAGGATAGTAACAAGGCTGAGGCTGACAATATAACATTACCGTCCTTCAGTCATCCATCCAGTAACAACTGGAAGGGTGTGTGTTTAGTTTGGATAGTAACAAGGCTGAGGCTGACAATATAACATTACCGTCCTTCAGCCGTCCATCCAGTAACAACTGGAAGGGTGTGTGTTCAGTTAGGATAGTAACAAGGCTGAGGCTGACAATATAAAATTACCGTCCTTCTACCGTGCATCCAGTAACAACTGGAAGGGTGTGTGTTCAGTTAGGATAGTAACAGGGCTGAGGCTGACAATATAACATTACCGTCCTTCAGACGTCCTTCCACAAACAACTGGAAGGGTGTGTGTTCAGTTAGGATAGTAACAGGGCTGAGGCTGACAATATAACATTACCGTCCTTCAACCGTCCATCCAGTAACAACTGGAAGGGTGTGTGTTCAGTTAGGATAGTAACAGGGCAGAGGCTGACAATATAACATTACCGTCCTTCAGTCATCCATCCAGTAACAACTGGAAGGGTGTGTGTTCAGTTAGGATAGTAACGGGGCTGAGGCTGACAATATAACATTACCGTCCTTCAAGTGTCCATCCAGTAACAACTGGAAGGGTGTGTGTTCAGTTAGGATAGTAACAGGGCTGAGGCTGACAATATAACATTACCGTCCTTCAACCGTCCATCCAGTAACAACTGGAAGGGTGTGTGTTCAGTTCGGACAGTAACAGGGCTGAGGCTGTCAATATAACATTACCGTCCTTCAACCGTCCATCCAGTAAAAACTAGAAGGGTGTGTGTTCAGTTAGGATAGTAACGGGGCTGAGGCTGACAATATAACATTACCGTCCTTCAACCGTCCATCCAGTAACAACTGGAAGGGTGTGTGTTCAGTTAGGATAGTAACGGGGCTGAGGCTGACAATATAACATTACCGTCCTTCAGTCATCCATCCAGTAACAACTGGAAGGGTGTGTGTTCAGTTAGGATAGTAACAGGGCTGAGGCTGACAATATAACATTACCGTCCTTCAACCGTCCATCCAGTAACAACTGGAAGGGTGTGTGTTCAGTTAGGATAGTAACGGGGCTGAGGCTGACAATATAACATTACCGTCCTTCAGTCATCCATCCAGTAACAACTGGAAGGGTGTGTGTTCAGTTAGGATAGTAACAGGGCTGAGGCTGACAATATAACATTACCGTCCTTCAACCGTCCATCCAGTAACAACTGGAAGGGTGTGTGTTCAGTTAGGATAGTAACGGGGCTGAGGCTGACAATATAACATTACCGTCCTTCAACCGTCCATCCAGTAACAACTGGAAGGGTGTGTGTTCAGTTAGGATAGTAACAGGGCTGAGGCTGACAATATAACATTACCGTCCTTCAGTCATCCATCCAGTAACAACTGGAAGTGTGTGTGTTCAGTTAGGATAGTAACAAGGCTGAGGCTGACAATATAACATTACCGTCCTTCAACCGTCCATCCAGTAACAACTGGAAGGGTGTGTGTTCAGTTAGGATAGTAACAGGGCTGAGGCTGACAATATAACATTACCGTCCTTCAACCGTCCATCCAGTAACAACTGGAAGGGTGTGTGTTCAGTTAGGATAGTAACAGGGCTGAGGCTGACAATATAACATTACCGTCCTTCAGACGTCCTTCCACAAACAACTGGAAGGGTATGTGTTCAGTTAGGATAGTAACAGGGCTGAGGCTGACAATATAACATTACCGTCCTTCAGACGTCCTTCCACAAACAACTGGAAGTGTGTGTTCAGTTAGGATAGTAACAGGGCTAAGGCTGACAATATAACATTACCGTCCTTCAACCGTCCATCCAGTAACAACTGGAAGGGTGTGTGTTCAGTTAAGATAGTAACGGGGCTGAGGCTGACAATAAACGTAAAATTTTGAATCACCCAGAAGACGGACAGCAAATCTTTTTCACACATTGTAAAGGCCCTTTCTACTGATGTTAACAAGTGAGATGCGTATTCCACCCGGCAGAATCGGCCATGTTTCTTCTGAAGGAATACCGCTGATAAGGTGGTATCTGTGGTAGCGACATCGAGGGCAAAGGGTAGGGGTGGGTCCGGCACCTGTAACACCGGATCTATGGCCAACCACTGGTGGAATGTTGACGGACTATCATGTAATCCCTGGGGGAGACACATCCAGGTGTACAGTTGTCCGGGAATGTAAACACAAATTTATATTGACACCCTCGTGCCAGCGAGAGTCTGGATAAAACTCCATCTGCCATTTCTCCGCCCTAGTCTCCAACCGATCCATATCCTGCTGTATCCTCTGACAATCCTCATCATTATCCGCAACTCCACCAAGCTTTGTGTTTTCCACAAACTTACTAATCAGACCAGCTACATTTTCCTCCAAATCGTTTAGAAATACTACAAACAGCAAAGGTCCCAGCACTGATCCCTGCGGAACACCACTATTCACAGACCTCCATTCAGAAAAGCACCCTTCCACTGATACCCTCTGTCTTCTATGACCGAGCCAGTTCTGTATCCATCTTGCCAGCTCACCTCTGATCCCGTGTGACTTCACCTTTTGCACCAGTCTGCCATGAGGGACCTTGTCAAAGGCTTTACAGAAGTCCGTATGGACAACATCCACTGCCCTTCCTTTATCAATCATCTTCGTCACTTCCTCAAAAAACTCAATCAAGTTAGTGAGACACGACTTCCCCTTCACAAAACCATGCTGCCTCTCGCTACTCATAAGTTTATTTGTTTCCAAATGGAAGTAAATCCTGCCCCGAAAAATCCTCTATAATAATTTCCCTACCACTGACCAGAGGCTCACCGGCCTCTAATTTCCTGGATTATCCTTGCTATCCTTCTTAAACAAAGGAACAACATTTGCTATTCTCCAGTCCTCTGGGACATCACCTAGAGCCAATGAGGATGCAAAGATTTCTGTCAAGGCCCCAGCAATTTCTTCCCTCAGTATTCTGCGTTAGTTCCCATCAGGCCCTGGGGACTTATTTACCTTAATGCTTTGCAAGACGCCCGACACCTCCTCCTCTGTTCCCACGAACTTCAGAACTCTGTGGAGAACCAGAATATAGCTCCTCGGAGAGAATCACTACCCTGTCTTTACATGGCTCATGATTCACCCCCAAGGAATTCAAACCCCACCATCCATCGCCAACCAACCAGGATATTTCCAGAATATTTCCTGGATGCCTTCCACCCGGACAGGCTGCCGGCGATTGCCTGCTAAGATTCCGGTTGCCAAAGGTCAACTTCACTTTCCCACCACGGATTCCCCATTCTCCACCATTGTCCCCATCTGAGATGCCCCATCACAGATTCCGCTTGGTCACCATCCTGCAATAAAAACCTGTTCATTAACATCTTTATCCAACAACACATCCAATTATGCAAACACAACGCAACTATTCACCCTTGTGGATTCCCTTAGTGACTGTCTTGTGGGTTCCCTCGACTTTGCCAGGGATCCTACACAGTGTTTCCCCAGTGTCTGCAGCATGGTTGATGGAAGGCTGCTGACTTTCACTGGGGAGACTGCATATGGCCTTGCAGGACGTCCTCGAGCAGCTCTGGGCTTTGAGGGCTCGGATTCGGAGTGCACCACCTCGACATGGGCAGCAGCAGCCTGGGCTGGCTGATGGGTAACAGCAAGGACACTGGTGGAGTGACAGTGAAGGGAGAACAGATACTGTCATCCTGAGAGAGGACAGCAGGTTCATGCTCCACGGAGACACTGTCACTCCCACAGGGTGACACCTCAGCAATCCTAGTAATCTACTGGATCACAGATTGCTGGACTGCTGTGAGATCCTGCAAAATCCTTTGAACACTGAGATCCACAGCCATGATGACAGCAGTCTGATCCTACATGGCAGCAAGCAATCTGAGTCTGAGTTTGCAATGCAGCACTGAGACGTTGGGTGTCTGCTATCTGTGCTGCAGTGGAAGCTGAGACAATGGTCACCAACAATTGTATCACAGCTGGGTCCGCTAGTGCTGTCATGGAGTTAGTGACCACTTCCACATGGGAAAGAATGTGCTTCAAACTCTGTGCAATGTCCTGTGCCATGTTGGAGTCGGACTCCTCCATGTTCTTTGACAGTGACAACAGACTGTCAATGGACAAAGTATCTCAGTGTACATGTCGATCAGCATTCCCCTGTCTGTTGTTCCAGCAATGTTCACATCTGAGTCCTGTGTATTATAACTCGTTTGTGACCTCGCACTCCGGTGATCTGACACATGAACTATCCTTTCCCCCTGGCCTGGCTGCAGCTCACTCGTGCTCGGTGACTCACCACATGCAGATTCCGACTCTATACCACCCTCTAAGGTACACACAGTGAAAGTATTTGATCTGGTGACTGTGAGTTTCAGACCAAGTGGTGGGGCTTCACCATCAGTGCTGTGCTGCTGCTCTCTCTCTGTCACCTGGAGCTGCTGTGACTGGGAAGCTGGCAGTTCTGGGTTATCATTGGAAAGTATAAAATCAGAAGGGGAGGGTTGTGGTGAGGGATTGGGAATGGGATGGAAAGCAGGAGGTCCATGGTCCCACCATCTGCAGCTTGTACATCTTCCCAGACAGTAGGATGAGGGGGAGGTGGGAGTTAAGAAGGAACGTCAGGCAGCAACATAACAACATCCTGAATGCTCTCGGTGATGCCGCATGCTCCGGGCTCTGTCACAGCCGGTCCCATGATGTGGAGAATCATCTCCTGCCTCAGGCTCAGGGGATGAAGGTATGCCTGGTCCCCACCGGATCACTGCTGCTCCCTGTGTTTATGAGCCACCTTGTCCTGTAAGAGAGAGGGCAGAATGTCATTGATTGTGTTGCACTGTGTTTGGGTGATGTGCCTGCCATAGCTGAAGAGCTGGAGGCATGTGGAGGCAGGGAGAGGTGGATGTGAGGCTGGTATCAGTGGAAGGTGTGTGAGGGTGAGATGGAGTATGTGAATGTTAGGTGTGGGTCCTGAGTGTTAGGGACAGCTGATGGGTGAGTGATGGGGGTGTGGTTCATTGAGCAGTGTGAGAGGTTACTGGTGTTGAGGGCAGGAGATGTCATGTGGAGATGAATGCACTGACATTGACCACCCGTGTGATTTCATTTAACTTCTTCTGGCTCTTCTGCCAGGTCCTCGGGGCCAGACTTCTTGCACTGACCTCCCTGGCCACCTGCTCCTATTAACTTCGAAGTGCATTTCTTGAGGGTCTGCACCCCACCCCATGGGAACATGGCCTGTCTGCTCATGTCACCCTCCATGACTAAGGCCTCCAGCACCACATCCGTGAACCGCAGAACCCTCTCTCTGTCCTAGTACTCCATTTACCTTGTCTCTAATTGCGGCATTTCACAGTCAGCAGCAGCCTCCTGTGATTCAGTGCAACCTCCCTTTCAGAGGAACAGACTGTCTTTAAGAGCTGAATCCTGGATGAAACACGAGCCAGCCTCACACAACCTTAGGCCCCAGCAGACAGACAGCACCGCGTGTCACCCTAGGCGGTACATAGAATTCGTGGAAATGAGAAGGCAGCAGGAAGTTTGTGTGTCACCTGCCTCAACATGAATAGGCAAGGGCAGATCACGAATTACAATCCCTACACCCGAAAAACGAAGCAAACCCGATTTTCTCGCTATATCTATCTTCCTTTCCCACTTACGCATGTCCTCACTCGTTCTTTACACTCTCTGTCTGTTTCTCATAGAATCAGAGACTGATGCAGTACAAAAGGAGGCTATTCGGCCCATTGTTTCAGTGCTGTCTCTTGGAATGAGCTACTTAATGAATTCCACCACCAACACCCACCCCCCTCAACTTTCCGCAGTCTCTTTTTTTCCTATTCAAGTATTTGCTAAATTCCCTTTTGAAAGATATTATTGAATCTGCTTCCACCATGTTTTCAGGCAGTGAATCCCACATCCCAACAACTCGCTGTGTAAGAAAATTCTCCTCATTTCACCTCTGGTTCTTTGTCAATTACCTTCAATCTGTGTCTTCTTAATACTGAACTTCCTGACACTGGAAACAGTTTCACATTAATTACCCTATCAAAACCCTTAATGATTTTGAATTATATATTAAATCACCCCTTACCCTTCATTGCTCCAAAGAGAACAATCCTAGCTTTTCCAATCTCTCCACATAACTGAATTCCCAGATCCCTGGTACCATTCTAATAAATCACCTCAGTCTCTTCACTAAGTCCTTGACAACCTTATCAAAGTGTGGTGATCAGAATTGGACATAATCCTCCAGCTGGGACCTAACCAATGATGTGCAAACATCAGCATTTCCTCATGAGTTTTATTACTCTGTGCCTCTCTCTCTGACACCAAGGACACTACATGTTACATTCAAAGATCTGTGTGTGTACGCCGCAGGTCTCTCTAATCCTGCACCCGCTTTATAATGGTACCATTTATTTTATATTGTTTCTCCTCATACTTCCTACCCATGTCTCACTTCACACTTCACTGTGTTAAATTACATCTGCCATGTTCCTGTCCATTTCACCAGTCAGTCTCTGTCCTCCTGAAGTTTGTTACTATCCTTCTCACTGTTTATTAACATTTCTGAGTTTCCACTCATCACAAAACCTTGACATTATCCCCTCTGTACACAAGCCCATTGTATTAACATACTGCAACAGTGATCCCAACAGTGACCCTCGGGATAATAAAAGCAAAATACTGAGGATGATGGAAATCTGAAATAAGTACAAGGAATGCTGGAAATACACAGCAGTTCTGGGAGCATCTGTGGAGAGAGAAGTAGAGTTAATATTTCAGGTCAGTGACCCTTCTTCAGAACAGGGGAACGCCATTGTGTACTTCCCTCCAGACTGAACAATAAATATTCTCCACTACTCTCTGCTTTCTGCTTCGCATCTCGATCAGATCTGATTTTACATTTCCCTGCTCTAAGTTGAACCATCCCAGCTCCATAACTGTAATCCCTCATCCCTGGAAAAATTCCAGTAAAACTCTTTTATCCCCTCTCCAATGGGCTCATGTCCTTCCTAAAATGTGGTTCCCTGTATTGGACACAATGCTCTAGGTGGAGCCGATCTAGTCTTTTCTATCGGTGTAACATAACATCCTGACTATTCGACTCTGTATCTCTATTAATAAAACCTAGGAATCTATTTTCTTTGTTAACTGTTTGTTAACCTGTCCAGCTCACTTCAAAGATTGCACACAAACACCCCAGGTCTCTCTGTTATTCTCACCACCTTTAAAGTTGTGTTATCTCTCCTCATTCATCCACCTGCAGTTCGCTATCACCTTCTCAAAGGCTATTAGGGGTGGGTGATAACTGCTGGCCCAGCCAGCGACACCCACAACCCATGAATAAACAATATTATAAAATCTTTCCACAATGTATCACTTCACACATCTGCCAGGCCAATTAAATATTAGGAAAACTAAAGCCAGTGTTTTCAAACCCCACATCAAACATTTCTTAGCTACAGACTCCATCCCTCTCCTTGGTAACTGTCTGAGACTAAAGCAAAGTGTTTACAACCTGGTGTCATAGTTGCTCCTGCGATGAGCTTCCTACCAAATATTCACGCTATCAATAAAACTGCCTATTTCCACCCCCTTAACATAGGACGACTTCATCCCTTTCTCAGCTCCTCTGCTGATGAAACACTCCCCCTTGCCTGTGTTACCTGTAGACTTGAGTATTCCAACACACTCCTGGCTGGTCTCCCACATTCTACCCGCCATAAACCTGAGGTGATGAAAAACACTGCTGCCCATGTCCTAACTCACACCAAGTCATGTTCACCCATCACCCCCTGAACTCACTGACCGACATTGGATCCTGGTCAGCAACACATCAATTTAAAAACTCTCAGCCTTCTTTTCAAATGCTTCAACAGAGTTGCTTGCTAGGCCTTTACAGAGCGCAGTTAAGAGTCAATAACATTGCTGTGAGTCTAGAGTCATATGTGGGCTAGACCAGGAAAGGACGGAAGATTTCTTTCCCTAAAGGACATTAGTGAATCAGATGGTGTTTAACAGAAAACGATGATAGTTTCATGGCTCCATGACTGAGACTAGCTTTCTATTCCAGATTTTAACACACTCCTGGCTTGTCTCACACATTCTACTCTCTTTAAACTTGAGGTCATCCAAACTCTGCTGCTCTTGTGTAAACTCACACCAAGTCCGGTTCCCCGATCACTGACATACATCTGCTGCCAGTTAAGCAATGTCTTGATTTTAAAATACTCAACCGTGTTTGCAACTCCCTCGATGTCCTCACCCCTCCTTATCTATGTAATATTCGCCAGCCCCACAACCCTCCAAGACATCTGCACTCCTCCAATCCTGGTCTCTTGTGTATGCTTGATTTTCATCATTGCTCCACTGCCAGCCAGGTCTTCAGCTGCCTAGACCCAAAGCTCTGGAATTCCCTAACTACACCTCTTTTATTTTATTCGTGTGTGGGATATGTGCATCGCTGGCAAGGCCAGCATTTGTTCCCATCCCTAATTGCCCTTGACAAATGAGTGACTTGCTCGGACATTTCACAAGGCAGTTAAGAGTTAACCACATTGTTGAGGGTCTGGAGTCACATGAAGGTCAGATCAGGTAAGGACAGCAGATTTCCTTCCCGAAAGGACATTAGTAAATCAGATCGGTTTTTACAACAATCGATGATAGATTCATGGCACCATGACTGAGACTAAATTTCATTTCCAGACTTTTATTAATGAATTGAAATTATTAATTGATTGAATGTTAATTCCCACCAACTGCCATGTGGGAATTGAACCCATGGCATTAGCCTGAACCTCTGGTTTTCTAGTTCAGTGACAATACCGCTATACCACTGTCACTGCCTCTATGCCTCACTTTCCTCCCTTAAGACACTACTTAATACCTCCTGCTTTGACCAAGAAATGTAAGTTGTTGTTGGGCTTTGCCAGATATGATTTGTCATTACCATATCCCTGCTGCCGTCCCGTGTATTTATTGTCCCGTGTTTTTTTCCAAGCAACGAATGTTTTTGTCCTGGGCTGTGAAGTCTAGAAATTTCCCACCAGCGACGTTAGACTGACTGGTCAGTAATTACACCGTTTGTTCCATCTCTCCTTTTTTAAACCGAGTGTAACATTTACAACCCTCCCATCTCTGGCATCAAGCCCATATCCAAGGAGGATTGGAACATTCTGTCACTACCTCTGCTATTTTCAACATTCCTTCCCTCAGCATCCCCCACACATCCCATTCAGACAGGGTAAATGGTCTACTTTATTGTGGCACAAGAAGAGTTGGATTGAAAGGGGTTAACTGAACCTGTTTGTTCAGTGACTGTAATTAATGTCAGTCACCATGGACCCTAATTGTGTCGCTGGAGGGTTTCCCTCTTCTATTAATACAGGACTCCTTTCAATGTGTTATCCCATAGTGTCAACAACAACATCATTCCGGTGCTATCAAGGTTCAGCAGCCCCAGCGAGAGAGAGGATAGACCAGAATCTGAGAACAATAGATTGGAATGTTACAACAATGGGTCAGAATCTGAGAACAATAGATTGGAATGTTACAACAATGGGTCAGAACATGAGAACAATAGCTTGGGATGTTACAACCATGGGAAGCAGGAGTTTCTCCTCTTGGTTTGTCCTAGTTACTGCAGATTATTTTTGGCTAACATTAGATGATCGGATCTATTATGCACTGAAGATGATTCAAACGATTTATTATCCCATCCTCGCTATTATTGGTGTCCCTGGTGAGTCTCTGTGTCCAACGTTTCGAACTATAAACATATTTTACAAATTTAATGTTCTTGTCATGTCAATCTTGGGAAGGCTGAAGCCATTGTCTTCAGTCACTGCCACAAACTCCATTCCCTATCCACTGTCTGCATTCCCCTCACTGCCCAATGTCTGGGGCTGAAGCAGACTGTTTGCGACCTCTGCATCCAGTTGACACTGAGCTGAGTTCATCTCCATATTCTCTCCATCACCAACCCTGCCTATCACCACCTCTGTAATATGTCCCATCTCCACCTCTGCCTCAGCCCATCTACTGCATAAACCCTCATCTGTGCCTTTGTTAAATCCACACTTGACTATTACAATTCTATCCTGGTCACCTTCCAATTCTATCCTGGTCACCCTCCCAGTTATTAACCTCCATAAACCACAGCCCATCCAGAAATCTGCTGCCTGTGTTCTAACTCACACCAAATCCCGATCACTTATCACCCCTGTGCTCACTGATCTACATTGTCTCCCGGTCTGGCAACACCTTAATTTTAATATTCTCATTCTTGTCTTTGGATCTCTCCATGGCCTGAGCACTCCAATTAGCCCTATTCCCCTCTCGACTTCACATATTCTTGTAAATCTTATGCCTTTGAAACCTTTTTAAATTCCCTTTTGAAAGTGAATTTCTTTCCCCTCCCTAGCACCTCTGGCTGTGATTTTTACATTAAGGTGCCACTGGTGCCAATGTAACAAAAACCTGGATCTATAAAAACGATGTGAATGGAACCGCCAACCACTTCTAGTGTGGCCAGCACAGTCCCCCATTCTGTGTAGGGGTCTAGCCTGGGTGTACTGTGCATTTGTTGTTAGTCTGAGGAGGGGTTTGGAGTAACGTCAATGTCCCTTTCTAGCAGCTAATATGTACATCTTTGAAACTTGGTCCGTGCGTGTCCACTGATCACGTGTGTTAGTCACTCACAACTAAGCAGACATTCAGCAGCACCAGGAATCCCCTCTAGTATTTTTAAAAGGACCAGGCTTCCTGGTCCTGAATATTGAGGGACATTTGACATTCAAGAAGAATAGGAAGCTCGGTAAATGTGGAGGGGTGGCACTGTTAATCAGGGATGGTGTTGGGGCATAAGTTCGAGATGACCTCTGTTCAGGAGATCAGAATGTCGAATCGATTTGGGTGGAGGTGAGGAATACCAGGAGAAAGAAGTCCCTAGCAGGAGTGGTCTACAGACCTCCCAACAGTAATCACAATGTAGGACATCGTATACAAGAAGAAATATTGTTAACTTGTGATAGACGTACGGCAATAATCATGGCTGATTTTAATCTACATATAAACTGGAAAAATCAGATTGGGAACAGTAGCCCGGATGAAGAGTTCAGAGAATGCTTTCGAGGTAGTTTCTTGGAACAGCACGTTCTGGAAACAACCAGAGATAAGGTTATATTAGACTTCGTATAATGTAATGTGACAGGATTAATTAATGACCTCAGAGTAAAGGCACCGCTCGGTAGCAGCGACCACATTATGACTGAATTTTACATCCAGTTTCAAAGAGAGAAGAGTGGATCTATGATCAGTATTTTAAACTTGAATAAGGGCAACTATTTGGGCATGAAAGTTGAGCTCGCTGAAGTGAACTGGGTTACTAGTCTTGGAGATAGATCAATAGAGAAGCAGTGGCAGACATTTAAGGGGATATTTCAGGAATACTCCACAATAAGTATATTCCTACTATCAGGTGGAGGACCCACCAGTGGTTTAGTAAGAAATTACGGAAAACATCACACTTAACGAAAAGGCAGATAATTGTGCAAAGATGAGTGGCAGTTCAGATGATTGGTCAGAATATAAAGAACAGCAGACAATGGCTAACGGGTTAATCAGGAGAAAGACATTCGAGTATAATAGGAAGCTAGCTAGAAATGTAAAAATGGATTGCAAGAGTTTCTCCGTGTATTTAAAAAGGAGAAGAGTAAGTAAAAAGAGCGTTGGTCCTCTGTACAGTGAGAATGTGGAGTTAATAGTAGATAAAAAGGGAACAGCGGATGCAATGAACAAATATTTTGTTTCTGTCTTCACTATCGAGGATACAAGAAACATTCCAGTAGGAGCTGTAAATCAGGAGGTGGAAGGAAGAGAGAAACTTGGTGAAAATACCAAGCTTTACTGAGCAAACGTATGGAGTTGTGGGCTGAAAAGTCCCCGGGTCCTGATGGGCTTCATCCTAGAGTCTTAAAAGAGGTGGCTAATGAGGTAGTAGTCGTGTTGTTGTTAATTTTTCAAAGTTCACTAATTTTGGAAAGGTTCCATCAGACTGGAAAGTAATAAATATAACCCCTCTATTCAAGAAGAGGGGGATGCAGAAAGCAGGTAACTATAGGCCAGTTAGCTTGACATCTGTCGTGGGGAAGATGTTTGAATCGATCATTAAGGAGGCTTTCGCTGGGCACTTAGAAATACTCAAGGTAATCGCGAATAGACAGCATTGTTTTGTGAAAGGGAAGTCATCTTTAACCAATTTATTGGAGTTCTTTGAAGGAGTAACATGCGATATGGGTAAAGGGGAGCCCTTTGACATACTGCGCTTGGATTTCCAGAATGCATTAGACAATGTGCCACATAAAAGGTTATTGTGCAAAGTAGGAGCTCATGGTGTAGTGGGTAACATATTAGCTTGGATCAAAGTTTTATTGGCCAGTTGCCGAAAAGAGGGAGTATGCATGAATGGGTCCTTTTCAGATTGGCAGGATGTGACAAGTTGAGTCCATCATGGGTCTGTGCTGGGGCCTCAACATTTTACAATTTATATGAAAGACTTAGATGAGGGAAGCGATGGCATGTTAGCTAAATTTGCAGATGACTCAAAGATGGGTAGGAAAGTATGTTGTGAAGAGTACATAAGGAGGTTGTAGTCCAATATAGATAGGTTGAGTGAGTGGGGAAAAAAATCTGTCAGATGGAGTATAATGTGGGAAAATGTGAAGTTGTTCACTTTGGCAGGAGGACTGCAAAATTCCGAGGTGCTGAGAGATCTAGGTTCTGTAGTGCATGAGTCACAAACAGTTAGTAGGTAGGTACAGCAAGTAACAAAGAAGGCTAATGGAATGCTCTCCTTTATTACAAGAGGAATTGAAAATAAAAGTCAGCATGTGATGCTTCAGTTATACAGGGCATTGGTGAGACCACATCTCGAATACTGTCTGTAGTTTTGGTCTCCTTATTTAATGGAGGACGTGAATGCTTTGGAGGCAGTTCAGATGTGGTTTACCAGATTGATACCAGGAATGAGCAGGTTGTGTTCTGAGTAAAGGTTGGACGGACGGTCTTGTTTTCACTGGAATTTAGAATAGTGAGGGGAGATTTGACTGAAGTTTAAAAGAACCTGAAAGGCCTTGACATGGTGAATGAGGAAAGGATGTTTCCTCTTGTGGGTGAGTCCAGTACTAGGGGGCAATGTTTCGAAATTAGGGGTCGCCGCTTTAGGACAGAGAGGAGGAGAACATTTTTCTCTAGAGGGTTGTGTGACTTTGGAATTCTCTGCCACAGAAGGTGGTGGAGACGGGGTCATTGAATATTTTTAAGGTGGAGATAGATAGATTCTTATCAGGCCAGGGAATGAAAGGTTATCAAGGTTAGATGGGAGTGTGGAATTCGAAACACAAACCGATCAGCTATGATCTGATTGAATGGCGGTGCAGACTCGAGGGGCCGAATGGCCTACGTCTGCTCCTAGTTCATATGCGTGTATTTTTTACTCAGCTTGCATGTGAGGTGCTTTTGACTTACTTCTGTTATTGTAAAGTTAGTGGAGGTGCTGTGGATGGTTTTCTGGAGGTTGCGTTGTGAGTTTCTGCAGACATTCATGGAGGACAGAGGATTTGCTAACCGAACTCTGGACGAGTTATGGGGACTGTAGTTACATGACCTACAAATGGAGCAGAGGCTAGAGAGGGGAAACTCTGTAAAGTGGGAAGAGGAGGGGGCTCTGCCCTACCCACCCCGGGTTCTCCAAGAGCAAACAGAGCAATGGTCCTAATATCGAGCCCTGGGGAACATCACTGTATACTCACCTGGAGTCTGACCAACAACCTTTCACCATTTCTCTCTGTTTACTTTTCATTAGCCAATGTTATATCCACAATATAACTGTCCCTTTAATCCATAAGGTTCAGTTTTCCTAACCTGTCTATTGAATGTCATTTGATCAACCACCTTTTGAACGTCCATATATATAACTTCAATCACACCACCCTCATCAACCCTCTCCATTGTTTTATCAAAGAACTCCATCAAGTTTACCTCACCGCCACCTCTCTCCACTCCTCCACTGTTGTTAAATTATCAGACTGCTTATGCAACATCCAGAACTGGATGAGCAGACATTTCCTCCAATAAAATATTGGGAAGACTGAAACCATTGGGCTGGACTCTGTTGGGCTCCTGATGTAGGTCTCCATGGAGCCACACATCGGGATTGCTGGGCCTGATCTTTCCAGCTGTGCAGAGGCTCGTGGCTCCCCGCCCCCTCCCCCCCAACCGCTCGGCAGCGGTACCCTCCTTTAAATATTTCAATAAACTTAATGTATACATTTCAGTCCAATTCCCTGTGATCTTACTGACAGCCCGGGATCTTCCATGCAGCGGCTGACACTCACACACCTTCAAAATAAAAGCATAATACTGCAGATGCTGGAAATCTGAAATAAAATCCAGAAATGCTGGAACCACTCAGCAGGTCTGGCAGCATCTGTGGAAAGAGAGGCAGAGTTGACGTTTCGGGTCAGCCCTTCTTCTCACACACCGTCGCTTTCCCGTCCAGGGAAAGCCAGCACAACAGTGGTGGGGAAGGGGGGAAAGTAGGTTTTTTAGAGTACTGATGGGGTGGGTGGTGGTGGCTGGTGCTTGTGGCGGGCGTGGTCAACTCTGCATTAATAGTGTAGGGGAAGAAGGGGCAAACTCTACACTTTGGACAGTTGTTGGGTTGCGAGGGTACTCGGCAGTTTAAGTCTTTGGAGGGGATGGTGGGAAGGCAACTATACAATGTTAGATTTTTGGGGGAAATGGGCAACATTTTATTTGCAGTGCACTGGCGGGGGTGTGTGTACGGGGTTAAACTTTGCACTTTTTGTGGCAGGTCTGGTTGCCCTTTAAAAATGGCACCAGTGTCTGTACAGAGACAGCTGACAGCAGTACTGTTGTTGCTGAGGCCGTCCCTGTTACGTGATTGGGGGTGGAGTGGGCGGCCCCTTCACTGTATTAAAATGAGCCGTCGCCTGCTACATCACAGTGGCACAGCAGACACAGACTGCACATATGGGCTACCAATGTTTCACACTCCGCTGGGGAGAATAAAATTCAGCCCCTTGTTTTTGCTTCCCGCTCCAATCTCCCTTCCCCAGCTAGCAATTCCTTCCTTCTTCCTAGTAACTGTCTGACATTACTATAGTCTGTTCACAACCTTGGTGTCACATTGGACCACAAAATAGGCTTCTTACCTCATACTGGTGCCATCACCACAATCGCCTATTTCCATCTCTGTAACATCACCTGACTAAATCCCTGCCTCAGCTCATCTGCTGCTGAAACCCTCATTCAAGAAAAGAGGCGCTGCTGGATCTGCTACTTGGGAATGAGGTGGGCCAAGTGGATCAAATACCAGTAGGGAAGCACTTAAAGGACAGTGGTCATTGCATAGAACATAGAACATAGAACATTACAGCGCAGTACAGGCCCTTCAGCCTTCGATGTTGCGCCGACCTTTGAAACCGTCTGACCAACACTATTCCATTTTCATCCATATGTCTATCCAATGACCACTTAACTGCCCTTAAAGTTGGCGAGTCTACTACTGTTGCAGGCAGGGCGTTCCACACCCCTACTACTCTCTGAGTAAATAAACTACCTCTGACATCTGTCCTATATCTATCACCCTCAACTTAAAGCTATGTCCCCTCGTGTTTGCCATCACCATCCAAGGAAAAAGGCTCTCAATATCCACCCTGTCCAACCCTCTGATTATCTTATATGTCTCTATTAAGTCACCTCTTCTCCTCCTTCTCTCTAACGAAAACAACCTCAAGTCCCTCAGCCTTTCCTCGGAAGACCTTCCCTCCATACCAGGCAACATCCTAGTCAATCTCCTCTGCACCTTTTCCAAAGCTTCCACATCCTTCCTATAATGCGGTGACCAGAACTGCACGCAATACTCCAGGTGCGGCCGCACCAGAGTTCTGTACAGCTGCAGCATGACCTCATGGCGCCTAAACTCGATCCCACTACGAATAAAAGCTAACACACCATATGCCTTCTTAACAGCTCTATTAACCTGGGTGGCAACTTTCAGGGATTTATGTACCTGGACACCAAGATCTCTCTGCTCATCTACACTACCAAGAATCTTCCCATTAGCCCAGTATTCTGCAATCCTGTTACTCCTTCCGAAGTGAATCACCTCACACTTTTCCGCATTAAACTCCATTTGCCATCTCTCAGCCCAGCTCTGCAGCCTATCTATGTCCCTCTGTAACCTACAACATCCTTCGGCACTATCCACAACTCCACCGACCTTAGTGTCATCCGCAAATTTACTAACCCACCCTTCTACACCCTCATCCAGGTCATTTATAAAAATGACAAACAGCAGCGGCCCCAAAACAGATCCTTGCGGTACACCACTAGAAATTATACTCCAGGATGAACATTTACCATCAACCACCACCCTCTGTCTTCTTTCAGCTAGCTAATTTCTGATCCAAAGCACTAATTCACCTTCAATCCCATACTTCTGTATTTTCTGCAATAGCCTACCGTGGGGAACTTTATCAAACGCCTTACTGAAATCCATATAGACCACATCCACGGCTTCACCCTCATCCACCTGTTTGGTCACCTTGTCAAAAAACTCAATAAGGTTTGTGAGGCACGACCTACCCTTCACAAAACCGTGCTGACTATCTCTAATGATCTTATTATTTTCAAGATGATTATAAATCCTATCTCTTATAACCTTTTCCAACATTTTACCCACAACCGAAGTAAGGCTCACAGGTCTGTAATTACCAGGGCTGTCTCTACTCCCCTTCTTGAACAAGGGGACAACATTTGCTAACCTCCAGTCTTCCGGCACGATTCCTGTCGACAATGACGACAGAAAGATCAAGGACAAAGGCTCTGCAATCTCCTCCCTGGCTTCCCAGAGAATCCTACGATAAATCCCATCTGGCCCAGGGGACTTATCTATTTTCGCACTTTCCAAAATTGCTAACACCTCCTCCTTGTGAACCTCAATCCCATCTAGCCTAGTAGGCTGTATCTCAGTATTTTCCTCGACAACATTTTCTTTCTCCATCATAAGGTTCAGGCTGACTACATAAAAGGACAAAGGGTAAGAATAATTAACTGAGGGAAGGCCAACTTCAGCGGGGTAAGAATGCAGCTGGGGAAAATAAATTGGAGTCAACGATTGGCAGGAAAACAACAGCTGAACAATGGGCTACCGTCAAAGAAGAGATAGTTTGGGCTCAGTCAAGGTATATTCCTTTGAAGGGGAAAGGTAGTGTATACAAATCCAGAGCTCCCTGAATTAGAAAAGAGGTGAGTGACGTAGAGATTAAGATGAAGAAGAAAAAGTGTGCTTATGACAGACGCCAGGCAGACAATCCTACTGAGAACCAGGCAGAGCGGAAGCATAAAAGCAAGTAAGAGAAGTAAAATAGAATATGAGAAGAGTCTGGCGGCTAGCATTAAATGGAGTTCCTAAGTTTTCGATAGACGTATAAACAGGTAGCAAAAGGAGGAGTTGCACCAATTAGGGGCCACACAGAGGATTTGCACATGCATGCAGAGGGCATAGTTGAGGTATTAAATAAATACGTTGCATCTGTCTTTACCAAGTGTAACAAAAGTGATTCTTTTTTGTTAAAAAAAAATATTTCTGAAGGCATTTATGGTTCAGCTGAATAAATGTTAGACCGTTTTTTTTAAATTAAAAATTGAACCACCAAGAGGTCACTGAGAGGGAGCTGGAGTGGCAACAGAGTTACTGGTTATCACAAGGCTCGGATTGGAGATGAAGCCGAAACCCTGGTAGCGGGCAGAAAAGTGATAAGTTCTCCTTTGATTAGACAAGCCCCGTTGTCGCAGAGAACACCTGGGATGGGCAGAAAAACTGACAAGCTTTCTGGTTGTCGGTCAGTGTGTGTGGTTTTACCTTCAGGAAAGAGATAACTTCAAGTCTGAAGAAAAAGTCAAGAAAGCAGAGAAGACCACAACCCAGCTCATTTTCCAGAAATTCCAGAACAGAACTTGTGAAGTCCACGGAGTTGAGTCATCTTGTTTCCTGTTTGAAGAAAGCCTGCTAAAAATAATTCTCAATGCGGCCTGAAGAGAACTGTTGTCTGGTAACCTGGATGTGTGTGCTCAGAAGTTAGACTGCATGCTGGTTTGGAACAACATAACTCATCTGCTGTTTCCTTCAAAATGGGCAACTAGTTAACCCAAATGCTTTTTGTTTGTAACAGAGCTCTGATCGAAAAATCTTTTTTTTTAGATCTTGTTTTCGGTTAACCAGTGTATATGTCTGTGTTTGAGTTTTAAGGGACTAAGGTAAAAAAAAAAGTAACTTTAAAATTTGGTTCTGGTTGAAAGGGACTTTGAAGTTTGGTTAAGGTGGGAAGGGGAAGTAAAAAATTAATTGTTGAATTTTTAAAAATTTGATCTGTGTGATATTGTTTTACTTCATTTCTAGTTGAGACTTTTTTATTCGATCCTGGGATGTAGGCATCACTGGCTAGGCCAGCATTTATTACCCATCTCTCCATAACCCTTGAGAAGGTGGTGGTGAACTGCCTTCTTGAATCGCTGCAGTCCATGGGAGGTAGGTTCACTCACAATTGTGTTAGGAATGGACTTCCAGGATTTTGACCCAGCGACAGTGAAGGAATGGCGATATAGTTCCAAGTCAGAATGGTGTATGACTTGGAGGGGAACTTGCAGGTGGTGATCTTCCCATGCATTTGCTCCCCTTGTCCTAGATGGTAGAGGTCGCGGGTTTGGAAGGTGCTGTCTAAGGTGCCTTGGTGCATTGCTGCAGTGCATCTTGTAGACGGTACACACTGCTGCCACTGTGCGTCGGTGGTGGAGGGAGTCAATGTATGTGGATGGTGTGCCAATCAAATAGGCTGCTTTGTCCTGGATGATGTCGAGCTTCTTGAGTGTTGTTGGAGCTGCAGCCATCCAGGCGAGTGCAGAGTACTCCATCACACTCTTGACTTGTGCCTTATAGATGGTGGATAGGCTTTGGGGAGTCAGGAGGTGAGTTACTCGCTGCAGGATTCCTGGTCTAACACCTGCTTCATTTATGAGAAACTGTTAATTGTTTAGTTCAGTAAAGTGTGTTCTATTGTGATGAGAATAGTGTATCTGATGGACTGTTTCAGCAAGTGGGAAAATGAGAAACAAATGTTGTGACCTGTGGAGAAGCAGGACTGAATTAACAGTGCACACCTCTCGCCTCGGGTCATAACACAAGGAAGAAGGTACAACACAGGCAATGGCGAAAGAGCAGGTAATTAAGAAACAAGAAGGGTTTAAAATTGATAAAGTGGACATATTAGATAGGCTATCTAGAGGTAAAGTGAATAAAGCACCAGGGCCAATGAGGTGCATCCAAGGATTATGAGGGAAGTGAGGGTGGAAATCGCAGAGGCACTGGCCATAAATTCTCAATCTTCCTTAGACTTGGGGTGATGCTGGAGGACTGGAGAATTGCAAATCTTACATCCTTGTTCAAAAATGGGTGTAAAGATAATCCCAAGAACTCCAGGCCAGTCAATTTAACTGCAGTGGTGGGGAAACTTCTAGTAATAATAATTCGGGACAAATTAATAGTCACATGGACAAATTCGGGTTAAGTAAGGAAAACAGCATGGATTCCTGAAGGGTAAATACTATTTAACTAACAGCCTGGAGATTTTAGAAGGTAACAGAGAGGGTTGATGAAGGCAATGCTATTGATGTGGTGTATTGTATTTACAAAAGACATTTGATACTGTGCCACATAACAGACTTGTGAGAAAACTTATAGTTCATGAATGAAAAGGGACGGTAACAACATGGATACGGCTTTGGCTGAATGGCAGGAAAGAAAGAATTGTAGTTTGTGAATGCTTTTTGGGGGCTGGAGGAAAGGCTGGAGGTCCCCAGGGATCAGTGTTGGCACCCTTGATTTTCCTGATATATATTACAAGAGCGACGTCTCAATTCATTCCATCTTCGCTGCCTCCGGAGAATCCTTGGCATCAGGTTGCAGGACCATATCTCCAACGTGGAAGTCCTCGAGGCGCCCAATACCCCCAACATATACACCCTACTGAGTCAGCAGCGCTTGAAATGGCTTGGCCATGTGAGCCACATGGAAGATGGTAGGATCCCCAACGACGCATTGTACAGCGAGCTTGTCACTGGTATCAGACCCACCGGCCGTCCGTGTCGCTGCTTTAAAGACATCTGCAAACGCGAAATGAAGTCCTGTGACATTGACCACAAGTTGTGGGAGTCAATTGCCAGTGATCTCTAGTGCTAGCAGATAGCTATAAAGGCGGGTCTGAAGAATGGCGAGTCGAAGAGACTTAACAGTCGGCAGGAAAAAAGACAGAAGCACAAGGAGAGAGCCAACCATGAAATAGCCTCGACAACCAATTTTATCTGCAGCGCCTGTGGAAGAGCCAATTCACTCTAGAATTGGCCTTTGTAGCCACTCCAGGTGCGGCTCCACAAACCACTGACCACCTCCAGGTGCTTACACATTTTCGCCCGAGACAAGGAGGCCAAAGAAGGTAACTGACCAAGACCATGGTGTTCAGGGCACAATTTCAGAGTTTGCAGATGATACGAAACGTGGAAGCATTGTGAACTGTGAGGAGGATGGTGTTGAATTTCAAAAGTACTTAGACAACTTGGTGGAAAGGGCAGGCAGGTGGCAGATGAATTTCAATGCAGAGAAATATGAAGTGATTCATTTTGGTCGGAAGAATATTGAGATAATGTAAAATAAAGGGCACCATTCTAAAGGAGCAGAGAGACCGAGGTGTATATGTGCATAAGTCATTGATGTTGGCAGGAGAGGTTGAGAGAGCATTTAATATAGCATACAGTATCCTGGGCTTTATTAACAGGGACATTCAGTACAAGAGCAAGGAAGTTATGTTGAACTTATATAAAACACTGATTCAGCCTCAGCTGAAGTATTCTGTCCAATTCTGGGCACCACACTTTAGGAAGATTGTGAGGGCATTGGAGAGAGTACAGAAAAGATCCATGAGAATGCTTCCAGGCATGAGGAATTTCAGTTATGAAGATAGACAGGAGAAGTTAGGATCATTTTCCTTGGAGAAGAGAAGACTGAGAGGTGAGTTGATTTGATAGAGTTGTTCAAAACCATGAGGGATCTGGACAGAGGAGATAGAAAGAAACTGTTTCCACTCGTGAAAAGAATCGAGAACGAGAGGGCACAGATTGAAATTAATGGGTAAGAGAGGCAGAAGTGACATGAGGCAATACTTTCTCACGCAAGGAATGCCGAAGGCTAAGGACTGGAATGTACTGCCTGAGAATGTGATGGAGACAGGTTCAATTGAAGCATTCAAAATGCAATTAGACTGTTATCTGAAAAGGAAGAATGTGCAGGGTTATGGGGAGAAGGCGGGGAATGGCACGAGGTTAATTGCTCTTTCGGAGAGCCGATGTGTACATGATACACTGAATAGCCTCTTTCTGTGCTGTAACAATTATGTGATTCCCTGATTCATGCCTTTGTTACCTCTGTGCATAACTATTTCGACTCTCTCCTGGCTGATCTCCCACATTCTACACTCTGTAAACTTGAGGTCATCCAAAACTCTGCTGCCCATGTCCCAGCTCACACCAAGTTTTCTTCCTCTATCACTGACCGACATTGGCTCCCAGTCAAGCAATGTCTTGATTTTAAAATTCTCATCCTCGTTTTCAATACCTCCATCGAACAAAGAACAAAGAAAATTACAGCACAGGAACAGGCCCTTCGGCCCTCCAAGCCTGCGCCGATCCAGATCCTCTATCTAAACATGTCGCCTATTTTCTAAGGGTCTGTATCTCTTTACTTCCTGCCCATTCATGTATCTGTCTAGATACATCTTAAAAGACGCTATCGTGCCCGCGTCTACCAGCTCCGCTGGCAACGTGTTCCAGGCACCCACCACCCTCTGCGTAAAGAACTTTCCACGCATATCCCCCCTAAACTTTCCCCTCTCACTTTGAAGTCGTGACCCCTAGTAATTGAATCCCCCACTCTGGGAAAAAGCTTCTTGCCATCCACCCTGTCTATACCTCTCATGATTTTGTACACCTCAATCAGGTCCCCCCTCAACCTTCGTCTTTCTAATGAAAATAATCCTAATCTACTCAACCTCTCTTCAAAGCTAGCGCCCTCCATACCAGGCAAAATCCTGGTGAACTCCTCTGCACCCTCTCCAAAGCTTCCACATCCTTTTGGTAATGTGGCGACCAGAACTGCACGCAGTCTTCCAAATGTGGCCGAACCAAAGTTTTATACAACTGTAACATGACCTGCCAACCCTTGTACTCAATACCCCGTCCGATGAAGGAAAGCATGCCCTATGCCTTCTTGACCACTCTATTGACCTGCGTTGCCACCTTCAGGGAACAATGGACCTGAACAGCCAAATCTCTCTGTACATCAATTTTCCCCAGGACTTTTCCATTTACTGTATAGTTCACTCTTGAATTGGATCTTACAAAATGCATCACCTCGCATTTGCCCTGATTGAACTCCATCTGCCATTTCTCTGCCCAACTCTCCAATCTATCTATATTCTGCTGTATTCTCTGACAGTCCCCTTCACGATCTGCTACTCCTCCAATCTTAGTGTCGTCTGCAAACTTGCTAATCAGACCACCTATACTTTCCTCCAAATCATTAATGTATATCACAAACAACAGTGGTCCCAGCACGGATCCCTGTGGAACACCACTGGTCACACGTCTCCATTTTGAGAAACTCCCTTCCACTGCTACTCTCTGTCTCCTGTTGCCCAGCCAGTTCTTTATCCATCTAGCTAGTACACCCTGGACCCCATGCGACTTCACTTTCTCCATCAGCCTACCATGGGGAACCTTATCAAACGCCTTACTGAAATCCATGTATATGACATCGACAGCCCTTCCCTCATCAATCAACTTTGACACTTCCTCAAAAAATTATATTAAGTTGAATGACCTTCCCTGCACAAAACCATGTTGCCTATCACTGATGAGCCCATTTTCTTCCAAATGGGAATAGATCCTATCCCTCAGTATCTTCTCCAGCAGCTTCCCTACCACTTACGTCAGGCTCATCGGTCTATAATTACCTGGATTTTCCCTGCTACCCTTCTTAAGCAAGTGGACAACATTAGCAATTCTCCAGTCCTCCTGGACCTCACCCGTTTTTAAGGATGCTGCAAAGATATCTGTTAAGGCCCCAGCTATTTCCTCTCTCGCTTCCCTCTGTAACCTGGGATCGATCCCATCCGGACCTGGGGACCTGTCCACCTTAATGCCTTTTAGAATACCCAACACTTCCTCCCTCCTTATGCCGACTTGACCTAGGGTAATCAAACATCTGTCCCTAACCTGAACCTCCGTCATGTTCCTCTCCTCGGTGAATACCGATGCAAAGTACTCGTTTAGAATCTCACCCATTTTCTCTGAATCCACGCATAACTTTCCTCCTTTGTCCTTGAGTTGGCCAATCCTTTCTCTAGTTACCCTCTTGCTCCTTATATATGCTCCCTCTCTCTGTAATATCCTCCAGCTCCACAATCCGCCAAGATATCTGTGCATCTCTAATTCTGACCTCTTGTGCATCCCTGATTTTCATCACTCCACCACTAATATCTGCACCTTTAGCTAATGAGGCTCCAAGTTCTAGAATACCCTCCCTTCACCTCTCCGCTTCTCCAACTCGCTTTCATCCTTTAACACTCCTGTTAAAACCTACTTCTTTGGCCAAGCCTTAAACTAGTATCTCATTTCAGGGAAGCACCTTGGGACATTTCATTATGTTAAAGGCGCTGTATAAATATAAATTGTTGTTGAAGTTTGCCAAACATGATTTGTTATTACCAGACCCCTGCTGCTTCTTGTCTGTTATCGTATGTTTTTCAAAGAAACGAATATATTTCTCCTGGGTTGTGACCCCATGAAATTTCTCCAGTAGTGATGCGTGTCTGACTGCTCAGTAATTACAGGGTTTACTCTATCTCTCCTTTTCTAAACAGTGTGTAACAATTACAGTGCTCCAGTCCTCTGTCATCGCTCCCATATCCAAGGAGGATTGAAAGATTCTGGCCAGTGCCTCTACTATTTTCACCATTCCTTCCCTCAGTAATCCTCACGCATCCTGTCCAGAGTAAATTTTCTGCTTTATTGTGGTATGCAAGGTGTCGGAATGAAAGAGGTTAACGGAATCTATTTGCTCAGTGACTGTAATTAATGTCAGTCTCTATGGAACCTAATTATTTCACTGGAGGTGCTCCATCTTCTAATAGTAAGGGACTCTTTTCAATGTGTTTTCACATATTGTGAGTGGGAGCATCATCCCTGGCACTAATAGGGACCAGCGTCTCCAGAGAGAGCGGGAGGATAGATCAGAATCTGAGGACAATAGATTGGAATCTGACAACAATGGGTCAGAATCTGAGAACAATAGATTGTAATGTTACAAAAATGGGCAGGGGGTTATCCTGGGATCTTGACACTCTTTCTGCATACTATGATCGGCTACCATTAGCATCTCGCATCAATTACGCAGTGAAGATTATTCAATACATTTACTATCTCATCCTTGCTATTGTTGGTGTTCCTGGTAAGTCTCTATATCCAGCTCTTCATTCTCTAAACCATGTTAAACTGCATTACTGTACTTCTCATTTACTCTGCCCTTGCTGATTTTGGTATCCCTCCAGCTATTATCTTTATATAACCATTGCTAACCGCATTATGGTTTGTGTAATTTAATCTCTCATCTTTGCTTCTGTTGTTGCCCTGGTAAGACTCTAGTTCCAGCCATGAGATATGTAAACCTTGCTTCACTGAAATACTGATTTGGAATTTATTTATTTTTTTGAAGACTGAAGGTAGTGTCATTGGTCTCCATAAGAAACTTCATACCCTATTTGTGAACCACTTACCTTTCACTGGCCAGTGTCTGAGACTGAACAAGACAGTCTACAACCTCTGTAGTAATTTAAACCTGAGCTGATTTCATCTCCATATTCCCTCCATCAACAAACATGCCGACTACCACCTCTGCAATAACTGCCATCTCCACCTCGGCCTCAGCCCATCTGCTGCATAAACTCTCATCTGTCCCATTGTTACATCTACACGTGACTATTCCAGTTCTATCACGGTCACCTTCCCAGTTATAAACCTCCATAAACCACAGCCCAGCCTGCGGCGGTGCCTCAGTGAACATCAACGTCAGCTCGAGGAACAAAACCTCATTGTCTGATTAGGCATTCTACAGACTTCCAGACTGAACATTGAGTTCAATAATTTCAGATCAATACTGGCTCTTTTAATTATTTTGCTTTATCATTTTTTTTGCCATGTCCTGGCCTTAAACTGGATTTTTTTATGTTGCTGCTTTTGGATTGGGCTGTTCATTATTTTGTCATTTAACACCTTTGCTGCAATAACGCTTTGTCTTTCACCACACCACAAGCACACTCTCTTTGCCTTTGCCCCATGACCTCCTTGTCAGTTAATCTCTATGACCCTCTGTCCTTTCAACACCTCTTTTTTCTCTTTTGCCCCACCCTTGCTTTATTTCCTTAAAACCTGACCTTTCTAACCTTTGCCAATTCTGATGAAAGGTCACAGGCCTGAAGCGTTAACTCTGCTTCACTCTCCACAGATGCTTCCAGACCTGCTGAGTCTTTCCAGCACTTTTTGTTTTCATTTAAGACATGTAGTGGAGTTCCCCAGGGATCAATGTTGGGATCGTTTTTCTTCCTTACAAATATTAATGACATGGACCTTGGTGCACAGAGCATAATTTCAAAGTTTGCAGATGATGCAAAACTTGGAAGCATTGTGAACTGTGAGGAGGATAGTGTAGAAATTCAAACGGACATAGACAAGTTGGTGGAATGGAAAGACAGGTGGCAGATGAAGTTCAATGTGGAGAAATGTGATGTGATTCATTTCGATAGGAAGAACATGGAGAGGAAATATAGCATAAATTGTACAACTCTAAAGAATGTGCAGGAGCAGAGGGACCTGGGTGTATATATGCATGGGTCATTGAAGTTGGCAGGAGAGGTTGAGAGTGGTTAATAAACCAGACAGTATCCTGCACTTTATTCACAGCAGCATGGAATGCAAAAGCAAAGAGGTTATTTTGAACTTGTGTGAGACACTAGTTCGGCCTCAGTTGCAGTATTACGTCTAGTTCTGGGCACCACACTTTAGGTAACGTGAAGACATTGGGGAGTGTACATAAACATTCACAAGAATGGTTCCAGAGATGAAGAATATCAGTAATGAAGAGAGACTGGAGAACTGGGAACATTTTCCTTAGAGAAGAGAAGGCTGAGAGGAGATTTGAAAAAAAGGTATTCACAATTATGAGGTGTCTGGACAGAGTGGATAGGGAAAAACTGTCCCCACTCCTGAAAGGTTCTAAAACGAGAGGGCAAAGAATAAAAGTAATTGGTAAAAGAAGCAGAAGTAACATGAAGAAAACTTTTTCACACAGCGAGTGCTTAAGGTCTGGAATGTGCTGCCTGAGAGTGTGGTGGAGGCAGATTCAATCGAGATAAACAGGAGGAAGTTGCATAGCTGTGTGAAAAGGAAGTTTGTACAGAGTTACAGGGAGAAGGCAGGGGAGTGACACTAGATGAATTGCTCTTTTGGACAGCCAGTGCAGACACGATGGACTGAATGGCCGCCTGTAACAATTCTGTGATTCTGTGACAGTTGATCACAAAATGAGCTTCCACCGTTATATTCGTGCCATCACTATCACCACCTATTTCCACTTCAATAACATCGCCTGATTTCACCCCATCTTAACTCATCCGCTGCTGAAGTTCTCAGTCATGCTTTCATTACCTGTAGACTGGATTATTCGAACTCATTCTCCCACATTCTACTATCTGTAAACTTGAGGTCATCTAAAACTCTGCTGCCTGTGCCTTAACTCACAGAAAGTCTAATTCCCCGATCACTGACCGACATCAGCTCACAGTCAAGCAATGTCTTGATTTTAAAATTCTCATTCTTGTTTTCCAATCCCTCCATTGCCTCACCCCTCACTAACTCTGGAATCCCCTCCAGCCCCACAAACCTCTGAGATATCTCTGCTCCTCGAATTCTGACCTCTTGTGTATCCCTGATTTTAATTACTCCACCATTGTGGCCACACCTTCAGTTGCCTCGGCCCAAAGCACTGGAATACGCGCCCTGCACAGCTCCATCTCTCCATCTCTCCACCTCGCTTTTATCCTTTTAGACACTCCTTTAAAACTTGCCTCTTTGACCAAGCATTTGGTCACCTAACATAATATCTCCCTTGGTGGTTCAGTGTTATACTTTGTTTCATAATGCTGCTGTGAAGTACCTTGGGATAAGTTCTTGCTGAACTTTGCCAGACATGAATTGTCATTAGCATATCCATGTGGCTTGAAATTTATTATGCTATGCTTTTCCAAGCAAATAATATTTCTGTCCTGGGTTGTGAAATTTCACCACCACTGACGTCAGATTGACTGGACAGTACAGGGTTTACCACATCCCTCCTTTTTGTAAACTAGGTGTATAATTTGCAGCCCTCCAGTGCTCTGTCATCACTCCTATATCAAGAGAGAATTGATAGATTCTGTGCAGTGCTTCTTCCATTTGCACCATTCCTTCTCTCACCAACCCTCAGAATTCCCATCCAGACCGGGTAAATGTTCTAGTTTATTGTGATACAAAAAGTGTTGGATTGAAAGGGGTTAACTGAACCTGTTTGTTCAGTGACTGCAATTAATGTCAGTCTCCATGGACCCTAATTGTGTCACTGGAAGATTTCCCTCTTCTATTAATAAGGGGCTCCTTTCAATGTGTTATCACATAGTGTCAGTGGGAGTATCACATCACTCCCGGCACTAACAGGGATCAGCGGCTCTGGAGAGAGGAAGAGGAAAGATCAGAATCAGAGTACAATAGATTGGAATGTTACAACAATGAACAGGAGTTTCATCTGGGAGTTTAACTTTCTTTCTGCAGATTATGATCAGTTCTCATTAAACAGTCTGATCTATTACTCACTGAGGAATATTCAATACATTTACTACCCCGTCCTGGCTATTATTGATGTCCCTAGTAAGTCCTTGTATCTAGCTATTAATTCTATAAACCATGTTTAACTGCATTACCATTCTTGTCATTTCCGCTGCCCTCCTTGCTGCTGTTGTTATTCCTGGCAAATTTCTGTCCCCAGATATTAGCTCTATAAACCATTGCTATGTGCATTAGAGTGCTTGTAATTTACTCTCCCATCTTTGCTGCTGTTGCTGTCCCTGGTAAGTCTCTATTTCCTGCTATGAGATCTGTAAAATTTGTTTCACTGAAATAATGTTCTTGCTATTTAAATTTGGGAAGAGTGCAGTTGTCACTGGTCTCCATAAGAAATTCCATCCACTATCCATGAACCATGATCTCCTCATTGCCAAATATCTGAGGCTGAACCAGACAGTTTGCAACCTCTGTGTTCTATTTAAATCTGAGCTGAGTTCATCTCCATATTCTCACCAACCCTGCCGACTATCACCTCTGTACTAACACACATCTCCACCTCTGCCTCAGCCTATCTGCTGTATAAACATTCATCTGTGCCTTTGTTAAATACACACTTGACTATCCCAATTCTATCCTGGTCACCCTCCCATTTATAAACCTCCATAAACCACAGCCCATCCAGACTCTGCTGCCTGTATTCTAACTCACACCAATCCCGATCACCCATCACCCTTGTGCTCACTGATTTACATTGACTCCCAGTCTGGCAGCACCTTAATTTTATTATTCTCATTCATGTGTTTGAATCCCTCCATGGCCTCACCCCTCCAGTTAGTCCCATTCCCCTGACAGTTCCCATATTCCTTTTGGCCTTCTAGTATTTTCTTCAATTAGCTTTAAAAATAAACTTCACCCCCTCTTTATTCTACCACTGACCACGGTTTTCAGCTCCACAGCGCCACAGGGCCCAACGTCATGGACGCTTGGATCCATAAAAAGGTATGAGCTGAGCTGCCAGTCATTTCCAGTGCTCCATGCTGGACAGGGATTTAGACCTGGTTTATCAAGCATGTGCTGGTAGTGTGAGGAAGGGTCTGAATATGGTGCCAATCAGCCATTGCAGCAGCTTTGATATATGTCTTTGAAACTTGGCCTGTGCATGTCCACTGACCACCTGTGTTAGTCATTCTCAGCTGAACATATATTCAGCAGCACGAGGAGCCCCTCTAGTGTTATTTAAAAGGACCAGACATCCAACTTACAGGTGAGGGGATTTTGAATTACTTTTGCTATTGTAAAGTTAGTGGAGGTGCTGTGGATGGTTTTCTGGAGGTTGTGTTGTGAGCTGCTGCAGACATTCAGGCAGGACAGAGGATGTGGTGACCCAAGACTGGACGAGGTATGAGAGCACTTTTCCTACCTTACATGCCCCAGGAGTAATGTGTGAGGTGACTCTGATTCAAAAAGGAGTTAGTCACAGAGCTGTGTCACCTCCTGCAACACATGGAGCCTCACACCAGAGTGATGACGGAGCTGTCAGTGGACGTTAAGATCGCAGTTTCATTGAAACTCTATGTATTTGGATATTTCCAGGCAGGAGCAGGAGACATATCCAGTATTGAGTAGTAGAGGTTGATGGAGTTCAGAAGAGTGAGGGAGGGATCTCATAGAAACCTGCAGAATTTTAATCAGTCTGGACAGACTAGATGCAGGAAGGATGTTCCCGATGTTGGGGTGTCCAGAACCAGGGGCAACAGTCTAAGGATAAGGGGTAAACCTTTCAGGACTGAGATGAGGAGAAATTTCTTAACTCAGAGTGTGGTGAGCCTGTGGAATTCGCTACCACAGGGAACAGTCGAGGCCAAAACATTGTATGTTTTTAAGAAGGAGTTAGATATAGCTTTTGGTTCTAAAGGGATCAAAGGATATGGGGGGAAAGATTACTGAGTTGGATGATCAGCGATGATCATAACGAATGGTGAAGCAGGCTCGAAGGACCGAATGGCCTACTTCTGCTCCTATTTTCTATGTTTCTATGTTTCCCTGTTTTGTATCCTTGCCTCCAAGATCTGATATGTTTTACTAAACACTCTCTTAATAAGTCCTACCAACTGCAATGATAAATGCAGATGGAGCCCCAGGTCCCTCTGCTCCTGCACAATGTTCAGAACTGTGCTATTAAGTCTATATTGCCTTCCTATTCCTTCTGGCATAAGGCATCACCTCACACTCCTCTGTATTAAATTCCACCTGCCATTTCTCTGTTAATTCTGCTGGATTGTCGATATCCTGTTGCAGGCAGTTTGTCTCATCCTCAGTGTTTGCCACGCGTCCAAGTTCGGTGTCATTGGCAAGCCTTGAAATTCTGCTCTGTATTCCAAGATCCAAGTCATTTATATATAGCAAAAAAAAAGTGGTCCTAGCACTGACCCTTGGGGAACATTACTGCCTACCATCCTCCAGTCTGAAAAACAACCATTTAACACTACTCACCCTTTTCTTTCCATCAATCAATATTTGATCCAATTGGATGCTAATCCATGTCATTCAATTTTGTTATCCAACATTTTAGAACATAGAACATAGAACAGTACAGCACAGTACAGGCCCTTCGGCCCACGATGTAGTGCCGAACCTTTAACCTACTCTAAGATCAAACTACCTACACACCCTTCATTCTACTATCATCCATGTACCTATCCAAGAGTCGCTTAAATGTCCCTAATGTATCTGCTTCTACCACCGCCGCTGGCAGTGCGTTCCACGCACCCACCACTCTCTGTGTAAAGAACCTACCTCTGACATCTCCCCGAAACCTTCCTCCAATCATATTAATATTATGCCTCCTTGTGATAGCCCTTTCTGCCCTGGGAAAATGTCTCTGGCTATCCAATCTATCTATGCCTCTCATCATCTTATACCCCTCTGTCAAGTTACCTCTCATCCTTCTTCGTTCCAATGAGAAAAGACCGAGCACCATCAACCTTTCTTCGTAACACATGCCCTCCAGTCCAGGCAGCATCCTGGTAAATCTCCTCTGCACCCTCTCTAAAGCTTCCACATCCTTTTGTGTGGTACTTCATCAAACGCTTTCTTAAAATCCAGTTAGACCATCCACCACATTCTTTTCATCAACCTGCTCTGTTACTTCATCAAAATAAATTCAATTAGTTCATGAAAGCATGATCTACTTTTTAAAAATCCGTGCAGACAACCCTTAATTAACTCAAACATCTCCTAGTGTGTGTTGATTTTTTTCCCGCTGATTTAGTTTCTAAAACCTTCCTCACCACTGATGTTAAACTAACTGACCAGTAGTTGCGAGGCCTGTGTGTTGTCCATTCCCATTGATAATTCTGGGAGGTGAGGGTGACCATCTATGTCATCGTTTTTTCGCTCAGCAGGGAGAAGCAGAATGAGAGATCCCGTGGCTTTGTCAGGATAGCGGGAATCCTGATGGTGTTGGTGTCTCTGCGGGGGCCCCATGTCAATGGGGAGAGGTACAGGAACTGAAAGAACTCTCACTCCATTAAAGTACAGTTGGTGTGTGAGCATGCCCAGTACATCATGTTGGTGAATGTTCACTACCCTGTCAGCAGCCACCATACCTTCATTCTGAAGCAGTCAGCCATTCTCAACACTTAGGGCTTCCATACAGAACCAGAATGTGGCTCCTCGGAGGCAAAGAAAAAAACCGTCTAGACACAGCTCATGTTTCTACATCCCCAAACCACCTACCACCGCCACCCAACCTCCCACAATTAACATGTGTATAATGTGAGCAATGGAGTCACCAGGAACATGGTGGGACAGACCATCGGTGTGATGAAGCAATGCTTCCAATGTCTGAACCGCACGGGGAGAGCCCTTCAGTACACACTGGGGCCGGTGTCCAAGTTCATGGTGTTCTGCTGCACCCTTCATATCGTCACCATCATGAGGACACAGGCATTGGCACCAGGAATCCGGAGGACACCTCAGGAGGAGGAGGAGGACGCAGGGAGGATATTTCCTGGACGCCTTCGAACTAGACAGGCTGTCGGAGAGTCCCTGCTAAGATTTTGTTTCCCATAGGACAACTTCCCTTTCCCACCATGGATCCCCCATTCTCCACCATTTCACCCATCTGAGACACCCCATCACAGTGTCCCCTTGGTCACCATCCTGTAATAAAAACCACCAACATAAACCTTTTCAGTAACATCTTTATCCAACAACACATCCAATTATACAAAAAGAAAATGGAACTATTCACCCTTGTATATTCCCTTAGTCTCTGTCTTGTGCCTTCCCTCGACTTGCCACGTGCTCCCCAGTGTTTCCCTAGTGACTGCAGCATGGCTGGTGGAAGACTGCTGACTTTCATTCGGGGAGACTGCAGATGACCTTGCAGGACGTCCTCGAGCAGCTCTGGGCCTTGAGTGCTTCGATTCAAACTGTACCACCTCGACATAGGCAGCAGCCCAGTAATGTTCTGATCTGAGTCCTGTGTATTATAACACATTTGTGACCTCGCTGTCCGGGAGCTGCCACATGCACTATCCTTTCCCCCTGCCCTGGCTGCAGTTCGTGCGTGTTCGATGAATCAGCATGTGCAGATTCCGACTCTATACCAGCCTCTAAGGCACACACAGTGGAGGTATTTGAGCTGGAGGCTGTGAGTATCAGACTAAGTGATGGGGCTTCACCATCAGTCCTGTGCTGATGCTCTCTGTCTGTCTCCTGGAGCTGCTGTGACTGGGAAGCTGGCAGTTTTGGGGTAACATTGGGAAGTGTAAAATCAGAAGGGTCGTATTGGGATGAGAGATTGTGGGTGGGTTGGAAAGCAGGAGGTCCATGATCCCACCATCTGCAGCTTGTACATCATCCCAGACAGCAGGATGCAGGGGGAGGTGGGAGTTAAGAAGGGGCATAAGGCAGGAACATAGCATCATCCTGAATGCTCTCAGCGATGCCGGATGCCACGGGCTCTGTCACAGCCGGTCCCATGATGTGAAGAACCATCTCCTCCCTCAAGCTCAGGGGTTGAAGGTATGCCTGGCACTCGCCGGTTCACTTGCTGCTCCCTGTGATTATGGGTCACCTTGTCCTGTAAGAAAGAAGGCAGAATATTAATGATTGTGTTACACTGTGTTTTGATGATGTGCCTGCCATAGCTGAACAGCTGGAGGTAATTGGAGGCAGTGAGAGGTGGGTGTGAGGCTGCTATCAGTACAAGGTGTGTGAGGGTGAGGTGGAGTATGTGAATGTTAGGTGTGAGTCCTGAGTGTTAGGGACTGCTGATGGGTGAGTGATGGGGGTGTGGTGTATTGAGCAGTGTGAGAGGTTGGTGATGTTGGGGGTAGGGGATGCCATTTGGAGATTAATTCAATGACATTGACCACCCGTATGAGCTCATTAAACTTCTTCTGGCTCTGCTGCCAGAGTCTCGTGGCGAGAATTCTTGCATTGACCTCCCTGGCCACCTTCACTGATTCCCTTCGGAGGACGTTCCTTGGGAGTCTCCACCCCACCACACGGAAACAGAGCCTCTCTCCTCCTGTCACCCTTCGTAACTAAGACATCCATCCCCACATCCGTGAACCGCAGAACCCTCTGTTGCAGTGTGCTATTTACCTTGTCTCCAATTGCAGAATTCACAGTGAGCAGCAGCAGCCTCCAGTGAATCAGTGCATCACCTCTTTAAGAGGGACAGACTGCGTTTAAAAGCTGAACCTGGCTGAAACATGTGTCAGCCTCACACACCTTTAGGGCCCTGTTAAGCATCCAGACAGACAGCAGCGCGGGTTACCCGGGGTGGCACGTAGAATTCATGGAAATGAGGAGGCAGCAGGAAGTGTGTTTGTCACCTGCCTCAACAGGAACGGGCACGGGCAGATCATAATCCCTCTGCCCAAAAACACGACGTACTCTCTATTTCTATTTGCTGTTCTCTCTTTCACACTTACTCTCTGTCTTTCTCTCCCTCTTCACTCACTTTCTCTTGCTCACAAAATAAGAGATTGATGCAGCACAGAAGAAGGCTATTCGGCCCTTTGTGTGAGTGCTGTCTCTTCGAAAGAGCCATATAATTAGTTCCTTTTTCCTCCTCTTTCCCCAGACTCCTGTTTTTCTTTCCCTTTTCAAGTATTTGCTAAATTGCCTTTTGAATGATATTATTGAATCTGCTTCCACCATGTTTTCAGCCAGTGAATTCCAGATCCCAACAACTCGCTGTGGAAGAAAATTCTCCTCATTTCACCTCTGGTTTTTTGTCAATTACCTTCAGCCTGTGTCTTCTTAATACTGAACTTTAGATTTTTGGATTTAGATATACAGCACTCGAACAGGCCCTTCGGCCCACCGAGTCTGTGCCGACCATTAACCACCCATTTATACTAATCTGACATTAATCCCATATTCCTACCACATCCTCACCTGTCCCTATATTCCCTTACCACCTACCTATACTAGGGGCAATTTATAATGGCCAATTTACCTATCAACCTGCAAGACTTTTGGCTGAGGGAGGAAACCCACAAACTCCACACAGGCAGTACCCATAATATGAGGCTGCAGTGCTAACCACTGCACCACTGTGCCGCCCCTGTTTCTGACACTGGAAACAGTTTCACATTGATTACCTTATCAAAACCCTTCATAATTTTGAATTTTATATCAAATCTCCCCTTACCTATCACTGCTCTAATTAGAACAATCCCAGCGTTTCGAATCTATCCACGTAACTGTATTCCCAGATCCCTGGTACCATTCTCGTAATTCACCTCTGTATCTTCACTACGTCCTTGACATCCTTACCAATGTGTGGTGATCAGAATTGGACACAATTCTCCATCTGGGACCTAACCAATGATGTATAAATATCAGCATTTCCTCCTGAGTTTTATTACTCTGTGTCTCTCTCTAACACCAAGGACACTACATGCTACTAACTAAGATCTGTATGTTTACACCCTAGATCTCTCTAATCATGCACTCACTCTATAATGGTACCATTTATTTTATATTTTTTTCTTCTCATACTTCCTACCCAAATGTCTCACTTCACATTTCAATGTGTTAAATTCCATCTGCCATGTTCCTGCCCATTTCATCAGTCTGTCTCTGTCCTCCTGAAGTCTGTTACTATCCTTCTCACTGTTTATTAACATTTCTGAGTTTCCTTCCATCTGAAAACTTGGACATTACCCCCTCTGCACACAAGCCCACTGCATTAGCATGCAACACCAGGGATCCCAACAGTCACCCTGGGGAACCCCACTGTGTACTTCGCTCCAGCTGAAAAACAGCCATTATTCCCTACTCTCTGATACCTGTCACCAAGCTAATTTCTTGCATGCTGAGATTGAAAAAGAAGAAAAAGGACTTCCATTTATGTAGCGCCTTTCATGACTACTGCATGTTCCAAAGCGATTTACAATCAACGTATACTTATAATGCCGACTCACTCTTGTACTGTTGGAAAAAGGGCAGCCAATTTTCGCACAGCAAGATCCCACAAGCAGCAATATGATAATGACCAGATCTGTTTTTATGATGTTGCTTGATGGATAAATATTGTCCAGGCCACAGGGAATAATTCCCCTGATCTGCTTCTAAATAATCCCACAGGATCATTAGCATCCACCTGAGAGGGCAGATGGGGCCTTGGTTTAACGTTTCATTCGAAAGACTGCTCATCTGATAGCGCAATACTCCCTCAGTACTGTCGCTGCAGTGTTAGCCTTGATTCTTGTGAAAAAGTCATTTCATGACACTTGATCCTGGAAGCTTGTGACTGAAAGTGGAGAGAGCTACAAACTGAGCCCCGGCTGACTTTGGCCCTTTCATCCCATGTGTTTCTAATTGGGTCACACGGCTGTTATATAGTACTTTATCAAACACCTTTTGAAACGATAGGAAAATTGTAAAAGTACAGGCAGGAAAAGTCATAGAAACATATAATAGCATTGCATGGAAGGGGGTCATTTGGTCTATGAAGTCTGTGCTGGCTCTTTTGATGAGTTTCCAGTGAGTTTCCCAGATCCTTGATTTTTTCCCCTTAATATCTAACCAAATCACTTTTTGAATCTACTTTTGAATCTGTATCCTTCAGCCTATCACACAATAATTTGCAAATCCGAAACAAAAATTGCATTACAATAATCCCCATGTCAACTCTGCTTCTTTTTTTCCAATCACCATAAATCTATGTCCTCTGGTTAATGGCCCCTCATACATTAGAAACATTATATAATTTATATAAACCCTTCATGATGTTAAATATCCCTATCTGATCACCTTGTAAATGTCCCTGCTCCAAGGAAAACAATCCCAGCTACATAACTGTAATCCCTCATCCCTGGAAATGTTCCAGTAAAACTCTTCTGTCCTCTCTCCAAGGTTTCATGTCCTTCCTAAAGTGTGGTTTCCAGTATTGGACACAATACTCCAGATGGAGCCGGACTAGTCTTTTCTATAGGGTTAACACAATATCCTGGCCAGTCTACTCTGTGTCTCTATTAATCAAGCTTAGGAATCTATTTGCTTTGTGAACTGTTTGTTAACCTGCCCAGCTACTTTCAAAGATTGCATACAAACACCTCAGGTCTCTCTGTTACTCTCAATAGCTTTAAAGTTGTGCCATTCAGCTTGTATTATCCCTGGTCATTCATCTGCATGCAGCTCACCATCACCTTCTCAAGGGCAATTATGGATGGGCAATAAATGCTGGCCTAGTCAACGACACCCACATCCCATGAACGGATAATATATATCAAATCTTCCGACAATGTATCTCCTCACACATCTGCCATGCCAATTAAATATTAGGAAGACTGCAGCCGTTGTTTTCAAACCCCACGTCAAAAGTTTCCTAGCTACAGACTGGATCTCTCTCCTTGGCAACTGTCTGAAACTAAAGCAAACTGTTCACAACCTGGTTTCATAGTTGACGCTGCGACGAGCTTCCTGCTAAATATTACTAAAACAGCCTACTTACACTTCCGTATCATCACCCAACTTTGCCCCTCTCTCAGCTCTTCTGCTGATGAAACACTCCCCCTTGCCTGTGTTACCTGTAGACTCGACTAGTCCAACACACTCCTGGCTGGTCTCCCACATTCTACCCTCCATAACCCTGAGGTGATCCAATGCACTGCTGCCCATGTCCTAACTCACACCAAGTCCTGTTCACCCATTACCCCCTGGACTCACTGACCTACATTGGCTCCTGGTCAGCAACACCTCAATTTTAAAACTCTCAGCCTTCTTTTCAAATCCTTCATTATCTCACTCCTCCTTATCTCTGTAATCTCCTCCAGCCCGACAGCCCTCCGAGATATCTTCACTCATCTATTTCTGGCCTCTTGAGCATCTACGAGTTTAATTGCTCTACCATTGGTGGTCCTGCCTTCAGCTGCCGAGGCCCTACGCTCTGGAAGAGTAGAGCAGAACTTCCAGGAAGGAATTCCTGGAAGATAAATGTCAGTGAAGTAAACACTAAAATAAAAGCAAAATATTGCGGATGCTGAAAACTGGAAATACTCAGCAGGTCTGGCAGCATCTGTGCAGAGAGAAACAGAGTTAATGTTTCAGATCTGTGCCCCTTCATCAGAACTGGTAAACGTTAGAAATGTAACAGTCTTTGAGCAAGTGAAAGAGGGGAAGGGGGAAGAAGAACAAGAAGGAAGGACTGTGATGGGATAGAGAGGGGATAGATTAAATTACAGACTGTTACATTCCTAACGTTTACCAGTTCTGATGAAGGGTCAGAGACCGGAAACATTAACTCTGTTTCTCTCTACACAGATGCTGCCAGACCTGCTGAGTATTTCCAGCACTTTCTGGTCTCATCCCTAAGCTTTTGAATTCCCTCCCCAAACCCTAAATGTAATAAGCTGCACTGAGTCCAGTTTTAGGGAGTCCTGCTTGGACAGAGTACTAAATGCAGTAAAGTTAACGAGTGATTGAATTTTAAGTGATCTAAGAGTCGATCTCTTTCCAACAATTTGTTAATTTTACATTTAGCATTTCACTTAATTTTAAGCTGAATTTGTACTTTATTTCACAATCAGTTTGTGAGAATTGGACAGTTAATTGATGCTGATGGAAAAGGAAGGTCAGTGTCAGCTTGGATATAAAACTGACTTAATGACAGAAAACAGTGAGTTGCGTTAAATAGTTGTTATTCAAACTGGAGAAAAATAGACAGTTGTGTTCCCCAAGGGTTAGTGCTAGGAACACTGTTTTATTCTGATATGTATAAATGATTTGGATAATGGCTTACAGAGAAACATTTCAAAATTTGCAGGTGATACCAAACTTGGAGGCGGGGCAGGCATTGAGGTTAATACCAATCGATGTCAGAGGACAGAGATAGGCTAGCAGAATGAGCAGACCAGAGGCAAATGGAATTTAATACAGACAAGTGTCAAGTGATGCATTTTATCAGAAGTAACAGGGAGAGGCAATATACACTTAATGGTAAAGTTCGAAAGAGTGTGCAGAGACAAAGGGACATGGGGTTCATGCACATAGATCCCTGAAGGTGGCAGGATATATTGAGAGAGTCGTCAGTAAAGCATATGGGATCTTGGGCTTCATAGATAGAGGTGGTGAGTTCAGAAGAAGGAAAGTTATGCTGTAACTTTATGAAGCTCTGGTTAGGCCCCAACTGGAGTACTGCATCCAGTTCTGTTCACCACACTTTAGGAAGGATGTGAGGGTCATTGACAGGGTGTAGAGGAGGGTTACTTTAATGGTTCCAGAGATGGAGGATTTTCAGTACAATATAGTCTGTAAAAGCTGGGATTGTCTTCCTTTGAGTAAAGGAGATTGAGGGGAGATTTGATACATGTATACAAGATGATGACCTGTTTGGATAAGGTAGACAGGAAAAGATGTTCCCATTAGCTTATGGTACAATGACTAGAGTTAAGATTGAGGGCAAGAGTTAAGGGGGATGTGATGAACAACATTTTTACACAATGAGTGGTAATGGCCTGGAAATCATTGCCTCCGAGGGTGGTGGAAGCAGAGAAGGTGAATTATTTCAAAAGGATATTGGATGAACACTTGATGTAAATAAACTTGCAGGAATATGGAGTCAGAGCTGGGGAATGAGACTGGCTGGATTTATCGACAAAGAGCTGGCATGGACTCGATGAGCAGAATGGCCTAATTCTGTGCTGAAATGACTATGACTCTACGACTCTCTGACAGGGGAATACTATTACTACTTTTAGTTTAGTTTAGAGATACAGCACTGAAACAGGCCCTTCGGCCCACCGAGTCTGTGCGGACCATCAACCACCCGTTTATACTAATCCTACACTAATTCCATATTCCTACCACATCCCCACCTGTCCCTATGTTTCCTTACCACCTACCTATACTATGGGCAATTGCTAATGGCCAATTTACCGATCAACCTGCAAGTCTTTGGCATGTGGGTAGAAACCGGAGCGCACGGAGGAAACCCACGCAAACACAGGGAGAACTGGCAAACTCCACACAGGCAGTACCTAGAATTGAACCCGGATCACTGGAGCTGTGAGGCTGCGGTGCTAACCACTGCACCACTGTGCTACCCTATAGTGGGAAAGTTTATAATGGACTGGGCAGTATCACCCTGGAGAACCCCGTGATGTAAGTGAAATGTTTGATGCCCCAGAACGTGGTTAACAAATGTCCTTCACAAACAGAGTAAATCAGTTCAGTCCCACTGACAATTCTGGAGTCATTCACAATGGGGAGTAATTTCTCCTCGTTTTCTCTACATAGGACAGCAGTCAGGCTTTTCACCGTGTCCACCACCTCCATGTTGAAAGTCTTGTCAGGGTTAGGTGAGATAAGACACGTTGCCTGGGCGACAGCTTTCTTCAATTGTGTTGCTGCTTCTGTGCTCTCTTCAGTCCAACTGGGTTAAACCTGGTCATCACCATCATTAGTTAGTTCATAAAGAGGAGTCACAGTCTCTGCAAATCGAGGGATGAGGGTCCACTGATACCCCACCAGCCTGAGGATAGGACACAGGGCAGGACTTTGAGGTGGACAGGGGTAGATACTGGATGAGGGTCCACTGATACCCTGCCAGCCTGAGGATAGGACACAGGGCAGGACTTTGAGGTGGACAGGGGTAGATACTGGATGAGGGTCCACTGATACCCCACCAGCCTGAGGATAGGACACAGGGTAGTCTTTGAGGTGGAGAGGGGTAGATACTGGATGAGGGTCCACTGATACCCTGCCAGCCTGAGGATAGGACACAGGGCAGGACTTTGAGGTGGACAGGGGTAGATACTGGATGAGGGTCCACTGATACCCCAGCAGCCTGAGGATAGGACACAGGGCAGGACTTTGAGGTGAACAGGGGTAGACACTGGATGGTCTCGGCCTGACGCTGGTGTGGGCTGATGCAGGATGATCTGATCTGGGCATGTAGAAAGGTGACACGGTCTTGCACCAGCTGGGACTTACGTGGATGGTCTTTTAGTCCAGCTCCCAAACTAACTGCAGTAGTTCCTGTAAAAGGGTTAAATGTGTGGACACGGTGATGAGAAGATCATCGACATATTGCAGCAAGCAGGAAGACTGTGAAAATCTCAGAAGGGACCCGGCTACACGTTTGTTGAAAATAGTGGGGTTATTGTGGAATCCCTTGTGACAGACATGTCCAGGGGTACCTCTGGTCCTCAGAAGTGAATGTGAATTTTATTTGTTTCTCTAGTTTTACTGGGATACTCCAATGAACATTAGAGATATCC